>NC_053157.1:115697345-116297345 GCF_016835505.1 Polypterus senegalus | reverse complement strand
ATGTTGCGTAAGAACTTTTCCACGTTCAAATCACGATGTATAAAACCTACACTTGGCGTAAAGCCACGCACTTTTCCACGGTACCTCATGCCTTGTCGTACGCAAGTTCTCCGCTCGGTTTGGCAAACTGGCGGCACCCAGCGTCAAAGCAATGGTACTGTTCTTGTGTGATTATTCATTATTTTCATGACGCGGCTTTATAAATACACAGAAACTAACCGCATATTGTTTATTAGTGTAATGCATCTGATTGTAATTAACTCGTAACAATATAATGGTCCAGGGAACAGCCATAGTATTCCAAATGCCATAACTGCTTTAGCGTTGTTACTCTCACTTCTTCTTCTTCTTCTTCTTCTTCTTCTTCTTTCAGCTCCTCCCGTTAGGAGTTGCCACAGCGGATCATCTTTTTCCATATTTCTCTCACTGCACCACTCGGAGTATTTATATCACTGTATCTGAGTGTGAATCACAGCAGCAGCTGATCGGAAAGAGAATTATCGGTATACGGCATTAAGCACACGCTGTCTCTGCCACGCAAAACGTTTCAAAGCCTTTCCTGTACGGACCTCGCGGTTCAAAACAGTTTAATCCCAAGAACTTTAAATGCAGCCAATCAAGTGCTCCTTGTAGAACTGTTTGTACTTATAAGTACAATCACCCCACTGTAAACTTGCACTACAGTTATAATATCGCACAACCTGAGCCACTTTATAAAGCGCGTATTTACATATGATGACGATATCATTTTTAAGGTGAAATGCAGCAAAATATGTTTGTTAAATTATACAGATAAAACTTTAACTTCATTTAAATAATCTATATTCTTCACTGGGATTGTCGTGAAGGATAGAATAATTAAACATGTACTACGAAGATATTTCAATGTTCTTTAAACGTTTTGAAGAATCGGCGCTAAGCTTACAGATGGCTTAACGTCTATTACAGAGCTGATTGTATGGCAATCGGTTACTTGGGGAAAGAAAAGCACTGACTGCAGTGACGGCTACGCCAATATATATTGAATATAAAACAGAAAGAGAAAATAACAACACAGCTAAAAACGCAGCGACAAATTTCGGCAAAAGTTAAATGCTTGTGTCATGAGCACGAGGCGGCTAGTGTCTGCAACATACGTGGCCATCCACCGTGCATAAGATACTTTACTGACATTGGCGGGCTAAGGAGCCAGCCACCGATTCTTCCTCTGCCCAGTGCCACCACAAGCTTAGAGCCGCTCCTGAGTACTGCTGCAATAAATTATTTCATCGAAGTGAAACATGTTTAATAACGTGCTTTAACTCCTATCATCATGAAAATGACATCACGTATACATCTCAGTATTTTAGTTATTCAGAGAGCTGTAATATCACAAATGTAATGGACTCTGTGTCCAGTTGGAGGAAGAGAGCCGGTTTAAGAAGCAAGTAGTGATTCACACACATAGAGCACATAGAAAATCAAATACAAAACAAAGCATTTAACGTGCTACTTTAATTACGATGTGATTTTAGAAACTGGTTAATTAAACAATTTTAAGATGAATTTTATGATGTTCTACTTTAATGACAAAATAAACTACGTGATTAAAGTGGAAATGTCGAGATTGAAGTGGACATTTCGTGCTTTTTCCCCACCGTGTGGCTTTTTCTCTGTACCCTAATAAGCTTTCATATGACACTCAGACAGTGGGCTTACAACTCGGCTTTCCACGGCGACTTTGATATGTGACTTCTTTTTTATTTCCGGCACTGTGCGATTTTGTGGATGTGAGCTTTCATGTTTCTCCAACACGCTATGCCACTCGATCAACTTCATTTTGTTGATTATACCACGGTTTATTTGAACAAATAGTATGTTTTTCCTTTGCCTCCACTTGGTATTCGCTGAAATTCTTATGCTTCCCCCCGTGCTTTTCCCATTGTCTTTTCACAGAAGGTTGCGCTTAAGGGCGATTTATATTGATTTGCATATTCAAAGAGGCGTAATTCTGTGAGGATTTGGGGCGTCACATAATGCGAGCGTTAGTTTTCACGCTGATCGGGATTTATGTAGCAGAAGAACGTGGAAGTTGGAGTACGCACAGATTCCTGCATCTGGATTTTTCTGTGCATAAGCACATTTCGGCTTTTGTGCTTACGCCATGTTATAGTGCGAGTTCTACGCACGGCGTTATACATGAGGCCCCTGGTGCTTCATGTATAAACGGTGCGTACGCAGAAAAACGTAAGAACATTTCCACGTTCAAATCGCGATGCATAAAACCTAAACTTGGCGTAAAGCCATGCACATTTCCACAGTAGCTCATACCCTTTATCATATACACTGAAATTAACTGTATGTTATTTATTAGTTTAATGCATCTGATTGTAATTAACCTGTAACAATATAATGGTCCACAGAATGGTCTAACTATTCCAAATACCATAACTGCTTTAGCGTTGTTACTCTCACTGCACCTTCTTCTTCTTCTTTCAGCTGCTCCCATTAGGGGTTGCCACATCGGATCATCTTTTTCCATATTACTCTCACTGCACCACTCGGAGTATTTATATCACTGTATCGGAGTGTGAATCACAGTTGTACAGCAGCTGATCGGAAAGAGAATTATCGGTATACAGCATCAAGCCATGCTGTCTATTGAACTGCTCTCATACAGCAAACACTTCATAGCCTTTCCTGTACTGACCTCACAGTTCAGAAACAGTTTCATTCCAAGAACTCTAAACGCACGTAATCAGTCCATCAAGCACTCCTTGTAGAACTGTTTGTACCATGGTGTCACCCATGTAACCCAATGAGACTGATCCATGGGACTAGAGTTCTCAGCATGCCTTTTTGAAGTGTCTTTCTGGTAGTGCTGTTTAGGGATGATGCCATGTAATGTGTTGGGGGAGCATATACCCCTGACAAGTTGTCTCATCCTGTCCTTCCATCACACTGGTCAGTGCACCCACTTTCACACTGGCATCTCTTGCCCGTCTCCAGGCCGAGACAGGAGGATCCTTCTTGTACTTTTGAAGGGCTGATGTCCCTTGTTACATTTACATGGATCAATAAAGAAAATAGTGAGTGTAATGTATGATGATGTATACAAACTGCAGTGTGGATGAGTTTTGGTAAAGCATATGGTGAGAGAAAGATGCACAAACTCTTCTCGGTAGTTCCTCACTAAGCCCTTTGTTCAGATTCCAGAAAGCTTTTGAGAAGAGTGATGGCCAAATGACAAAACACACCAGATTATTGAAACCTCGACTAAAAATAATAAAAAAAAAAACTTTCCTTTAGGTAGTGTGTCTGTTCAAAGCATTGAAGGACATACAGACTTTAGTTTGGTCACATGGAATTCACTGAAATAACAAAGGTAAATCAATACTAAAATCAATAATAACACACACAAGTTTATATTTAATAGTAAAATGTAGCTGTGAATGGCACAATTAAACAGAAACAAAAGTACATTAATGGAAAGTTGAAACAGCCTCTTCCTTTTCTGAACCCACTTACCTTTCCTTGTATTCTTATTCTAATTCAGGGTCGTGTAAAGCTTGAACATCTCCAAAAGCATTTAACCTAATAGTATTTAAATAAAGGATAATGAACACACATTAAATTAAACAAAATAAAAAGGATATTTACATTGAATATAATGTGGAGCCTGATCACGTTTTATATGATAGAAAAGGTACACAATAACAACAAGTCAGAGATGGATAAGAAAATGGCAAATGTGCAAAGAACATGCAATTGTTGTATTGGCAAAAACAGTAAGTACTCACAGTTCAAAATATGTTGGAATTAATATTTCAATTGATTTAGTTAAATCAGATCCAAATTATTCTATTACTGATTTTCAGTATTGCAAGAAGACAAGACTGTCCTGTTTGTTTCCATACTTGTGTATTGGTGTCCACCGATGTATCACGGAATGACCCTCCTTAATATGAGCCTTTACGAAACATGGCAGACGATCAAATGACATTTCAGACTCCAAAATTGTTCCTGCCTCAGTTTAGTACGACTAATATAAATATTGAAAGAAAAACTAGGAGATCAGTCTGAAGCCAAGTTTATTCACTTTAATTATCTCACACAATGCTAATGATAGCAAATAGAAATGACACAATAAGCACTACATTGAATGCATGTGTTTTCATTCTGTTTTATCAAAGAAAACTAAAAGTACTCTGTTTAGCTACATCTGTGACCATAAGAAAAGCTCTTAGACAACAGTGCATTAGTGGAGTTAACACTTTGAGTTGCATAGTCGAAAATGCAAACCACAAAAAGTAAGCTTAAAGACAAGCAGGGGTTACAATTCATCTGAAAATAAAAAAATAAAAATCTTGGTGGAGTAAACTGTTAATGCCATATTTGTCTTTTTAATGTTGTTTGCCTGTCCAGTTTGCTAGTATGGCATTTTTATCTGTAAGTTATAACTCATACTAGCTAAATTTCATCTCAGTGTACTTAGAACTATGGGGTCACTTCTGCTTTTGGTTAGAGACTCTAAGACAAATTTTAGAATCGATATCAAGGACTGACTTTGTCTAAAACACGGAACACTCTGTGTATTTTTAACATGTTTTTAACACGATATGTTAAAGCACCAACGCAGGGTGAGGCCTCTCCAGATTTGGTATTTTGTAATAAGCAGGACAGAATTGATGGTGTAGAAGTGATTGAACCACTAGGATTGAGTGACCACAATATAATACAATTCTCAGTGTTTTGGAAGAGCAAGGATGCAAGGACTAAAACTGTTAACTTTAACTTTGGTAGGGCAAATTTTGAGTAGATGTGGCAATGTCTGAGGAGGATAAGATTTGAAGTGTGGAGATAGTCAAGGAGCAGTAGAACAGGTTTAAAAACATTTTACATGTAATATAGGACAGGTACATACCTAAATTTGAAAGTACCTGTAGTAGGAAATTAAAAAAAACAAAAAACTCCACAGTAGGTTAATAAAGAGATAAAAAAGAAGCTGCAAAGGAAAAAACAGCTGTATAAGATTAATAACTCCAATGTGAATTATAGGATGTATGAGAACATGGGGGCAACCATTAAGAAGGATAATAGGAAGGCTAAAGAACAGTTAGAGAGGAATATATGATGAAAGACCATCCAAAGAGATTCTTTCAGTATTTTAGTTGTAAAAGAACAGTCAAGGAGGAGGTAAAGTGCATCAGGAATAGTAAGTGCAGACTATGAAATAGCGAATGCTCTAAACTCACATTTTTCTGAGGTCTTCACATGTGAGGAAGTAGAAAACCTCCAGGCGGTTATTGGAAATTGTAGAGGGAGAAGTACTGCTTACATTAAACAGGCTGAACTAAAGCAAATCTCCAGGACCAGATAATATTTATTCTTCAGTTCTTAAGGAGTTTAGCAAGTACACATGCAAACCTTTGACAAATATTTGTAAGAAGTGGCTGCGCACCAGGGAAATTATGAAGGAATGGAAAATGACAAATATAATCCCATTATATAAAAAGGGGAATCAGGCAGATACAAGCAAGTATAGAGCCAGAAAGCTTAACATGCATCACAGGAAAATTAATGGAAAGATTTATTGAGGGTAAGATTGAGCAGCACATGGCTGAACAGTCAGCATGCGTTCAGAAGAAGGAGGTCATGTTTTACCAACATGCTGTAATTCTATGAGGAAGCAACAAAAGGATATGATCAAAGTAGAGCTTATGGTATTATTTATCTTGACTTTCAGAAAGCACTTGATAAGGTGCCACATGAGAGGTTGGGCATCAACCTAGTTTGTAGATAGGTGTAAAGGTGGCTTAGACACAGGAAGCAGGGAGTTATAGTGCGTGTAAACTTATCAGAATTGGCTAATGTTAAGAGTGACTTTCCACAGGGGTCAGTGCTAGGGTAGCTACTGCTTTTAATAAATAAAATTATTTAGATAGGAATATAAGTAATACGTCTGCGGTGTGTTGGTGCCCTGCCCGGGGTTTGTTCTTGCCTTGCGCCCTGTGCTTGCTGGGATTGGCTCCAGTAGACCCCTGTGACCCTGTGTTAGAATATAGCAGGTTGGACAATGACTGACTGACTATAAGTAATAAACTGGTTACGTTTACAGATGATACCAAAATAGATAAATTACCAGATAATCTGGAATCCATTGAATCATTACAGAGGGATATGGACAGCATAAATGCTAGGGCAGATGTGTGGTAGATGAAATTTATTGTCAGGAAATGTAAAGTATTGCACATAGGAAGCAAAAATGTTAACTTTAAGTACACAATGGGAAATCTTGAAAATCGAACGTACACAGTATGCAAAGAATTTAGGAGTTAAAGTGGACTCTACATTATCAACTGGCACAAGGTGTTCGGAAGCCATTAAAAAGGCTAAAAGAATGTTAGGTTATACAGTATAGCATGATGTATGGAGTACAAGTCCAAGGAGGTTATACTGCATTGATGTGGTCTTGTGTGGAGTTCTGGGCTATAAAATGGACATAGCAGCACTAGAGAAATTCCACAGAAGAGCGACTAGGCTGATTCCAGGGCTACAGAGGTTGAATTATGAAGATTAAAAGAGCTGAGCCTTTACAGTTTAAGCAAAAGAAGATTAAGCAGAGACATGATTGAAGTGTTTAAAATTCTGAAGGGAATTAGTACAGTGGATCAATGCTGTTATTTTAAAATGAGTTCATCAAGAACACCGGGACACAGTTGGAAACTTGTTAAGGGTAAATTTCACACAAACATTAAGAAGTTTTTCTTTTCACAAAAAACCATAGACACTCGGAATAAGCTACCAAATAGTGTGGTAGACAGTAGAACTTTAGGGATTTTTAAAACAAGACTTGATGTTATTTTAGAAGACTCAGGTAGGTAGGACTGGCAAGCTTTTGGGGGTGAATGGCCTGACTCAAATGGTACACTGTTACAAGTTTATTAGGGTGCCAGGTAGTGAGTCAGTAAAATGGGAGGATTACAATGCAGAAGAACACTGACTTCACCTCTACTACACCTCTGGAAGTCAATCCCCTATATCAGAAGAGTTAATTTTGGACCCTTCTCCTAACAAAGACATAGAGGACCCATAGCATTAAGACAGACCTTTGTTATGGACCGACACTGCATCTTTTTTTTATTTGAAGGAACTGCTTCACATTAAACGGGTTTACCCCTCTAGTACCCCAGCTCTTTGATTGTTTCTATCCTGTCTTCTTAAAATATGTATGTGATTCATTAGCCCCCGTTTAACCATAATTATAAGGATTAACATTCAGTAAGTGCATTGGGTGTAATGGTACCTTAAATTAGGCTAAACTCTTCTTTAATTTTGACTCAAGGACTTTTAGGCAAAAGCTCTAACCGCCCAACACTATGTGGCTCCTCATCTGTGTTTATACTACCACTTTTGTGAGCACCCACAGAAGGATAAATACCCAGAGTGGAGTAAGATGACCAAATAAATTCAGAATGTTTACATGTGAAATATTTTAATAAAGATTTGGAGGCATTTCAGTTTTTGTAATATGTGAATTAAATATCTCAATATAGATCTTAAATGCATTATTATATACCAATTCCTACTGTTAAATTGGAATGAAAATAAAATATAGAAATATTTTATTACTTGAGATGCAATAGCTGAAAGTAAAAAAAGGTTATTATTACATTTCTTTAAATATATGCTTACATAACAACAACAATTAAAATGCATTTCTTGTACCTAATTCTAAAATGCATAGTGTCCACATTGACAGACTACCATGAATTCTGGAAGGAATGGACTCGACAAATGACTGAATCAGAATCAGAAAAACTCTGTTACAACTGCACAAACAGACAAAGGCATCAGTAACATTAAGAGTAAGTATAAACAAATTAAGCATGTAAAATAAAAATAGAATGCAAATAAAAAAATAAAGTACAATAAATCCTCATTCAGTAAGCTCTACAGGTACATGGTGAATGAAAGACAATAAATATTATGCATATGAATATCTTACAAAAAATCCCTAGTATATTAACAGTAATAGCACACGAGGCATAAAGTATTTCACATAATAATAATGCTTGTTAAGTGAAATATTGCACATTCTGAGAACAATGAGAAGAGCAGACACGTCATTGCACATCTAAGCAGTTAAAAATGTACTGGGATATCCATTAAAGAAAAAAGGAAAAGCTTATAGTGTGGAAGATTGACCAGAAGAGGAGTTACAGAGTCTGATGGCCATAGGGAGGAAGGATTTCCTGTGATGTTCAATGAACACTTTATGCTACTCAGTCTACTGCTGAAAACACACCTCTGTCCAACCACAACACTATGAAGTGGATGATTAGCATTTTCAGTAATAGACTAGACAACATTCTGCCACAGTTTACCACCACAGAGCCAGCCTTCTGAATTAGTTTGTTTAGCCTCTTAATGTCTGCCACATTCATGCTGTCCCCTCAGTACGCCACAGCATGAACACACTCCTTAGGGATTTTGGTCTATGTTAACTCAATAACATTGTATGGTTTCAGTAAATTTTATGTTCACACATTCATGCTGCAAACCTGTTACACTTTATTCCAAGTGATAAACCCAGGGCGTCACCCAAACTCCAACACGAACACACTTGTACAGTCCTGGGTTCAAATGAACAAAGGTTTTTATTTTAAATACTTCCAAAATGTGACACAAGCACAAGCAAATACAGGTCTTCCTCTCACAATACCTCCTTTCTCCCTACCGCACTGCCCTCATCTATTCAAGCATTGCTCCATTACTTCCCAGATCTGACTTGCTTGAATAAGGGAGTGCAGTCTCTTTTATTACAGACCTGGGAGTACTTTCAGTGCCAAGGCGACTGCCCGATGAAAGCACTTCCGGGTCGCATGTAAGTCTATAATAGGGAGCTTGTCTCCCTACAGCACCATCTCGTGGCACCCAGTAACCCCAGCAGGGCTGCTCTGCCGGACTACATATCTTGTGCACTGACCTCTGGTGCTGCTGCCATCTAGCATGTTGGGGGAATAAAAAACCTCCAGCAACTTCTTCTCTTTTTAATGGGCTGTCCGTCCACCCTTTCTGATTCTTCTTTTCAAGTCTGGTCCCTCTACTGGCCGTCCAGCCCGTGTGGCATCTACAACCAAAAACTGAGCTCTGTGGACTTTGCAAGCCATTGGTGTAAACTGAGGTTTTGGTTATAGTTATGTTTGTGTATGCAGCTTCAAATCATGCTAGATTTGTTATACAGGGTGGTCCAGATCTAATTATGCAGATCCAGATCATCTGGGTGACTTTGATTTGGGGATGATTTCAGTTCGGCGCGAAGACGATTCTTCATGTCGTCAGTTTGCACAATTCTCGATGGTCCGGGATTTTTCAGGTAATTTTCTAAGTAATAAACTTAATAAGTTATAGCGTAATGAAAATTGCATAATTAGATCTGGACCACCCTATACTGTATGACACATTATCCTGCTGGACATATCCACTGAAAAAAGTAAGTTGTGGCCATAAAAGGGTGCACATAATAAGAAACTATACTTAAGTATGCTGTGACATTGAAAAGCATTGAACTGGTATGAAGACTCCTAATGTGAGCCAAGAAAATATTCCTCACATCATTACACTACCAGCTTGTACTATCAACACAACGCAGCATGAATCCTTGGATTCATAATGTTTAACAACAAATTCTGAGCCTATTATCTCCATGTCACAGCACAAATCCAGACCACAGGGCCATGTGAAATCACTCACAGTTCAGTCATAGAGACATTCACAGTAGCCTCAGCTTTCTGTTTTTAGGTAACAGGAGTGGAATCAAGTGTGGTCTTCTGCTGCACCTTCTCCTGCTTAAGGCGGGATGCATTTTGTGTTCAGAGATGCTGTTCCATGCACCATTGTTGTATAGAACATAAAATGTCCCTTTCCGACCTACAGTATATTTAATTAGGTGTTTAGAACTGCCCTTTTATGGATTTTGTTTGTTTATTGCACTATCCTCTGTAACCTCCAGAAATGGTAGTATGCAGTCAGGTCTTTCTGAGATCTTGGAGATGCACAGTGACTGAGCAAATTTATCAGGAAAGCCTGCTTCATCACAAGGCAAACCCTGGAAACACTGCAAGATGTTTTGGAAAAGTGGATGGTGGCAAAATGGAATGCCATCATGAAAAATTTCCTTCATGAGGCGATGTTTTGGAGCACTTTAACCAATACCCACATTCTACTACAGTGTGCTAAGAGACTTCTCGGGAAGTCTTTTCTGTCTGCTGCTTTCAGTCAATTCAATGCTTATTCCCGATGTGCTAAACTAAATGCTGATACTTTTTAAATTCATTTTGCAATTTTAAGTTAATTTTGTTTTTGTTTTGCACAATATATGTAATTGATTGATTGATTGATCTAGTGATTGTATTATTTGTCCCATGGATCCTTGTTTTTTTATGTTTCTGATGCTGTATGCCTCTATTTCTTTAATCTAATCTAATCTAATCTAATCTGATCTGATCTGATCTAATCTTGCACCAGAAATCTTACCACAGTCAAAGCCAGATCATGTGTCTTGTGCATTCAGTTGTTCAGTTCAATAACTACTAAGCCTTTTGTCCATGTCTGCATGCTGTATTGAGTTGCAGCCACATAATTGGCAGGCTATTGGCGCATGTATATTTAATAAAGAGGCGCCAGCTGCATGCCAATACCACTTCTGAGGAGCTGTTATGTTAGTATGAGGATGTTAGTCCACTAGTGTGATGCAAAGGGATATGAAGTGCATGGAGTGGTGCATTAATGCCCTCTATAACTTGTATTACTCTTGTCTCTCTTTAATGAAACACGTGTAGTACAGTAGTTCTGCGCATGGCGGATAAATCTGAAAAAAAAAAATAGACTAATGTAGAATGTAGATGGAAAGCTTAGCTTTCTGAATATTGTGTTTACTAAAATATATTTGTTTTCTTTTTAATGCTCGCTCCATTTAAACCAGAAATCTTTACCTATTCTGAGAAAATTACAGCCATAACAGATGATGCCTTAGTTAAAGCATATGTTCTTACTGCAGGAATTTGATTCAATTACATTGCATTTTTGACTATGTTCTTTAAAATATACATACAGCATATTGCATCAGACTCTTTAATATTTCAGTTAGTTGATTCATTAATTGTATGCAATTGTGTGGCATTCCATTCAATGCTGCCTCCTAACTTGCCTCCCACACATTGTCATCAGCACCCTTACAATCCTGCAATGAAATAAGGAAATTAATGAAATGGAAGGATGCTTAGAATTTGCTTATTCTTTGCTTGGTTGTGGAATGCCATTCTCTTCATGTACCCATTGTACATTTCAAACTGAAAATCAGGCTGTGGCTCTCATTCATTGCATACAGGAAGTGAATTCAACATTCCAAAAAAAGTCAGGAAAGCAAATGCCAGTGTATTCTGAAAGGAATTCTTTCAGTTATGGGACTATAAATCTTAGCATTAAAAAGTGTGAACAAAAGGTTGTGAAATGGCATCCTTTCGATAGAAAGTAATGGATGTTTAAAAAATGATTTTGAAAAGTTGATGATCTTTCCTCACAGCTAATTTTAGACAATCAAGTTCACATCCTGTCACAGTCAGTCCTGCTGTGGTCTTGGTCATTCATTTGTTCATTTTTAGGTCTGATTTTTTCACATATTTAAAAAATGCACAGATTAGATTGCTTGTCAATTCTAAATTGACTTGTTATGAATTAGTAGATATATACCTGCCCTGTGGTGATATAAGAAATTTAGAGCAGCTTAAAAGAATTCAGGGTCATGAGAGGCTGGGTTCTCTCTTGGCAGCAATAGATGTAAGCCTGGAAATAACCTTGGATGGGATGCCAGCTGATCTGATGTGCCACTCATATACTCACACACACTTATACTTGCACTGGGTTTATTTAGAATTGCCAATAAACCTATCTTCTTGGGATATTATGGTATACTTTAATCCTGCCCCAAATGCGGCAGATCTACACAATGATTGTGGATGCCTGCATTATAAAAGTACTTTTTTAAGATCCAAGTAGTCAATTCCTCAACACATCTGTTCATTTCTACAGAGTGCCAGACACTTAGCTTATGGGAACTTAAACTTGTTTCTCAGCAGTAAGAGTCTTCTGTTAACATTCTCTATCCAGGTGCATTCCTGCCATGCAAAGGATAACTAAGGATGTTTTTTACTTTTTTTCCTCTTTACCTTAAAGTAAAGCTTATTTTCCATAAAATGAAGAACAATTGCTCTAGTGATATTCATTGAGTTTAAAAAAAACAAAAACTTGCTAAGTAAATAAATCAACTACAGTCATTTCATCAGAAAACACCAGCTGTACAGGAAAAGGAAAGTCAACAGCCATCTTTGATTGATGTGCCATACATGTCTATGAAGATTGCAGCGAGAAGGCTGCCTGCACACGCACATCCCTCCATTTAGCGGGATAGGGGGGCTGTGGAGGTGGACTTGTACAAAGGAAAAACAATAGAGGCAAACAATAGTGTGAACCAGCACTCTCTCCCTAAGCCTTCCTTTAACATCTGGTCTTTTTGTCTCAATGAGTAAGCCGGCCACTTGAGCCCCTTGTCGAGATGCCTGCATTGCTGAATAAATGGGGAAGTCTTGCTGCAGGTGGTTTTACAATAAAGGCACTTCTTACTTCACTGTTACAGTGTTGCCCAGCTCCGAGAGCAAATTTGACTTGGTCCACAGAAATCTTACCAATTATGGCCTGCTATTGTGAAAAACGGAAACAAAACATCCATCCGTTCATTTTCAGATCTGCTTTCTGTTGTTCAGAGTCACAGGGATCGGGCGCGTATCCTGACAGTAATGAGCAAAAGTCAGGAAGTGGCCCTGGATGTGACAGCAGTTCATAGCCAGCCATTCTCATACTCACAACCACCCTCATTCACACCAGGGCAATTCTGAGCTACCAACAAAGCTACCCAAGCGTCTTTGAAGTGGAACCAAACTAAACTCCCAAGAACAAAATAGTTCTTTATAGTGGGATCTCAAACTCTGTATTTCTGTCATTTCCCATCACTAACGACATTATCTCTAGGATGAGATCCATCCCCTATGGTGTGAGTTCTGCCCTAACATCTCTAGCTGCTGGAATAGGTTTGAATCTCAAGCCCTGTGTTGGATAAAACCAGCATAGCAATTGAAAGGAAGGAAGGGCCAACAAAATGGACAGAATTACTGCTTTGGTTTACAAATCTATTTCTGGCTTTCAGAGAAGTTGGTCTCTCCAGAAATCTTGCACTTCATTTCCTTCTGTCATATTGCATCAAGAATTTGTCCCTATCTTCTATTTATTATATTATTTTTTTCTGTTCAGTTCTGTGTTAGGATGGTGTTGTATATACTGTATTATAATTGTATTGCTGGGTGGTGCTGCTGCCTCACAGTTAGGAGACCTGGGTTCGCTTCCTGGGTCCTCCCTGTGGAGTTTGCATGTTCTCCCTGTGTCTGTGTGAGCTTCCTCTGGGCGCTCCAGTTTCCTCCCACAATCCAAAGACATGCAGGTTAGGTGGATTGGTGATTATAAAAACTGGTGTGGGTGTGTGCCCCCCGGTGGGTTGGCACCCTGCCCGGGATTCGTTACTGCCTTGTGTCCTGTGTTGGCTGGGTTTAGCTCCAGCAGACCCCTGTGTTTGGATTCAGCAGGTTGGAAAATGGATGGATAATTGTATTGCTTAGTTTTGAAATCAGTGGTAGTGCAATGGAATGAACATACTGAAATTGGTTGAGGCAGCAAAGGACAAAACACTTGAAGACTGGAGAAAAAGTGCACTTAATTTATGAAAAAACAGTTGTCAAGGCACAGGCAGACAGTGAAAGAAATGTATTTTTCTTCATTTTGATTATTTTCTACATTAAATTTTCTACAAATCTATTTTTAATTTATTATTTAAATTCTTTGTTGCTTTCTTGATAATGCCATTATACGGGTCACAGCGATGCTTCCTTTTTGCTGTGGTGCACTAAATGTTAGTGTCTTGATTTAAGAACAAAGGGCCACCATAATCTGTTTTCACCTGTTTTCACCTCTTTGCATAAAAAATGAAAGAATGGCTCTCAGAATGAAAACAATAAGGAGATTTTCTTCTCCAAATGATTAAACAAATGATTTGGTTAGTTCTGGCATAAATTTGTGCTTTGTCAGTTTTGGCTTTTGCATTATCAAGATATAAAGTGCAAAAGTCTATCCGTCTGTCATGCCATTGCTCACACACTACTACAGTGATCTCATTGTTGATTGAAAGCTTATGTATGACCTGAAACATACTGGGAATTCAAAAAATATCAAGTAGTGCCAACTTTATCAAACTGATGTGTGTTCAGGGGTTTATTACAGCAAACATATCAGCAAAGGAAGTGACAGGGCAGAAAGAAGAAGAAGAGGAGGACCACTGGCATCTGAGCTTTTCTGATTTGTTCAGATGGCCCAGTTCAGAGAAGGGTTCTAAAGGCTGCACAGCTCGATCAATATTTGGAATTAATTTAAAAGCAAGCACCTGTGCATCAAGTAAACCACAGAGGCTGATGACATGATGAAGAGCATCATAATATGAAGAAGAAGAAGAGCACCACCTGATGAGTCTCAAGTGTGTCATACAGAATGGAAAAACGACAAAGATGGAGAAATGAACGTGTGTTTTACTAGTAAGATACAAAGCTTACACAATCTGCTGACCACTGTCTGTCCCAAGGTGATGACTTCAGTGTTTTGTTCTTACCAATGATATGCTCTTATGTTAATGAAAGGCATCACTAGAATAAAAAAGTCTCTGTAGCTAGAGTTTGTGACGCTTTGGGCGGGTGGGACGGTGCTTCAATTTGCCGCCCTCCAACACATCTGAATATATTAACCTATTTAAACAGAAAATTAAAATGACGTATAGAGAAAAATTAAGATTAAATTTTGCGTAGATTTATTCATATAAAGAGAAACAGCAATCATTTTTCACATATAATTACTTATAAGCATCACCTAGACAAGCATAAAGACATATAGACAAACTGATTAGCCGTGTTCTGATTATTAGTTTAATATAATTACAATGCGAAAACCAGAACCAGTGTAGTCTACAAGTGATAGGTGAGGATGTTTTCTGTGCAGAGAAAGAACGCATTCGGACTGATAATGAAACAAAATTATAAATTGTAAATTAGTTGTTTATCTTCCTAGAAATTATTGCCGGTGTAACGTTTATGTTTATTTTTGTTATTGCCTCAAAACTTTCAACTGCTGTGTCTGATGCTTTCACAGAAGGACATTCTGAAAATGATTTTTCAAGCATTTATGGATAAAAATCTGAGAATTTTACTTTTTTCATTCTGAACTCTGCTGCTTACACATGAATTGTACTGAGCCTTTTGGCCAATAATGCAACCCCCAAAAATGTGCCACCCCCTCTGCCCGTCCCTAGCTATGCCACTGTGGCTGAGGTCTTTACTTTTCTGCTTTGTTCAGATGGCATCATTTAAAGGAGAATTCTAAAAGGCTACACAGCTCAATTAATATTTGGATTTAATTTAGAGCATTTTGCAAAGATCTGTTTTCACTTTAACATTAAAGGCTATTTTTCTCTTGATCAGTGTCAAAAAAGACAAATTAAATCCATGGTGATTCAATTTTGTAAAACAGTAAAATGTGAAAATGTCCAAGAAGGTGAATACTTTTTTTAAGCACAATATATATACAGAATATTTCCTGAGCTCTTCACATGCTCAATAATAGCCTTGCATCCTGTCAATATTATGTCCCTGCCTTACCCCTGATGCTTTAATGAAAAGCCACACCTTCCCTAAACCCTTAATTAGATTAGGTATGTCCAGTAAATTAGCATTTTAAATGTTTTATCACCATGCTGTCTAGGAAATGCATTTATCCACTATGATTGGTTCTGGCCACTGCTACCCTGAAGTGGACAACAGATAGATGGATTTGTTCATTAAATCAATGGATGATATAGAAATACAACCTTAGATCTTCTTGTTCTTAACAATTGCCTACATTTTATTAAGCCCTGTCTAATCTGCCTTGCTTACCTGAGAGTGCAGTAGACTCCCACATCTGTCACATCTGCCTAACTGATGCTATTTTATTAGTGAATCTCAAGCCTCAGGAAGCACATGTTTATCGTAAAACAGAACATAATCTTGAATACTTTCTTCTTACAAAATGATACTTGTATTGTTGCTTGAAGATGTAAGGGAATTGGGGGAGGGTTTGTGGCGGACAGGGACAGGAAACTTAATAGAAGGTTTGGGAAGGAAGATAGGAAATGATGGTCAGGATGCTATACTGCTGTATGTCAAAAGTTCTCCAAAAGAGCGAAACATTGAAAAGACAGGTACTTTCTACAAAGAAAGAAAAAAGCAGAAGTTAAACAATATATTTTTTGTAGAGTTGAGTTTGAGCCTGAGCTTAAGGAACAGGTATCTTCATAGAAAGAATGGAGTATGTTGAGGTTTTGTTTCCCTTTTGTCTTCTCTTTGATTACATCAAGTGTTATAAAAACACCCCTGCCTTCACAACATATGCTCTGGTGTAAACATCTCACTGTGAACCAGGAAAATATATGGGAGCATTAAAACTAAATGGAAATAAAATAAGCAACTTGTCACATCTGTTCATAGAAAATGTAAACAAGTTGCTTCTGTTTAACAGCAGGTTTTCCCACGAAATAAAGTAACATCCTGCAGGTCACCGATGAAAACCTCAAGGCACATTCACTTTTTCAATGTTTATATTGTCCTTTCACATCAAGGCCAGACTTGTGTGGTGTGCACATCACTGTTCCACATTAAGACCGGAAGCACTGGTGGCCAATGGCGATGAGGAGCTCACTTTCCCTCGTCTTGCCCTTCAGTGCAATCTTAACAGGAACTCACACGCTAATGACAATTCAACAAAAATTCAAACATTCGAACTAACTTAACTAGCATTAGAGTTGTATTATGATTAAAATATAATATAGATTTTTTTTCCGATGCGCCACTTTGTATTAAAGTATAATTCTTTGGTAGAAGGGTGTTATACCATGTTAGCCATGATAAATACAGTGGGAAGTCAAGCAAAATGACACTTTTATTGGCTAACTGAGCAGATTCTAATATGCCAGCTTTCGAGGCAACTCAGGCTCCTTCTTCAGACAAGATGTAATCATAGATTACATTGATTATATCTTCCCTGGAGAAGGGGTCTGAGTTGCCTTGAAAGCTGGCATATTGTAATCTGTGCAGTTAGCCAATAAAGGTGTTGTTTTGCTTGACTTCTCACAGTATACAGTAGTTCACTGTCAATTTGGAGGTTTTAGAAAAAATATTTATTAGGTGGTATTGTATACAGTTGTGACTATAGAACTTCAGGAGTACTGGGTCTAGTTCCAGTAATGTTTGCCTGTTCTGTAGAATTTTCTTCAGATACTCAAGCTTATTCTCCAATCAGGGTGACTAATAACTCCAAGCTTGCCCAATGACTGAGTTTCTCCCATCACTGATCAGCTTCCCAGCCAAATTTCATTCCTGTCTTTTCAGCAATGCTGCCAAGATGGGCTTTCCAAAACGCATGAATAGATGGATTATTTAGAGAACATCAGTAAGTTTCCTAGTCACTGGTGAACCATGTAAAAAAGTCAGCAGTCTATATCTCTTGTTCGGCTTTCTTCACACAATAACTCACAAGAAATGAATGTCAGTGATCACTATACTGAGCTGCTAATTGCCACATGAAAACTGTTTTATGGATTTGTTGCTCTACTGTATATATTGTCACTTAGTTTTCATAGAACTGCAATTTTTTATATTAAAATTACATAATGAATAAACCGTGTTGTCTTGTTCTCTCTTTCAGGCAGTATAATCAGAGGCTAGAGCTTTAGACTTTCAAACACACGGCTGTTGGTTCATTTTGTACTTCTTACTCACTTTTGAGACTCTAAGCAAATCAAATAACCAGCCTGAATTCCAATTATCAAAAATATATTTGCACAAATATCCTGTACTTTGATCTTATAGATTGTAAATGGACCTGTTAACAAATTCAGTAATAACATAGACAGTTAAGAATATAGTGTTATCTACAGTATATTTCTGCTTTAATATGTCCTGTAGTGTGATGTGACCTTCATATGGTTTAAATTCTAATAATAGTTTGCTAAGTTCTGGTTTTCTGTTACAGCTAGGCTGCAGACCGAGTTTTGTGGCAGTACTAACCTCCAATTTCCTTGCTGATGCCAGACCTTGCAAATGGAGAGGCTCATAAGTGGCAGTTCAACAGGTAGAACATTACAAAAGACAATCTAATTGTAAAAAATAACACAAAAGATATACTTTTTTTCTTTATTAAACATGTGGAACCAATATTTACAAAATTTGTCAGAAAACATAAGTGAAGCACCAGGATAATCGATGCTGTTTTGCCAAATGTCACAATGGAATTCTCATCTTGCCCTCAGCAAAACAAAGAACCAAAATAATGCTTTGCACAACATTTATCTATCCATCCATTATTCAGCCTGCTATATCCTAACTTCAGGGCCACGGGGGTCTGCTGGAGCCAATCCCAGCCAACACAGGGCGCAAGGCAGGAAACAAACCCTGGGCAGGGCGCCAGCCACCGCAGGCACAACATTTATTTTACAAAGAAATGAAATAAAATAAATATCTCATATAAGTGCCATAAAGGTCAGGCTGAACGAGAGAACAACTTTTTGCCTGGCCAGAAGGTTATAAGGCAGGGGTCCCAAACTCCAGTCCTGGAGGGCTGCAGTGGCTGCTGGTTTTCATTCTAACCCTTTTCTTAATTAGTGATCTGATTTTGCTGCTAATTAACTTCTTTTGAATTAATTTTAATTGCCTTGGTTTTTAAGAAATATTTCCATGAATTTCTTCATCGTTCCTCTGAATTGCTTCATTTCTTTCCTTGAATTTCACCCAAACAGAAATTAAATGAGAAGTGAGGGAGCCAACAGAAGACCAACTAAGTCAGAGCCTCAAACTCCAACCAATTTCACTCCAACCAGTTGCATAATTAGGCACAGAGTCTTGTCATTAATTAAACCGCTCTTTAATTCCATGGCTTGTTGCTGCTCTCATTGTGCAATAGCAGACATTTCCGAAATTGTGGATTATCTCTTTTCTAAGAGCAGATCAGCATTCCTGAGACCTTCACCTTTCTTTATTTTCAGATATTGTATGATGGTCACAGTTTGCTCGTCCTGTGTTGGCTCATTTTGTATCTCATTATTGTTTGGCTGCTAATTAAGGAAAAAGAAACAATTGAGGGGTCTGAGTCTTTAAGAGCAAGTCAAATAAAATGAATTCAAAAGAAGTTAATTAGCAGAAAAAGCAGGTCACTAATTAAGAAAAGGGTTAGAATGAAAATCTGCAGCCACTGCGGCCCTCCAGGACTGGAGTTTGGCACCCCTGTTATAAGGGATGGACTAGTAGAGGCTGTTCCATTTCACATATGACAGGTGGCAGTGGTCCTCACTGTTTGGACACCCACAGAGGTGCATAGGAATTGGAGTCCAGAAGTGTAGCACTGTCGGGGTCACTCTGTGCCATTACAGGGCGCTGTCATGGGATGACCTACTGGTTCCCACATGACTTGGAAGAGTTTCCAGTAGGACGTGCCAGGTCCTGCTTAAAAAGGAGCCCACTGCCTCCTGACTCTGACTTTACGAGGTAATGGTGACACTCACCAGGAGGGCAGAAGGAGAGAAAAAAAATCAGTTTCTCTTGTTATTGTTTAATTATTTGATGTGCATACTATTTTAAATACTGTGTTTAATAAAAAAAAAGTCTTTTATTTGAACCAGGGACTATGTTGGGCAGTACTTTGTCTTGGGTTTGGGTACTCAGTGGTACACTCTGCTGGCCACACTCACTACAGCCCTATAATACTGACCTCAATGTTACTTTCAGGGAAGGTCCAACAGTGGAAAACACATGCTCATATTTAACAGATCGGTTATTGATGCCCATCTAATAAGGTAGTCCAAAAGCAGCCTATTGTTGTTGGCAGTGAAGATTGTTACAAGTGATTTATGAGGATCTGGGAGAAAGTATATACCAGTTTTTACTGAAGTCTATGACAGCATTGTGATAAGTATGGCAATGAAGACAGGCGTTTACTGTAGCTAGAATAATTTGTCGATGTTATTGAGTGAGCCTTTTCTCCTAAGCACCAACAATAGTCAAAAAATATTAAGTGCTTGATGTTGTTTTTATGTGATTCAGTTATACATTTCCATCAATGCTTAGGACTCCAAAGAAATATATAAGGAAGGTGCGCTTCATTATGTTTTGGTCTAATTGGGGATATCTACATGCCAGTCAGTTAGGCTCTGAACATTAATATGTCTCATTACAGACATTAGTAACAGAACAGATAAATACTCACTACAATGTGAAATGAGTGAAGATGAACAATACTGAGGATGCAAAGCACAATACATCAATGCTTTAAACTGGTGCCAATAGTGGAACCAAATTGTCACTGGACAGGGAAAGCTTCATCAGAAGATCAGAGAGAGAGAGAGAAATAAACCCACAGTGGCAATTACAAAAACAATGCTATGTGCCAGTGAAGACAGGTATTGGCTATTATGAAGTTATATACCATGTAAATGCTGTACTTGAGGCAGAGTCCCCATAACCAACAAGAGAAAGAGAGAGACTACAAATAAAAGACAGTAAGCTCCTGGAGGTCTTCCATGCTGAATATAGGAACCATGACACACATTAAAGTGTGCAGGCAAGTTTCTATTCTGCCATGCCATCCTAACCTGCCAACTGAGAGTAACCAAGTACAGAAACATGCACACCAAGACCAAAAAAGTTGTCTCAGACTTTATGGCAAACAGAAAGTTCTGTCTGTGTGAAGGATAACCCAGATGGGAATTGTCCAGAAGCACCCAAGCAAGTGTTAGGTTAAGGCTGACTAGAAGTATACTAAGAAGATCCCATGTGGAAATTACAGGAATGCAAATTGTAATGCTAAAGTGTAGGGAAGGCAGGAAATATTTTAATGATAAATGAACCAGGAGATGGAACAGTTGAACTGAATGTCTTTAAACATTCAGAGGTCAAATAAGGGGATATGAAAAAATAGCAAAAATAATGAAGTATAAAGTATTTGTTAAAAATCAAAGTCAAAAATACATGCAAAAGTCTAAAGCCCAAAAGGTTACTTATAATGCTATTAACCACCATGGAACAAAAACAAATGCTAAACAAAAGCTGGACCTGTTTTAAATCCAAAATGTTAGCCATTTCAAATACCCTCTGAAAGATCATGCCATATGATGCAACCTCGTGGGTTATGGGGTGGCAGTTTATCTCCTTTTTACCAGCATTTTATATAACAAAAATCACTTCTTTTCATGTATTTACTGAATATTTTAAGATTCTCCAATCCCATGCATGTAATGAATGGGGCAGTAATTAAGATATTTAATAAAACTGAAATACCACAGCCCCACACATTATGCAGAAAAGATGCGAACACGCCACTAAAATCATAGATGCTGTTGAATACATTCAGACCAGAAAATCTATCTTTTCTAGCATTTTTGTAAAATTTAAAAAAAAGTATTTTGCAAATTAAACTCTTAAATTTTATCTATGTGTATTGAGGCCAAAGAAGAAAATCTTCTGCCTTAAACACCACATGAGGCATCAATTTCTGTTTTTCCAATGATAAATAAAAACTCTTGTGAAAAACATCCAATAGACTCATTTCCCTGCTAAATACTGATGTTAGGATTCCAGCCAGTGCTCTTGCAAACCAAATGAATAATCCATGCAAGATTTATCAATGATGAACTACTGTTAATATTTTGTGCTTTGCAGTTTTCCCTGAATGCTTGCTTTAAATTAAATCTTACCTTTCTTTGCTGACTAGGCAGATAGGGAAGCCTTACCTGATCTGAATATGTCTTAAGTAGTCTGTAATATAAACTTGAAGTCATTAACATAATGACAAAAAAAGAAAGAATCTCATTAGGTATTTTATTAAATGACATATGTAAGTTGAATATAATGCTGAATTGAATGGGATGCAGCAATTCTGAGAACTTCTGAGAACTTCATGAGCGAAGACCCAATCAAGACTATAGGCATTGTCAGGGATGCCAGGGGCAACGACCAGGCTGGGACGCCGTGAGGGACCGGATGTGGGTCTGCGCCCACCCTGGATCACGTGGGGGCCGCCTTCCTGGTTGCTTTGGGGGGCCACAGGTTGAGGGCATGGAAGCCACACCCTGCAGGGGCCCGTGGTCACCGCCAGGAGGCGCCCCAATGCCTGGTGTGGCGGAAGTGCAGAGGGGAAGATTTAGAAGGACACCCGGAGAGCTGCCGGGAGAACAGCCGGCACTTCCGCCACACTGGGGCGTGGCCAACAAGGGAATGCCGGGAACCACCTGGAGCTCATCCGGGAGAGAATAAAAGGGGCCGTCTCCCTTCATTCAAGGCTGGAGTCGGGTGGAAGAAGGACAAGGCACGAGAGAGGTGTAGAGGCGGCCCGAGAAGAGGCATTTGTGTGGCCAGGACTGTGTGTTGGGGTTTGTGCACTTTTGGACTGGGTCTTTGTGACCATTTATTGTAAATATTATTGTAATTAAAACGTGTGGTGGTGAAGAACAACATGTCCGCCTGTCTGTGTCCGGGTCGGCTCCACAGCATCTAAGTTTAGTTCAGCACATGAATCATGTTAGAAGATATCTGGGAAGAAAATATGCTTGCAATAGCAATTTGTATGGCTGTGCTAGCATATGTAGAAATCCCAAAATATGTTAACTTCAGAGGTTACAAACAATGGGAGAACACTGAGGAACATTACTTGTGGGTGTAGGAGTTATCATTTCTAATAGGCGGCAGCCTAATACTATACCTATGGCATCCTGTTGCCCATTGATAGGCAAGTAGACATAATGCCTGACCCTTTAATGAGGAATTATGGCTTGGAATAGCAGGGATATCTTAAGCTATCAGAACCATTTCTATAGTAGAAGACTGTGTTAGGCGCTCTGAAGGCTTTCTCTTAGCTTTGCACCATGTAGACCACAACATGTAAACTTAGGTTATCACCATTAGAAACTGGACTTCCAGACACAGACAATTAGTAATGAATTGTGCCATGAGTCTAAGGTGACTTCTCATAACCTTGGAAATTGTTGGCTTACAACAATTTATAGGCAGTAAAAAAGAAGGAAATCCAACTACACTCAATCTGAAAGAAAGACATTCAGTTATCAAGGTTGTCTCTGGGAACCAAAAGGTAATGGTTAAACACCTACAGGCCACTCTTTCATTAGTGAAGTATAGTGTGTATAAGCTCCTGCACTATAAATAATGAGTAAAGAGAGCTCAATACATGATTGTGTATTCTGAAATGTTGTATTTGGCAAAGAAGAAATAGTACAAATAATTTAGTTTCAACTATGAAGTTTGACTAGGGATGATTAAGGCTGCTTTATGGAGTAAGGGTCATGATAGAACAATGAGTTCTTGTTCAAAAATTGTACAGAAGGCCTTATTTGCATTCTGTGAGATGAAACCTATCAAATAAGTAGGATGATGGTCAATAATGAATTTTTACTTTTTTATATTTATTAATATACAGTACCTCAGTACAAGGTAGGAAAGAGCTATTAATGAGCTAAAGCAGTTTTGATAAGGGAGATGGTCCAGAAAATATCCACTGATGCAGAAAATGTTTGAGTAGGGGCATTCCTATTAAAGGAATGACCATCAGTTCTGGGTCATCTTAACAGCATTATAGGCCACAGGGCAAAGTAGTGCATTGTGGTCCCTGTTTTGATAGCAAAAGAGAAACATACATAAGCATCAGAAACATCAAGGGCCTCTATGCTCCTGGGGCCCATTTTGCCCTTACATTAAGATGGCCCTGATCAGTTAGTAAATCTAAAGGCTCACATATTTTTTCCCACAAAAGACCATGAATGTTTTTTCAGTTAATCCAATCAAGACTAGACTTTATCTCACCAACATTTTATTTCACCTCTCTAGCTGCTTTGACTTCACTCTCTCATTCACTGAAATCACTAATTCTTTCACTTACTCCTCTCTGTCAATAGTCTGTACCATGCAGAATGAAACTGGGCTTATGAATAACACAAAATGCCAAGCTAGAGTAGCAAGCATGGCATGGTATAATGGCTGAAAAATCAAGCTATTTAGAAACAAGCCATAATAGCTAACCAGATATCACATTTCTGAACGCTGAATCAAATGTCCCTAATTTGTTAAATTATACTGTAACTACATTGGTTGTAACACTACAAGGTGGGATTGTGCAGACTTAGAAAATGCAGGCAAAAATGCATGACTATATTGCTTAATATACTTATGTTCACATGTAACTAATGTAAAAACATTCAGGCAATTAGAGCATGACCAGGACTCTCATGTTGAGTTAGCCTTTGTGTCATTCCTGTATTCAATTACTTGATTATGTTAGTCAAAGTGTTTTCTCTTCTGCTGTGTTGTTTTCTTTAGTGAGGTTAATTGATTTTGCATTGCCATACAAATGACACACATTATATAGTAACAGCTTAACTGTTAGTTTGCCACTGTATTGCATAGCATTATATTCAAAACAGCTGCTAGACACTGTGGAGCGAATATAGACATTACAAATTAAGTGACCTCTCTTCACATTTGTTTTAAAAACAATCTAACAAATAAAACAAATACCTGTTGTGACCACAAGGGGACCCATCCCCCCAAAGACCCAAACTCTGGACATGCACAAAAACAGTCCAGTTTATTTTTTATACAAAGTAACTTTTCCAGACTCTCCTTCCACTACAAGTAACTCCAAGCAACTCCAAGTCATCCTCAACAATCCTCCTGGCAAGCCTTGTCCCCTTCCTAAAGACTCCAACTCCCTGAATGAATGTGAGATGGCTCCATTTTACAGGACCTGTGAGTACTTGCGATGTCAGGGCTCCACATGGAGGAAAAATCTTCAGGGTCAGGCAGAAGCTCCACAATGGAGTAACAGTCAATCTCTGCAGCCAGGGCCCTCTTAACGTATGGGCACAATGGGCACTGCCCAGGGACCCCAGGAGCATAGGTGCCCAAGATGTTTCAGATTCCTATGTAGGTTTCTGTTTTGCTATGTAAACAGGGGCCCAGGCATACTACTTTTCCTGGGAGTCTATGATGCTGTTAACATGACCCAGCCTGCAGCACCCCATGGATCCCAGAAGGGCTGCCCCATGGAAGCTACAATTCCCAGTATACATCAGTGGTGCATAAAGTCGTTGCATGCTGCTTCCCCATGTCCATCCACCAATGTGGCTTCCTAGCTGAGCAAGAATCTTCTGTCGAATAGGCCAGTCCATTCATGCTGGCATGGCGTGTTCTCCTTCTGGCCGAGGCAGGGAAATTTCTGCCTCTGATTACCCTTTATGCTGGTCTCCTGGTCAGGTAAGGGAACAGACTCTATCCTAGATGGGATGCCAGTCTATCCTGGCCATCCACCCCACTTCATATCATTACAAAATGTTACCATTTCTGCTTTTCCTTCATTCCACAGATCCTAACAAAGTAAAGTTTAATAAGTCAGTCATCCCTTAACTAGCTAAATATTATAGTCATTGCTCCTAACTAATAAAAAGACTAATTATTCCCAGAAAAAGCATACTGATATATTAGAAACACTTACAGTATATATTATTAAAGGAAGACAATTTGAGACAGTGACAGTTCTGAGGAAATACTGCTCACTCTGTTTTTTATATATTAAACATAAGAATTACACTTAGATGCACTTCATTAATTTTGTAATGCCTTAAACTTTAAGAGACATACAACCTAAGATATAAATATGTTGATTAATGAAAAATATGTTCTGAGATTACTCAGGTAAGGGAGATGGATGTTTTACAGTAAAGTTTTTAGACTCACCAATCATGGTGCTGTAGAGTGGTAACATTTTGCAATTTGATCAGCACATGCAAGTAAAGATTTCACTGTACTCTATACATGTGACAATAATGACCCTGCTAAATTTAGCTATTGGGCAGATCTAGTGAAGCATGATGGCCTTTCTTTATTCTAGTGCTTTTTCTTCTCATTCTATCTCTCTAACATTCATTTTTTTCTTTCTCTCATAAACGACAGTTCTCTTGTAAACCTCACCATGTTAACCTTTACACATAAGGCCTAACCCATCTTCTGTGGGCTCTCCTTCCCTGAGGAGGGAAAAGATATAGCATTAACAGTATAATAAGGTGATTATTTTAACAAACTAATACTTGGCTTCAACAGGTAGTTAAAATATCACCAATCCTTTGTGATGCACATCACTGCATAGTACATCATGTGCTTGCTTCAGGGGTGTAATATATATATATATATATATATATATATATATATATATATATATATATATATATATATATATATATATATATATATATATATATATATATATATATATATATATATATATATATATATATAAAATAGCCTGAAACTGTACCCAAAATCCTCAGTAAATATTAGTCAAGACATTAAGAAAAAAGAAAAGCTACATAGAAATACCACCAAACCAAAAATATAATGGTATACCATTCCATTGCATTTGCTGCAATCACAAAATGCAGATCTTCACAAAATTCAAAGATAAATAAAACTACTTGAGTTGGTACCGCTTTTAGTTACAAGCTTTGGAATCACCTCCCTGTTAGACTTTCTGTCAGACAGACTGCAGGACTGTGTCTCTAAAATGGACGTGAGCAACACTGAAGCACCACAAGAACTAGTTCTGTCTCCTTTTCTCTTCATAATGTACACCTCAGGCTGAACATATAACACCAGGTCATGTCAGTTGCAGAAATAAATCACTTATAGTGTGATATCATCCATCCATCCATTATCCAACCCACTATATCCTAACTAGAGGGTCACGGGGGTCTGCTGCAGCCAATCCCAGCCAACATAGGGCGCAAGGCAGGAAACAAACCTCGGGCAGGGTGCCAGCCCACCGCAGTAGTGTGATATCAATACATTCATATCATATGAAGCACTTATGAGGTGTATTGACAAAGGGGATGAGACAGAGAATAGGAGTCAGGTGGAGTACTTTTTTTCTTGGTGCAGAAAAAAAATGATCTGCAACTTCACATCAGAAAAACAAGGAACTGGTTATTGACCAAAAGAACCTCTATGCATGGTCATTATCCAGGGATTGGATATGAAGATGGTGCACTTCTACAAGTACTTGGGGTCCACATGACAGGTTGGGCTGGTCTCATAACACAGATGAACTGTATAAGAAAGGGCAGGGCAGGCTCCTTTTTCTTAGGAGACTGCATTCCTTTAATATTGGTAGTGACATCCTCCACATCTTCTACAACTCTATGATGGACAGTGTGATTTTCCATGCTGCAGTGTCCCGGGGTGATAACATTACTTTAAGAGTGGCCCACCAAATCAACCAGCTAATTAAAAGGGCAGGCTCAGCCATGAGTTCACTCTGGATCCCCAGGAGGTTGTAGCAAAGGAGAGAATTAAAAGAAACCTGAGCACCAATATGAACAATACTGCACATCCTCTCTCTCTACCACACTGAGTATTTTCAGCCAACATATCATTCAGCAGAAGGGTGTCGAGAAATGCTACTGGGGCTCCTTCATACCAACAGCAATACTCTTGCATAATGCCTCACTGTGACTGTGACAGTCAAGTCAGACATTTTAATTTTTCTTTTTTGTCTTTCTAGTGTATGTCTATATTTATTTAATAGTTAATGAACTTCTGTTAAAACATCATTTATTTATATAGCACATTTTCATACAAATGATGTAGGTCATAGTGCTTTTGAAGAAAGGAAAAAAAAAACTATAAAAATAAAATTAGGCAATACTAATTAACAAAGTAAGATCCAGAGTGGCCAGAAAAAACAAAAAAACTCCAGATGACTGGAGAAAAAACAAAATCTGCAAGGGTTCTGAGGCCATGAGAACACCCAGCCCCCACTAGGCATTATACCTAACATAAATGATCTAAAACAGTCCTCATGGTTTTCTGGCTTCATGTGGAAGAATTAGATGATGATGGTCATCATCAAGCCTAATTTCTCCTTGGGGACAAATAAAGTTCTAATTTATCTTATCTTATCTTTGTCTCAGCATTTACATTCTGATTAAATAACTCACAACCACTGCTTGAATCAAACGTAGCATTATTATAACTCATTTAGGCGGTACTGAAAAAAGTCTGCTATTTTCTTAAGTAAAATTGTGCAAATCATTATTTTCAGTTGTTCCCCATTCTCTTTTTTCATCTCACTACCTTGTTTTGGTATTTGGTTGCCATGACCATCTTGACATCAGAATTTCTGCCATACTTTGACATCAAAGGTGTCATATCTGGACTTAAGCATGTGCCATTTGATATAGGTGGAGAAGACCAGCCAGTAAGCCTGGTGAGGCCAGACTTTCACTTTGTTTATGTCATAGAAACGCACACACCCAAAGATTTATTTTCTCTAGGAATGCCTTTTCCTCTGCTCCACTCTTCTCCTTAATTATAATTGCCAAATGAAGCAAGTCTTCTCTTAACAAGTGTTGATTTCTATTTCCTGTTAACTAACATTTGTGGATCTGTCCTCTACATTGTGCTAAATTTTGCAGTTTTATTTGCATTTGTAATTAATTTCGATGAGGTCTAAGTCTGTTTTGAAAAGGAAAAAGTGTTATAAACGTATACACTGAATTCATTATCCAAAGCTTGTGTGGTCTGTGTTGACTCTAGTGGATTAATTTTCTGATAGCTCTGCTCATCCATGAAGGACCTCCACACCACGTAGCTGCCATTCTCAGTTTTACTTTTGAAAAAAAAAACATGCAACACATTTGCTCAAATGTCTGCTATTGTAATGCGTTACACATCCTCATATATGGTTTCTCCATTTGCTTGCTACCCTCGGGCCCATCTGTCACTGAACTGATTACACATTTAACCTGTTCTATCATTCAAGACTCATCTTTAGAGTCCTGGCACTTAGTATCTAATTTCTCCATGTTTTTTTTTTTAACATCTAGCTTTCATTTCTTAGAATTCAATATTTTTGTGGTATTCGGTATCTTATACTACTGTAGAGGATGACCTTGTCGAGAACATTGCAGTGAAGGATAAGAGTCAGGTTGTAAGATTCCCTGGTAGACAATGTTAATCGGCCATCACCTCCACAGGACACTAGAGGATATCAACCTAGTGTCTAACAGAGTTGGGCGACTCTCTTTCAGTTTAGGAACCTGCTGCCACAGAGCAAGTATTGGGAATCCTATAGGGTTAGGATTAGGATTAGGGCTAGAATTAGGTAGTAGGTATAGTAATATGATAGAAGTATAGTGTAGGAGAAATAGTGTATGTTAGGTGGCAGCAGTTAGGTCCTATATGTTATGCATTATTTCATCCTATCTATTATACAGTAGTAGGAAGCTTAGCTAGGGAATGTATGGCCCTTTAGAAAAGAAGTTACATATATAATTATAGGGAGTCCTAGAAGGACAGTTGCAGAAGTTCCAGAAGGCCTTTACTGACACAATAAGTTATTACATAATTTTCCCAGGCTATTGATTAAACGTCTGTCCTGGGCAGCACCTGATTGTCATGATTTTGGTGGCTTTTGAGTATGAAAAATTAAATACTTTACTCAATGTTTATGTATCATTATGTTTAAACATCATTATTTTTTAATTATCATTTTTACAACTTTATTTACTTTAGTAGATATTTTGTTCAATTTTCAATGACTGCAGCCATATTTTGGAACCCTGTCCCCACCTTGTGACAACTGAAAATGTGACATGTGATGCTATTGTGCCAACAATATTTAAGAAGGTAGTGCGCTAATGCGGATGTCCAAGTGGCTGAAAACTATGTGACCTTTTTGTGACGGATTTAGTTATTCAATTAGGGAATTAAACTTTGGTGTGTTTTGTTTTAATTTTTTTTTTTGCATTGCATTGGACTTTTATATTTTGATTGTCTGCTCCTTTTTGGTTTCCTGTCTCTGACTTTGAAACTATGTCATCTCTTGCTCTACAATAAGTACTACCTTATTTAGTGCTGACACTTTTTCTCACATGTCAGAACACTGCTAGGGCATTGAGTGTGTATGAAGGGTGGTGACAAAGAGTTCACAATTGGGAGGAAGAGCAGCCAGAGAAAAGCAGAACGTTGAGCAGCAGGATACTTAAAGTAGGAGTATTTGGTAGGTCATTCTAACAGACAGACAGGACACAGAAACTAAGTGCAAGTGTGCCAAGAGTGACTATGCGGTTTTGCCATTTATTTTTGCACTCCCCCCTTTTTTTCATTTTTGTATAATAATTATTACCCTTTTGTATTCTTTGGACTCTTTATATTGATTTCCTCCTGTTACAGCTATTGCTTTTTTTGTTCTTTAGTTGCCTTCTGTTTTGCATCCTCTATGCAACAGCACCATGGATGACTGTTTCTTCTTATGCCTGTTTCTGAAGACCTGCAGAGTAACACAAACCTCAAATGAAGGTGAAAAGCAAATGTTATATATAAACACTATAATAATTTAGTGTAGCCTTAGCAGGATCACCTTATCCTCAGGTAAATGGGGATGTCAAATAGTTATGAAATAAACAAATAGAACCAAATAAAGATTTGAGGTTCCAGCTGGGGAATACCAAATTAATGCAGGAACTAAATAGTCCAAGTGAAGTAAGGTCAAGGAGAATGGTGAGCTGTGTGCCTGCTTGTGTAGGATCAATGCTCTGTAGTGTTCTCTCTGTCAAATACTGGTCAATGAAGACTTCCTGACATCATCTGTTTTGATCTTTAGCAGAGCAGGAGGAATTGAGCCAGCAGAGAGTGGATGTGACATCAGGCTTTGTTGGGATGCCCTTCCTCTTTCCTGAGAACAGGAGTGAAAATTGTTATTGTGGAAGACACAACCTCATCTCAATTCCCCCTGCTTTTTCCTTATATCAGTCCCTGTGAGAGACCGACTATTCCCACTGTGTATGACACAGTATCACTGAGTCCTCAAAGAGTTTGTACAAGTATAAATATTCAACCAAATTAGAATAGGAGTCCCTAATTGAATTCCAGTTCAGCTACTCCACCAATGGAAGCTGTCTGCCACATTAAGTAAAATTCTTACCACCCAGAAAAAAAACAAAAAAAAAACAAACTGATTTGAAGAATTTTTTTTCAGGAAAACCAAGGACAGTTATTATGTACTGCTCATGAACTGCATTCTGTGGTGCTTAAAAGACTAAGATTTCTCAGAGTAAATGTAACCCAAATGGGCGAACCAGAATATGGTTGAGCATCTTTGAAAGGTTTATTGTGAATGTCGATAACAGCCCTTTGTGCCCAAATGCAACACTTCACTTTCAAATGCAGTTACTTTCTAAATGGACACTGCATGAAGAATGAGGCTGTAGCTCTATGGGGCTCCTATCATGGCTGCTTTTACACAGGATGTCTTTTCAGAAGCCTTTGGCAGTTTGGTGATGGGGCCATGTGCTTCACTGCTTAGCATCTCTGGGTGAACCAGCTACCTTTCTGCACACACTGTATAGGTTCTTGTAGAATTAAGCAGTTTTGGTCATGTATCATTTTTTTCAGGGGAAATGTATATGATACCATGTACTGTAAGAGCATACCGATTTAGAAAGATGTATTTGCTAGAGACTACTATTTTATTATGCAGTGTTATTTAATTAGTAGTTTCGCTATGAGTAGGAGTAAAGGTGAAGTAAAAATAGAAGCGTGTTCTTTAGTACTTTTATTAGCACTGACACCATTAAAACTCCACCTACCCATTCCTTTATTTTTATGATGCTCATATTCTTTAACTTTGTAAGCAGATGTTTAATTACTGCAGGAGAATCACATCTAAGCCAAAAGATACATTTTGCAAATATTAATTGCAAAACGTGATCTCTCCACAATGTGATTGTCTTATTTATTTAATGTATTTCCATAATAAACAATAAACCACTTAATAAATCTTACGAGAGGCACGGCTACCCAGTGGTTAATGATGTAGCCTAACAGATTCAGAGTCCTAACTTTGGATCCCGTGTTGGACGCTGTACATGTTGAGTTTGTACTTACCTGGCGTGTCCCATGGGGGCTTTCTTTTCTCACTGTTATGAGTTTGAGTTCCCAAGCAAAAAGAGTCCCAAAATATCAAAATAGTCTTGAAAAAGCAATAAAATTCATGGAGCACCAAAAAGCAAAAAAGTATTTTAAAGTATATTAAAATTAAAGTATAAAGTATATTAAAAGTAAAATAATAAAGGCAACCCAAGCCAAAACAAATCCCAATACAAAATCCAAGTCAAAGTCAAAAATAGAGTAAAATGGTCCAAAGTTCCCATTAATCACAAAGTATAATAACGAAAATCACTCACCAACTCCCACGTGCATGTAAATGAACCAGAAGGGATTGTAGGTTCCCCACACCTTTAAAAGGCTTAGCCAAGTCCAATGTAGTGATGGGCAGGTGGCCTCATGTCTTGGAGAACCACCCACAAAACACAGATACTGAACACATGATGCCTAAATATAAAGAAAACGGCATAATCGACAATGTTAACATAGAGAAAGGAATAAAAAATAAATAAGACAGACAGACATAAAAATGGCATTTAAACTCCAGACAGGGGATGCACCCTGGCTGAAATATACTATAATATAAGGGGAGGCTTCCAGACATGCTAACCCTTTCCATTAAATCTACAAATTGTATCATACCCCATGGGAATGTGAAGAAGAGGAGATTTGAGTTCTGCATGGTAGATGGGGAAAAAAGGCCACCTCCTGGAAGTCCCGACAGGACGAATGAGATGAGAAGACCACCTCCTTGTGGTCCCATTGTGGCAGACGAAACAGGAGGACCACCTCCAGGTCAAGAAATAAGTTATTTCGCCACATTTCAAAAGCATGTATGATGGGTAGGTTTGGCAGAAGCTAGAAACTATTGCTTTCCTAGGAGGATTTGATTTGCCAACATGCTTGTATCTTTTGTGCATTAACGGGGGAGGAAAAGTAAAAGGGATAGCGTTTTGCCGATGTTAGCGGCTAAGTGACGTTGTCTTTCTTCTGAGATTTCGTTTTGCTGACGTGCTGGCCTCGCTTGTGTTATTAGCGGCTAAGTGAATTTTCTGTTTCCTCGGACGTGGAGCCATTACCCCGACTCCACCTCTCACATCCAGGCCAGACAGACACACACACACACTTCCATGTGTAGACGTTTATATATAAGATATGCATTTGACATACAAAACTGTGTTCTAAAGTTAATTGCTTTCTATAAATTTTTTCAAATATTTTGATGCGCACTGGTGCTTTACATTGCAAATCTATGGTGCACAGAGTAAAAGCTTAAAAACTAGCCTAATGCGTCCATTTTTCAAGCCAAGACAGAGTATTGATCCGTATCTTGCGATTAAACACACATTATAAACTAGTTTATACATGTCATTTTTGAGCAAAAAATTTGAAAACAAGACCAGCTGTGTGTGACAGCTCAGCACTCAGTCTTCATGTGCAACAATGTGGTTAGTTTTCTTTTGATTCACACAAGCAAATACACAATGTGTCCTTACTACAAGTGAAAAAGTATGAGGAATATATGCTAAAATGATTATTACCAGATCCCTTTTACTTGGCTTGAAAAATGAACATATTTAGTTTTTAAGCTTTTCCTCTGTCCCCAGTACCCTCCATTGTAAAACTCCAAAGCAGGCAGGATACTTTTTAAAATTTATAGAAAGTGATAAACTTTAAAACACAATTTTGCATGGTAAATATAAATATGGCATGTTTATGAAGAAACTGGAAAATGCCAAATTTATTATTTAATATGTCAGCCTGTGTGAGTTATAAGACACACCTGAATTGCTTATTCACGCAGACATCCCAAAGCCGCGATCTGATTTGCAAAGGGATTCTGAATGTCAGTGTTGAGCTTGAGTGTGCCCCCTGTGGTGGACCACCAGCCCATCCCATTGTTGTGGTTGGGGCAGACTCTGACTTCATGCAACACACTGTGCTAGAAAAGCATGTTCAGAAAGTTAATAAAGGGTAGAAATTTAACACTTGCAGAATCCAAGTACATCCAGACATTATCATTTCAGGATTTGTTTCCCAAATTATAATCTTTAAAGTCCCTTTGGCTTGAATCATCTGACCCTAATTCTGAACTATCTTTCATTTGTGACAATAGCCAGTTTCATAAATGTGTTTTTCTTATACGGCTTGGTATGTTTTGCTGACACTGAGAACAGGATTAACAAATAAAATCACCAAAATAGAAGAAACTGCCATATCTTGAAATGTCTCATGATCAACTCATAAACTTGTCATTTTATGTTCTTTAAGTGAAACAAAGGACTGCCTATAAAAAGTTTGCAAGGAAGTCCAAGTAACATCTTCCTAAACAAAGTCATTCCTTGTTTGATCTGGATGATTTGCTGAAAGCAATGCTTGTTCTTGTAGTAAATCCATTACAAAACTGTTTCTTTTATTTCCTTGTACTTTAAAAATTAGCAACAGACATGCAGAACTAAGGAAGATCCTGCCTTGGTTCATCAACCACAGAAGAAAAAAAAGCACTGAAGACTGGCTCAGAACTGTTCTTACTGCATTTTTTGTTACAATCTTTTTTGTTTAATCAATTTATGTGGCTGTTATGTTTTGTGAAGAGGTAAAGCGAGGTATATAAAATGATCTGGGATCCCATACTGTGAATATGGTAAAGGTGAAAGTGTTTGAAATTCAAAGAGATAAAGAGTTGCGTCATACTATCATAGCAGCATGCTTATAGAGATGTGCACTCTGAGGATGCTGTAGCCTAAATGATGACAATTTCTTTGATCTCTGTATTTTACAAATGGCTGGGGCAAAAGAGGCAGAGTTATGTAGAAGTAGATATAGCCTCAATTGTGTAAGGTGGCTCTAGCCTGGTCTGGGAATGGAAACCATTACAAAAAAACAGCGTAACCCCCTGTTGAGTCCCCTGTGTTCATGTAACTCATGTTCAGTAAGATATTCGCTATTCCCACATGTTTAACAGTGATCAGTAATGGATGCTGATGGAACTGCATCACATACTGCCTATACATAGAGAAAACTCTCAGGATTAGACTTATTATCTATATTAATCACAAAAGTTACTTTCACAAGCATTATTATATCTACTTTCCTATTTCAAAGTGTTAGTGGCTGGATTCAGTATAAGAAACAAACCTAGTATGGTGCCAGCTCTTCACAAAACACATTCACACACATGCTATCACTGATTTATAAAGGGGTCATGAGACTGGGATGTAGAAAGAAACAGGAGTAGCTGGAGAAAAAACCCAACAGATACGTCAAGAAAGAGCAAACTCACACAGGTACTTGTAGTGATTAAATCTGCAACTTCTACAGATCCTTCTGATATGGCTGTTGGGAAACAGCATTACTACACATTGTGACTCCCTGAATACACTAGCATCTCATTAAAGAGATCTTATTCTGGCACACAGCTATATTTTTTTTCTTGTGTTTCAGCTGCTATCTTATCCCGTGACAGCATATTGATGTGTTCAATTTCTTATCATATTGCGCCTATGACAAAATGGCTACAGTGAGTCATCCTCAGAGCCCCTTTGGCTCTTCCTCCAGAGTAATTCGTAAAATGGGTTACTGTGTCAGATGATAATGTGTAAGCAGTGGATGGCTATATTTACATCAGGCTTAAGATCAAACTATCGCTCTATATGGAGAGGATATCTTACACCCATTTTCTTCCATCTTTTACAAACACAACGATAAAATCAATGCAAACATAACTTTACAAGATGAGCCAAATGATAAATATTTTGTTCAAATGGTGTGCTAAAGGATTGGGAAAGTCACGATTAAATACAACAAATGTGTCTATCTTAATGCACTTTTACTGTAAATGGTTGAACACCACAAAAGTTCCTTTACCCATAAATACTCCTGCAGTTTTTGCTAATACAGAGCTAATTGACCAGTCCTGTAAATAACACTGTCAAAGTATGACTGAGTTAGCAAAAGATATCTCTTCCCTTCTCAGTCTTATTACGGACTTGTCAAATCAGTCGGGCAGCTACGGTAAATAATGAACTGGTCTACTAAGAAAGGACTAAATAAAAGGAAGTATTTGGATTTTTTACATGCCTAATTTCTAAATAAAGAAGCCACAAAACATTTATCTACTTAGAAATTAGAATGCATGTTAATCAGGAATTTCACCCAAAACCTTAATCTTCCCTATTTTGCTGTTTTGCAATTAGTGGTGCACTAAGTAGCTTATTTGTTTAGGTTGCTTGGATAGAAAAAGAAGAAGAAGAAGAAGAAGAAGAAGAAGAAGAAGAAGAAGAATGCAATGAGGACCTAATTTAACAAATACAGAAAGCTTAATTTTTTTTTCTCAAAGTTACTTTATCCACTTTGCATCCCCTCCGTATCTTCAACCTGTCTTTTTTAAGTAATGTCATATCATTATTTATCTTCTTGCTTTTCTCGCAAGCACTTTAGCATGCGATAATAAATTTATCTTTACTTTGCTGGCATCCTGTCATGCTGTATTCTTCCTACCTTGCACCCAATGGTGGCTGAAATAAACTCCAGCTGCCCCACGACCCTGCTCTGGATAAGCGGGGTCAGAAAATGGGCGGATGGATCTTTTCTGTTGCACATTCCATTCCTTCTTATTTACTTCATTTACTACATATTTAACAGACTCTTTTTTCTCTTTTAATGATTCATTGATTTTAGGGTTTCATAACAAAGAAAACATTCTCAATCAATAAGATGTGCACTAAAATCTTACTCAGATCTGATCAGATCAGATCAGATACCCTTCCTGCCTTTTTCTTCAATACCAGATTGCAAGGAGCTATTAAAAAATGGGCGCAAGGCTGGAACAATCCCTGAACTGAAAACAACTACGGCATAGAGTTCACTAATATACAAGACTGTACTGTATTTCAAATGGGCATTGTTGAAACTGCACTGCATCAATAATGAAAAAAAGACACCATATAAAATATTGGACCATCATGGTGGTACAATCGGAATGGCTGATGCCTCACTGTTCTTCAGGCCACAAGATCAACTCAGACAGTTTAATCCGTATTGTGCTCAGATTACACAGTTTCCATTGGTTTCTTCCCATATTCCAAAAACAAACCAACAGGTCAATTTGTGACATACAATTTCACCATTATAATTGTGTGCAGTTCAGGACCAACATGTCATACTGGGTAGATTGATGCTTTGCACCTGATGCTGCCAGGCTAGCTCCTTTTAACTCCTTTTTGGATAAATGATTTGAAAATACTGTAGATGAACACACCAATATTCATTTAGTGATGGGAATAAACAATAATGTGAAATATATCAATATGTGAATTGAAGTTAAAATGGTACTAATCAATACACATTATATTATAACCACCAGGGGGTGCCATTGATGCCCAAGCCACACACACAGTAACACCCAACACACTCGTAGGATAAAATAAAAGATATTGATTCTTCCACTATACCATCACAAAATTATCATTCGTAAAGATCATGCAAAATTAAAATACATAAAGCCAATTTTTCCTCCTTCCATTGAATGTTGACCACTGCCTCCCGACTCTGAATTGTCTGATGTGAGGTGGCAGGCTTCTTTAAAGCTGAACCCAAGGAATGCTTCCAGTGTCTCTCTGTGTCTTCCTGGAAGTACTTCCAGGTCATATAAAAACTAGGGAGGTCTTCCCCTGACAGTGCCCTCTATCGGTACTCAGGGATCCCGACAGGTTTGCACTTCTGGACTCCAGCTCCCAGGCACCACTGTGGGTGTTCCGACTGGGCCACTGCCACCTATCATAATGAGGTTGAAATTGCTTCCAATTTCCAGCTTCCACTGGTTCAAGCATTATTTTATTCTCATACAGCTAGCCGACCTCCCTGTCCTTCCACTCCCACCTCTCTTCCAGGCAAGAAACTATCCTCCATCCCGGTCAGGATATCTGTTTTGCTTCTCGGATTTACACAAAATAATGCAAAGTAGACTGACTGATTCTCACACTCACTTATCAACAAAACCATGATTTCCCATTTAGGTAAAAAGCTGAAATTTGTCAGGATGGTACATCTAGGGCACTAGGTATTCTCTAAGAGAAGATATTTTGATGTTACAGTATTTTGGAGTAAATCTCCCCAAAAGAAAAACTAAATACAGTGATCCCTCGACTTTTGCGGCTTCACTCTATCGCGGATTTTAAATGTAAGCATATCTAAATATATATCATGGATTTTTCGCTGGTTCGCGGATTTCTGCGGACAATGGGTCTTTTAATTTCTGGTACATGCTTCCTCAGTTGGTTTGCCCAGTTGATTTCATACAAGGGACGCTATTGGCAGATGGCTGAGAAGCTACCCAATCAGAGCACGTATTACATATTAAATAAAACTCCTCAATGATATACGATGTGCTTCCCGCGCTGTGCTTCGCATACTTCAAAGCTCTAACAGCCCGTATTGATTTTTGATTGTTTGCTTTTCTCTGTCTCTCTCACTCTCTCTGACATTCTCTGCTCCTGATGGAGGGGGTGTGAGCAGAGGGGCTGTTCGCACACTGGCCTACAGGATAGACGTGCCTCTAAAAAATGCTGAAAGACTGCCTTCACATTGTTCCCTTCCTTGTGGCTGCTTTGCCGAGGCGGTGCTTTGCATACTTAAAAGCACCTATTGATTTTTGATTGTTTGCTTTTCTCTCTCTGACATTCTCTTTTTCTGACGTGCACTCCTTTGAAGAGGAATATATGTTTGTTGTCATGGAGCACAGTTTAAACTTCTGAAAAAGAGACAAATGTTTGTTTGCAGTGTTTTAAAGTCCCTGTCTCTACAGCCTCCTGTGTTTCTCTGCAAATCTGTGACCCAAGCGTGACAATATAAAAATAACAATATAAACGTATGGATTTTACTTTGCGGATTTTCACCTTTCGCAGGGGGTTGTGGAACGCTACCCCCGCGATCGATGAGGGATTACTGTACCAAAAAATTTTGAAATTCCTTTGAATGAGTTGATTGAAATTTGGTGACATTATAGAAAAATTAGTTGAGTTGTGTTTTTTATTTCTCTATACATTTTTTATTAAACAATATTTATTAATAATATACTAATGTCCTAATGCTCTGTGGTGTGCTGAGAGTCGACTTTATGTGAACAAATGATGGAGAAGAAGCAACTGAAGAGCTATGTAAACAGCACCCTTAACCAAGACATTGGATGTACAAATTAAGAAGGGGCATCGTCCTTGAGAGGAAAAAAGAGATGTGGTGAGGTTTGGTGTGAAGAGAAAGGAGAAAATTTGCCTAAACTCTTTGGTTAGCAAGCATAGGTGTTGCTTCACTAGAAGCAAAAAATGAGGGGAGAGAGAAGTAGAGGCAGAAGTAGTGTTCTTCAATCCATGACAAGCTGAGATCTACTTTGTCGTAATATATATTTGCATCTACACACTTGGAAAGAGGACCCTCACCTTGCCCTCTGAAATTGGCTACATTCACATGCACATCTGCTTAATATGAAAAAGAATGCCCCTAGCTCTCCAAAGTTCTTTATATACATATTCACTTCTGCAGACTCAAAATACCTTAAAGGAAATCCACATAAAAGTTATGAGAAACACGAAAAAAAAATACCTAAGTGAGGGACGCAAAGAAATGAAAATCATCTAATGATGATAATATTATATATTGAAATTTCATATAATTCCTAATGATTATCTGTTTAAATTCAAAAGAATTCAAAAGAATACAATTTCCTGTAAAATTGCGTTTTTACAGTGACCATCAACAAAAACCAAATCACTAAGAAAAGCAGAAGCAATACAATACTGGATTTTAAGGAGTTATTAAAAAATGGGTGCAAGGCTGGAACAATCCCTGAACTAAACAGAACTACGGCATAGACTTCACTAATATACAAGACCACACTGTATTTCAAAGGGGCATTGTTGAAACTGCACTGCATGAATAATGAAAAAAGACAACCCTATAAAATATTGGAAATCACTAAGAAAAGCAGAAGCTGATCTAATGCAAGAACGTTCTACTAATGGACAATTGTATATACAGTAGCATTATGAACAGTAAGCAGCTCAAGACCTAACAATATTTTTATTACTTATTATTTGACATTATTTGTTTTTATCCAGTTTGACTTACAATATTTGAGATACAATTGGTTATGTTTGATTTGTTTTTAAATTAAAGCTTGCTCATGGTCACACAGTTTCAGTTGCAGGATTTGAAGTCCTAGGTCCAAAGCCTTAACCACCACAACACACTGCCTGCAAATAATATTAGCCCTTGGTAAGCTCCCTCTGTTGTCTGGTGAAGAGTATATTGTTTATTTGGTTTTGGGCCAGGGTCGGTGAAGATCCAGAGAAGGTTGGAGCAAAGCATGTGGGTGACTGTAGCCACTGCCTTTAAGACTGTGGGAATTAACCAGCAGACCTGGGATACGAAACAATAGCCAAATGTAGAAGAAATAAATTAAAGAAAAAAAAATTGTCCTCAACTAGGACCTTTTCTGGGTATTTAAATAATCGATCAACCTGAACAACCAGGCATCTTTAATTTTTCTTCATGAAGAGGAATATGTGATGGAATGGTCACTAAGCAAAGTTAAACACTCATATTTACTGTATAGGCAACTGAATTTACATAACAATGCTGAATAAATCATGACGTTTACTCTGATTGGTTAAAACACATGAGATGTTTTCAGGAGAGAGCATAACCAGCTTACATACCCCAAAATAAAAGTCTCATTCCACTATATTCTTGTTCTTCTCCATATTAATCAAGTTCAGCTCTTTTATGAAAGTTTCTGGGCACATGAAATATTCAGCCACGTCATCAACCACCTAGGGTATTTTATCTCTTTGTTTTCCTAATAGAGTTTTGCTTAATCCTTTTTGCTACTTCTAAGATCAATGTTACATTATTCTCTCACAAAACCAAACAAAACCAACAATTTGAAACATGAGATTTTGTCTTAAAAATTGTTATTATTTTTAAATATAACGAACAATGACACAACACAGATATTAAAAACAAGATATTAAAAATGGTGTAAGAATGTCTGTTGCAGATGTGCCAAGGCTACTGTTAATGGACATGGATGGCCCAGTCATTGCTTGTTCAGAACACTCCAGTCAAACAAAGAACCCCATTAAGATCACTGATTTCTAGAACATTTTCTTAGCTATTTATTGTACTGTATCCAGAGAACATATTTCTTCCCAACTATTGAACCTTTCATTGTTATCACTTCTTTTATACTAAAGAAAACCAAATAAACAAATAAACTACATAAACCAGCAAAATGTAAATAAAAACAGCAGTTAAATGTGCTGATAGTATTATTGTAAATTTTTTCACATTAGGCTAAATCTTTACTAAGACTTTAGGTGTGTATGAATTTAGATCTTCAACAGACAGCCATTTTCATTATGGTTTACTCAATGCTTAAGAAGTAAATTTTTATCCAAGGCCTGATCTCAGATTAGAAAGTTTCACAGAAGATTGACGCAACAGCACACTTACTTTTAAACATCATTCGGTAATGAGGCCAGACTCTGTTTTCTTGGATCATCTAAAGGCCATACTTCCTCCTCATTGTGATTCCAGTGATATTTTTGGTTGCTCATCCATACCAGTGCCATAGAAATAGAATATTTCTTCAGCTCCATCAGTTGTTAATGACCCTTTCTGTCACCACAGTCTCTGCTGAACACACCCCCCCATTTATTGACTTAGCAATACTTTTGCTGTATTGGCGGCAGAAATTGCAAATACGCTGATGTCATTCATCTTTGAAAGTCAGTATGGCTATGAGTTTTAATTCATTGGAACATTCTTTAGACTAAGATAGATTTACTACCATGATTTAACATGTCCCCCAGGATCTGAATAAAGAAGCACAATAGGAGCTTTCAGATATTAAATATTTTACATTATCAGCCTCTTTTTGTTTTGTTGCGCCTCAGAAATTTTATTCAGAGTATATAACCTTGTATTTACCCTAAAGATCTGCAGGTTGGGATAATTTGTGACTCTAAACTGGCCCTGTGAAAATGAACTCGACAATAGGTGGGATGGGGTCCAGTCCAGGGGACCCTAAATTGGATTAAACAGGTTTGAGAATGTTATGTTATACCATGCTTAAGATAAACCGGTTAGTGAGTAAGTGTAATCATCTTTGCATTGTTATTGTGCAAGCATTCGTGTTGAGAAATCACAATGTGCATTGTGAGAGGGTGTATGTTTGTTTTGCACCCTTATGAACGTGAGTCGGGGTGGTGACATGAGCTTGCTAAATCACTTTGCAGAACAGAAGGAAGCTTTGTTGTACCATTGATAAATTCTCTAGTTATTCTGGGTTCCTTCTGCGGTTTTTCACGTCAGTAAAAACTGCCAGGAGTATTTGTGTCATTCTGAGGTACAACCGTAGCACACCAGTTCTCCATTTTATACTGCAAAGAAGTGCCAGTTTCCTGAGCATCTGTGTGCTTCATGGGAAGTAAGTAGTTGCAAGGTGCATTTAGGGTGCCCCCGATTTCCCTTTCTAACCATGAACAAGTAATACCAGTTAGAAAAGAAAGAAAAATCATGCTGCATTTTATCCAGAAATATAGCAACCAACGACTGCATGATTCTAAAAATTTAATTAAAAATAGGGATAAATATAATGATATTATTTGCCTGATTATGCATACAACATCTGGGAAACTGCAGTTTAATGAAGTTCTATTTATATTGCACACTTCATTTCCATATGGGTATATTATCTGCACGTACTTTGATACTGATATTTGATTATTGAAAGATTATTAATTAATCACTTAGTTAATTAAACCATATTAATAAAAAATATTAAGTGACAGGATGACCTTTGTCTATGCTTTAGCTATGAGATCGTGTGCAAACTTGTCTGGCAATCGGCTAAATTCACTTTCTATTTTTTCTTTGTAATCACTTTTTTGTTAGATGTTTAGTCATTAAAGATAATAACATTTTCAGACTTGCTTAATCTAATTCACTGTAGCTGAAGCACTGGCTGCAAGGCAGAAACCAAACCAATATGAGGTGCAGTCCATCACAAGACCCTCGTGTGCACGCCATCCTATAACCTAAAACACTGAGGAAAGGTCACAAAAAGTGAATAAAAAAGTGATGGCACTCAGGAGGAAAGCCCCGTTTATTGACAGGATGCAAACGAAAGGTGTTTACAGCTAGATTTGCTTCCAGAAGAACAACAGTGTCACCAAAAGCTTAATGATCTCCACAGTGATGTCATGATGTTTGCTCTGGAGGTTTCAATGTTCCTCACTCTTTCTCCTTAAAATCAGATGCCATATGTTTTTTAGTACATTTCCAAATTGGGCAACATGTTTTTAGGAAATCTACAAAGAAACTTGGTAGAGAGAATAACACACACATACACAGGGCGAACATGCAAACACCTCAGAAAGTGATATTTGGTTTCAAACTGAGGTTGCTAGGGCCATGAGGCAGTATGCTGCCATGCCACCTTAATAAAAGCAATAGTAATGTTTATTAAGCTACAGTGATCTTTTTCCAGATACCCTGTTCTATGCCTGGTTGTAGTGATGCCACCTAAACTTTCAATGAGTCGACACTGACACAATGGCAATTAAGAGAAAGATAAATCCATGAGGAGCGATGCTTGGGACAGTTTTATTTTTTGTTAAACCTTCTATTTGCTCCTATATAAATAATAAAGAAGAGTTACCAGCTAGAAAACAGTACTTCCATGCCAAACAATCCCCATCTACAGAATCAGCAAAGGACACAGGAATGCATTTCACCAACTTATCTGTTCAACGTCACTCATCCTCTGGCAGAGATGCACCTCTGAGGCATATGCATACTTTGAGATTTGTTGATTAGACTGTTTGTTATTTCTTTCGTGGAAGCTGATTTGTCTGGGGGACACTAACCACCATCATCTACAAAGTATTATTCATTTACATCTGATCTACAGTATTCATCACTTCTGCTGTATTGGAATTTTTTGGGTCTATGTAAATACAGTTAGCTGCCAGTTTAACAATTTGTTTTTGTTTGTTTGAGGGGTATTGTATATATTATAAATATTTTGTGTTACTGTAATAATTGCATCTGGATTTATGAATATTTCTTTTGTGATACTACATTTTTTGAATGAGTGGTTGGGGGATTGAATATACTAACAGTATTGGGATAATCATAGCCTTAGACTTTTGTCTTTTTTGATTAATCTTTCCCTTTTAAATGTATGCAAAGCTGTGACAGCCCCAGTGCTCCTGGAATTCTCAAGGTCTCATTACATGCTTATCAGTCTTGAAAAAGTTTACATTACCCGGTCACTATTCAACAAATCCTATCAGGAATGTGTCAAAATCCAAACTTTCACCAGAGAAGGCTCATAATTTTAGGACCTCCTTGGAAACCTTCATAGATATGAAGAGAAGGTGCAACCTCCATACTGTATATACAGGTTTACAGAGTACAGAGAAATTTTTACTTGATATGTTCTAATCAACATGCAACATGTCTCCATGCTAACCATGATTAAAAGTATAACGACCTCACCTCAAGACTTTTGTCTTTCTTTCCGTAATTAACAGCCTTATTCTGAACTTTCTTTCTTTTATTGGTGGAACAGTAGAGCAGTGGCTAGCATTTTTGAATGAAAACATCAACAACCAAGGCTCATTTTAAATTTTATTTTCTTGCAAAGTCATTTCTGTTTTGACTTTTTTGAAGATTTTTGTTTGTATTTTTACTTTTTGTTTATGTCTTCCTTTGTTTCTGTTTATATTTGAACATTGTTTTGCCATTCACCTTTTCATTCATTATGTAAGAACCATCTAGGTTTAACTTGACTGGTTTGTACACTCCAGGCTGAAGGACTGTAAAATGTTCTGGCTAAGCCAAGTCAACACCATGCTCTAAGTTTCTCTCTTATTCTTCAATTGGTGGGCTAAAGATGGTAAATAAAATAAAAAAAGATCAATATAATGAACAAAAATAGTGTATCCCTGTATATACTGTATAAATATATATATATATTGCCAAAAGTTTGGACAGACCTCCTCATTCAATGTTGTTTCTTTATTTTCATGACCATTTACAGCACTTCATCACTCTCCTTCTTGGTCAAATAGCCCTTACACAGCCTGGAGGTGTGTTTGGGGTCATTGTCCTGTTGAAAAATAAATGATCGTCCAACTAACCTGACTTCTGCACAACACAACTGCTGGTCCCAACCCCATTGATAAAGCAGGAAATTCCACTAAATAACCCTGATAAGGCACACCTGTGAAGTGAAAACCATTTCAGGTGACTACCTGTTGAAGCTCATCGAGAGAATGCCAAGAGTGTGCAAAGCAGTAATCAGAGCAAAGGGTGGCTATTTTGAAGAAACTAGAATGTAAAACATGTTTTCAGTTATTTCACCTTTTTTTTGTTAAGTACATAACTCCACATGTGTTCATTCATAGTTTTGATGCCTTCAGTGAGAATCTACCAATGTAAATGGTCATGAAAATAAAGAAAACACATTGAATGAGGAGGTGTGTCCAAACTTTTGGCCTGTACTGTATATATTGTGGTGGATAGGGGGCGCTCTCGCTCCCTTGAACCCCTGTCCACGACTCCAGACACCAGGTAAAAGTCCTCAAGTTGACTTTATTTTTATGCCACCGTGCACAAAGCACACTCTCCACCACAATACTCATATAAACAATCACTATAATCACAAATACAATCCTCCAGCTCCCAGACGCGTTGCCACCCTTCCACCCAGGTCAGCTCGCTGTCTGGAAGCTCCCACAGTCCTTTTATATTCCCTGACCCGGAAGTGTTCCTCAATCCCTAGTCCATGTGATCCTCAATCACTTCCGGGTCAGGTAAAAGTTCTTTTCTTCACCCCGGAAGCCCGTCGCTCTTCCTATGACGAGCTTCCGGGTCATAGGCACAAATGAGTCCTCGGTCCTCCCTGCAGCACCCTCTTGCGGCCCCTGAGGTATCCAGCAGGGCTGAGGATAAAAACTACATCGTCCATGATTCCCTGCTGGTCTTCGGGGCACCTCCATACTGCAGGGAGGGCTCCATCTGGCGGCCTGGGGGTATTGGCCGAGATGATAAGCCGGCCAAATATCACAATATATATATATATATATATATATATATATATATATATATATATATATATATATATAAATAAGAAAAAGAAATTTTAGGGTGCCAACCAGGTCGTCACTTTTATTTGTCCAGAGACAAAAAAAATTACAAACACAACAAGCAGAAATAGTGCTTGTTGGTGTGTGTCTCTTCAACGGGAAATCAAAACAAAGAAAATGCTGAATTATCATTGTTCTTTAGTGAGCTTCCATTTCATGGGTTAATCTGGCCAAAAGTAATGACTACTTTTGGGACACCCGGGGTATTATGACAGCGGGACTTGGATGATCATGCTACATGACTTCATTTGGTGGCTTCTCGGCATTGTGGGTAAAGAAAGAGATGACAGTGTTATTACATACCTTAACTGAGCCTGTGAGGAGGTAATCCAACGCACATGTGTGACCATATCTATCTATCTATCTATCTATCTATCTATCTATCTATCTATCTATCTATCTATCTATCTATCTATCTATCTATCTATCTATCTATCTATCTATCTATCTATCTATCTATCTATCTATCTATTTTAGCTGCCAGGAATGTCAGACATCTTGGCCAGGATAAAGGAAGGATTCTTACCCAGCAAGGAGGCCATAATGGAAGATTCGGGCAACAGTCACACCAGAAGCTGTTCAATCCCCTGTATGGCAGGTGGCAGTGTTCCCAGAGCTAAACCCATTCAGGCCACCCACAGGGACTGCCAGAGGGTGCTGCTGGGGAAGGACTGCCCTGGTTTTCATCAGAGAATTTGGGCAGGAGACCAAGCAATTCCCGGGTTTAACTCACTGTAAAAGAAGGCCCACTACTTCACTTAAGCCTGAGTCAGAGTTGGGAGGCAGTGGGCAATGTTCTTTTGGAAGAGCAAGAAGGAATTGTGATTGGTTTATTTTGCTGGTGTTTGTATGGAGATGGTGTTTTGTAACAGCCGACCCCTTACCCAGACCGGCCACTACACTACCAAGACTATTCTTTGGATCACCTGAGGCTTCTTGCTCTAATAACAAGCCCTACTCCTTACAAGTTGTCTTACTTTTCCAGACACGATGAAATAACTAGAAAACAGTAACAGATATGTAAAATCAAACACGGATATATTGTAAACTGAAAAGACAAATATTCAATAATATAGACAGTATATACAGTATGTGTGCACAAAATACCACTATCCCAAATGACACTAGTGACTAATTATTATATAAGACATGACTATACAAATATTTACATTGAACCCTCCCTTGCCCCTAAACAATAAACAAAAACACGTAACACAAATACAAACACGGATTAGGTAAACACAGCGATTGAAATGCGGTGAAAATAAGTCCAAAATAAAGTCTGGTGGTATTGATACTGGCTGTAGTGTTATTGTACTCATTCCTTAAAACAAAACAACCTCACAGTGAAAAGTCCTGACAATGGCTGGTATGAATCCAAACCCCAGAGTTTCTCTGCTCTGGCTGTCATGATGTTGAATCGGTTGTTGAAAAAGCAAGCAGTGGAATGATGCAATAAACGGCAGTGATGAGTTTGTAAATGATCAGGTAAATTGTCTCCTTTCTCCTCTCCCTTTCTCCTCGCCCACCTCTCACCTTCGCTCCTCTTTTTTAAATACAGAATGTCCCGGATGTGTCTGGTGAGTTTAACAGGTGATTTGCATCTCGGGGCTGCGGTCTTTCTCCATAATCCTTCCCCTCTTCACTTACAGGGTCAGCATCTACTGACACACATATAACGAACAGTAAACGGGATGATGACAACAAAACGCACTCAGCACAGACAAAAACAAAAACTTATTATTATGTATTCCTGCTACAGTCTTGTCAAATAAAAATCATTTATTACAAATTGGAATTGTGTTGGGTATTGCTGTGTCTGTGGATTGGGGCTTAGCAGTGCCCCCTTGTAGTTACTATACATATATATATATATATATATATATATATATATATATATATATATATATATATATATATATATATATATATATATACTGTATATATATATATATATATATATATACTGTATATATATATATATATATATATATATATATATATGTGTGTGTGTGTGTGTGTGTTTTGGCCAAAACCCGAAGTTTGGCCAGTTCTCGAATTGGCTGGTCGTTTCGCATTTTGGCTGAGAGGTGTGGCCAAAGTCTGAATTACTAGAAATAGAAATGACCAGTATATATCCTACTTTGACCGGCCATTTCGCGAAGTGGCTAAAATTCAATGTGTTGATGTAAGACTGTCCGCTCAAGGTGCAAAGATGCTTAAAAATGCAGATGCAGAATTCAGAAGTGCGTTTTCCATTCTGCACAAGAAACTGCTCAAGGCGGGTCTTGTTCAGAAAGTGGACGCCACTTGAGACGGCCTTCCCCTCGCCCAAACACTAATCTTAAGGTCAACGAAATGGGTCCCTGATGTTAAGTCACTATTTTAGGGCTAAAATGATAATAGAAATGTGAAACCTACTTGTATACCTAATCTTAATTATTGTGAAACAACCAAGTGGCATCCGCTTTCTGAACAAGAGCCGCCAAGGCTACACTCAATGCAATTACATTACTAAGTGCACAACAAATCACTGCTCATGCCTTTTTTCTTCCAACTTTGGCCGATCGCCCCATGCCATTTCGCAAACTGGCAGGCCAAATCTCAAAATCGAGGAAAAGATCGGACATGACCGGTCAATTTAGAGTGACATTGGCCATTTTCCGATTTGGCCGGAAACTTCCTGCTTTGGCTGATTTCGGGTTTTGGCCATAACATACTGTGTGTATATATATATATATATATATATATATATATATATTGTGACGGACGGCTAGTGTTCCGGGATAGCAAGCAAGGGCTACCCAATACCTCTCCCAGGACGTTACATGGCAATGCCCCTGGGCTGCATCAGTGCCTCGGACTCCCACAGGGCTTCATGGGAGTTGGAGTTTGATACAGCACTGTTGGGATCTGCAGGCACTGCCAGGGGGTGCTGCTGAGTCCTTATGGGCAGTACTTTTGCCACACCCGGAAGTGCAGTCGGAAATGGGCAATCAAGCACCTGGAGCCAGCAGCCGCTACTCGAGGAACCAGAGTCGGGAGGAGGGAGATAAAGCTTCCAGGGAGGAGTGGATGATTTAAAAGAGAAGATTTGTGCTTGTACTTTTGTGTGATTGTGGGTATGTGTTGTGTCTTTGGGTACAGGGAAGATGTAGCCCACAGACAAAGAAATATATACAGTATATATATATATTTAACAAGATTTGTCTTGTAACTACAGTAAACAATCACCAAACATACACAAGCTCAAAGCTGAAAATAATCAGTGATAACGAATGTGAAATAGCAATGTGTCATCTGAGGGCATCATCCCAAATAATCAAATTATTTTTACCAGAAAGATTGGGTCCTTACAGACTTAAAGAGATTTCCCAAATTAAAGTCAGGCATTGTCTTTCTGAAGAGCTTACAATCATAAGGAGCTGTAGCTGGTGTAATCCTGACACTGGTTGTCTGAAAACATGAAGCAGAAGTGGCTAGCAGCCAAAGCTCAACAAGAAGAAGAAATGGATTCTGAAGTTCTGTTTAAGTAGAAATGACCTGGAAATACTTTATTGAAACAGGACCTCCTACCTCAAAGGCTCAGTGTAGAGTCATAATTAAAACTAGCAGGCATAAGGCTAATATTTTAGGTGATCAGGAAATGAGGAGGTAACCAAAAAGTTGAACAAAAAAACAGACAGAAATTTGTTACAAGGAAATCCTCATGTGCCTAGCATCAAACTTTTATGATCTGGTTTATTTTAAAATTATTCAAGGTTTCCTATTGCTTATTCTGAGGTATTTTTAATTATTTGGGGGTTTATGTTAGAGAATGAATTTCTATTATGTGTTTTTAATTTTGGTTTAAATTAATTAATGTTATGTTTGGTTCTTTCACAAAGATATATGGGCACCACCCTGTTTGCAAGTTGATTTATTTGTGGTTGCTACTTAGGGATGAGTTCCTGGTTACCTAAGAATACTATCATACCTTCTTTCACCTTTAACTTATAGCTGTTTGCTTTTGATCTTTAACTTCTGAATTTCAACTACAGTTCAGTGTTGTGTTTTGGCTTAGACGTATCAATTTAATAAAATTCCCAGTAACAAACATTAACTATTTTCTGAATAAATTTCATCTTGTTTCTTTTTCCTGCTATGTTCCTTCTATTGGAAGAATAGTAACCTAAGACACTAATATAAGTTGGTGTCAACACAGCACAAGTGCAAAAGTTCTCTTTCTAAACAGCTAACCGGTCCCAAACAAAAAGAATCACAAGCTAAATTGTTAATTCTTATTCATTATCCCATAAACTATGTTAGCAAGTGTCTCCCACAATGCCAACTTAATTACTGACATCACAAGAAGTGTAATGTGTATCATTAAGTGGCAGCCTAAATGCCAACATAAACAATATGACCCATAAAAATAAAAAAAATACAAAGTTATGGACGTTGTTAAAAATTCATAACTATGTGAAAATGAATCAAAAACCACGCAAATACTCATGATATTCAGCAGCTGTCAATCTTTGTCTTTCCCCACTAATTATAAAGGGAAATTCATTTTCAACATATGACACTTACATACAAATAAAAAGACAAGGAATTGGAGCAACAATGAACAGACTAAAAAATGAACAAATGACATAGTCATGCAGCACTTTGAGAACAAATGTTGAAAATGTATATAGATGTAATGACTGGGCCTCATAACCCTAATCAAATCCCAAATACTTTAAGTGCACACTTAGTGTACACTTAAAACATGTTACCTTTATGCAGCCAGCAGAAATAAAACAGTTAAAGATCTATAGAAATCAATCAAACCTTAATTTGCATTGCACCATAACTCCATTTCCATATTGTTAATAATAACCCGCGTACTTTGTCATCATAGACAGAATGCACTTTTGCAGCAGACTGTAGTAAAGACTGCAATTCACTTGATAAATCCTCTCATTAAACTTGCATCAGTCTTGCAATGTGGCTATATAATCTGGCATTGGTGAACCAGACCTGCACCTTTTACCTACTAATGGTATTCGGTTTCATGGCAGAAGGATTAAAGTACATAATATGCTTGAAGCAAATGGGATGGGTGTAAAGGTCCATCACCCTAAGCTGGTTCAAACACAATAATCACCTGCCCTCACCTTTCCCACCCTTCGTCAAGGGCTTGCAGAAATCCCTAAAGCATGTAATTTAACAGAGAGGGCTTTTTTTTTTGTACATAGAAAGAAACAAGGAACTAATCTCTTAGAAGGTATGTCAATTAGGAGTGTGCAAGCAGCAAATGTCTATCTGTGTGCCATGTTTTTGGACATCCCATTTGATTTTTTTTATTATAGATATTAAGAGCCCTATTTCTTTAGTTTGATGTTTCCCAGTTTAAAACTTGCTGGAGACGTTGCTGGAGGAGTGGAGGGTTGTGCCCAAGAGCCTTCATAGCTATTCTCACTAATCATGGCGGCAGAAAGTGGCAAAAGTTAGATGTTGATTACATTTTGGTATTCCTGGATGAAGGAACACCTCCTCAAGGTCAATCAGGAACAGGCCGAGTTCCTTATTATACCAGCAGCACAATTTCTGCTCTTGCCACACTTTGATTACTTTAACTTACTATGACTCAAAATGCAGCAGCATATCTTTTTGTCAACCAACCAAGATGGGTACATGTCACTGCTCTTTTCAGGTGGCCACAATAGATCCATGTAGTAGCGCATATTAAGTTCAGATCATTGATACCAGACTACAGAATCGTTGGTGGATCAGCATTTATGTATATGGAGACACTCATGATGTCCTATGCTCCGCTCCTTCTTGCCCATTCAGATCTGCTGAAGAACAGTGTCTGGTGATGCCACATCTACATGGTATCAAATCTCAATCCAGACTCTTTTAACTTTTTTATTGTTTTTATTGTGGGTTCCAATAACTCAGTGACATGTTGTTTGGAAAACAGTAACTCTTTACTCGAACAATTGTAGACATGTACAACAATTTATGCAAACTCACCAATTCGTACTACCACATCCTGTATGTAAATTAATTTAGACATCACTATTAGCTTTCAAGTTCACAGATCTACATCCACTATCCTATCATTACAATGTTTTGCTCTGGTCTGCTGGAACAGCCTGCCCACTTCTGCTGACTTCTTCACTATATTTAAGAAGCATCTGAAGACTCGCTTGCTCTGTGAATAGCTCCTAATGGCTATGATAGGTTATAGTAACTTAAAAAAGATTAACTAGTCTTGTGTTGTGTTTGTTTTATAACTCTTTTACTTGTGATGATCAATTTTGCAACCTTGCCCTGTAACACTTGATTCTAAACAGTCCCCCTGCTTTGGATAAAAGCACCTGTTAAGTGAATAAATGTAAATGATTAACATATGCAAGATGTGACAATAATGACCCTATAACTTAAACATTTTAATAACAATGAAAATAATTATCTGCTGTGAAACATCATGAAACATTCATTTTAATAATTCACCACCAAGACAAAGTCACACTGTCGAGGACTAATACTTCATAATTCAGGAGACTGAGATCAAATCTTAGCATGACCAGCGTTTGTGTGGAGTTTTCTTGTATCTACATGGTGTCTGTTTTTTAGGTAGTTGTGAGCTCTCAACTTGCCTTTAGCTCACAGTTCAGCACCTTTGAGCCTAAGCTGCAATTCAAAAAATTAATGGATTTGGCAGAGGGAACCAAAAAATGGTTTATCTTCTTTAGTGTTTTTTGAGCAGTCATCATTATCATGCATGTGTGTTGGATGCATTTAAACATAAAACATAAAGTTTCACATACATCAGATGTTTAATGCCTTGTCTGCAAAGTACAACCAGAAATTTCTTCTCTATTTCTTTCTCTCTCTCTCTCTCTCTCTCTCCTTCTCTCTCTCTCTCCATACTTCCACCAGGATGGACATGGCAGTGAAAGGTATTGTCACAAAGATAACGATATCAAGTAGAAAGACAAATCATAGAACATGTGAAAGTCAAGACTGGAAAAGCAGTGCTTTACCACCAATTCTCAAAATGCAAATCAAACCCTGAAGTCATAGTAACCATTCAAATTCCTAATTCCCTTCAATGGTTTTGAATCAGACTAAATGTAGAAAAGATTTGTTTTATGTGTCAAGAAACTTGGGCATAGATGATAATGAACTGCCTTGTTATATATTGACCTAGTCTGCACCTTTGCCATCAATAAATAAGACAAATACAATCGTAATATAAAAGTGGGATGAGATCCGACATTGCCCATCAACTCACACACATAATGAGTTATGCAGCTCAAACTACCAATGACAACTTAATGGAAAGCAAATCACCTCTTAAGTTGCAAGGCACTAATCATAAACGCTAAACTTTGGTATTAAAACCACTCAGCAATGTTTCTAACACTGTCACTGAGCATTGTATTTCAATCTGCAAAAACAGAATATTTTGATGTTTTATTTTCTGAACTGAAGGTGCTGGATTTGTCCTATTTTCACCTGAGGTGATCTTTCATATGGTGCATACATGACTAAAGTAATCTGACCAGTGTGTGCATTGACATAGGTATCAGTTTCACAATCTCAAGGTGTCTATCTGATTGCTCAGAACTTGTCTGTTTTGAACAGAACGGATGAGATTGTTAATTAAAGATAGTGTGTTCTATCTAGTAAGGTGCTGTGTGCAAAATCATAATTGTGCAATGCCTGCATGTTTATCGTGCAATGCCTGCAACTTTTGTTAATGTTTTAAACTACTTTGTTTTTCTGTGTGTACAAATCTGTATCTTTATGTATACTAATTCTGAATTTAGCAACTTTAGAAAATGTATACAGTACTCACATTCTACCTGAGAACTTGTCACAGCGCTCTGCACCTGCTCTCAGTGAAGAGCGTAGAACATCAATATACTGAATTGAACAGAATAAGTTACAGTAGTGAGAAATTTGTTACGTCTACAATGGTATTTTTTAAGAAGAGGTCGGGACATGAAATTTGCTGATAAATGGGACAACCCAAGAAAATTCAGGATGTCAGGTCACTCAATCTCCTACCATACCCCTACCAGCAGTCATACCACCTGGACTTCAGAACAGGTAATCTAACTGAAACTAAGTATATTTGGGCCAGGCCAGTACTTGGATGGGAGATCATCAAGGAAAAAGATGCTGTTAGAGGTGTTGGTGAGGCCAGATGGAGGCACTTATTCTGTGGTCTGTGTGTGGATCTCAATACCCCAGTGCAGAGATGAGGACATTGTGCTTAAAAAAGTTGACATCATCCTTAGACTGAGATGTAAGACTGAAGTCCTGACTCTCTGTGATCATAAAAGATCTCTGAGCATCTTTTGAAAATAATAGAGTGTTTCCAAATTTCCTGGCTAAATTACCTATCACAGCCTGGTCATTCTGGCCCCTTAATCGTCCCGTGTCCCTTACTGGCTAATAATGTGTGGTGACCATACTGGCACATTAATGGCTACTGTTGCTGCACATTGATGGTGGCTGAAGTTGCTACAACTGTCTATGCACTTTGGGTAAGTTACGAAATAGAATAAAATTTATGACTAGTATTCCTCCAGTAGTTCCCTTACTTTTAGTGGACCCACTTACTCAGGCTGACGGTCACGTGTGACCTCCTGATAAAAATCGGAGGTCTTGCTCTCGTTCTCTCTTTCTGCCTCACACACACTCTAGATGTAAAGTGTGACATCACTCAGACATTCTGGAGTGCCTGCAGTCTAGCATTCCAGAAGAGTATTATTGTTTTCTTCCCAGGATGCAGCTTTCTCGATGTAGTGTGATGATGATGTTTTCTGTTGCTCTCTTGACAATTGCCACCCTCTATTTGTGCCTTTCTTCAAATAATCTGAATCCCTGGTGCCAGTGGAAGTATTCTCTCTCTCTCTCCCTCCAGGGGACACACTGTGTCTTGTGTCATCAATGCCATCCAGGCAATCTATCAAAGTGTTAACTAATATGTTTGCATAACTATTTATTTGTGTAGAAATGCAAATGACATATTCCTGAGGTTTCCTGAACTTTTGTTTTCATTTTTCAGTTTCAGTCTTGTGTACATTATAGTAACTCAGTTAAAAGCATGACAGTGTGCTCTACATTTTTTTTACTAGTAATGATCTTCTCCTTATAGTTTTGCTATAGTTTCGAGGCAACTGAACAGTACATTTGCATCGCTTTGCCCTCTCTATTAGAATGACATCTGATTTCAACCAGATCAGAAGTTTATATGACTCTTCTCTTTTAAAAATGCAATGGGCAAAAATAAAAGCAATTACCACCAGCTAAGTGCTGCAATCCATGTCCTGTTTCTTTTGTCACATTTAAAAGAGGTGTTAGCCCGATGTGTTAATCAGATAAAGGGCACATTTATCTAATACAGAGGAAATAGTGTATATATACAGAAAGAAAATGATAAATGTTTTTATATCACTGAAATAATTTTCCTTTTTCTATAATACAGTTTGAAATGCATTGTCCTCTACTGCAGGTTTTAAATCAATCCTAAGGGGGTGAACTTCATGGCAAAAGGCTGTATCTTTCTCTAAAATATTTGTCTTCTGGGTCAGTTTTTGAAAGGTTCCTCCATATAGGTAGCAAGATTACTGACCTCAGGAAAATGATATGCTCATAGGATTAGCCATGAGGGCAGCACTGCAGGTAGTGACACCACCTTGTGTGTAGTCCACATGTTTCCCCAGAGATTTTTCCCAGACGGTCATGTTTCCTCTCACAGTCACCAGGCCTTCTGTCAGGTCTTTGATGTTGATAGTCACTAGTGAGTGTGAGTGTGTGGGCATGCCCTGTCATAGACCACAATCCATTCATAATTGGTTTCTGACTTGTGGCTGACATTTTTAAAATACAGTTTTTGCTACCCTGTAATCAATAGGTTTGGTTCAGAAAATGGACATATATTTTCCAGGGTAGTAATGATTGCACATTCTTTTATTCATCCATTATCAAACTTGTTTATATCAGTTCAGGGCCACAGTTGCTTTGGGAACCAACTCTGGCTCAGGCGCTAGTTCATTGCAGGGCACACTTACTAAATGACGTCAATTTAGAGAGTTTAAATGAACATAACATATATCTTTGGAAGGTGAGAAGAAAGTAAGGACCTTAGATAAAAATCCATGCTGTAATGAGAAGAATATGAAAGCACCAGAAAGACAGCAACAGAGCCAGGACTGGATCTGTGAAGTTGGATTGCTAATTTTGCCCTTACTTAACCTGCATATAGGTACACATTATAGTACGTTCTCATTCTTATTCTGACACCACTGAGCCAAACACGGACCTACTGTAATTACAGGGCCCATTCGTTCATATAAACACATGCTTGCTTTTCTTAAGAAGCCTTTTTTGGAGATTTATGAACTAAACACCACCGGACATTGGGAGGAAGTCCATAGTCACAATGACCTCAACTTTAGATGTCAAAAAACCAGAAAATCTAACCAATTGTATCACTGTAGTGCTATCGTTTAGAATATTTCAAATTCATGACACAGGGAATGCACAAACCAGTGTGTGTCTTCATAGTGGTCCCAAGTCCAGATAAATAGGGAGGGTTACATCAGGAAGGGCATCCAGTGGAAAATTTTGCCAGATAAACATGCGGACAACAAGACAGATTTCCATACCAGATCGGTTGAACCCTGGGTTAACAACGATTGCCACCAGTACTCTTAACCAACAGGATGCAGTTGTAAATTGGGCTACTTTTGGCTAAAAAAGGAAAAGAAGGGGGGGGGGTGAACGTGTCTGGAGGAAAGAAGAGAGAAGGAAGATAAAAAGAGTGGAACTGAGGGTAGGAACTTTGAATGTTGGCAATTTGATTGGTAAGGGGAGTGAGTTATCCAATATGATGGAGAGAAGGAAGGTTGATATAGTGTGCATGTGAGAGACTAAATAGAAGGGAAGTAAGGCCAGGTGGATCGGAGGTAGATTCAAATTGTTCTATCATGGTGTGGATGGGAGGAGAAATGGGGTAGGTGTTATTCTGAAGGAACAGTATGTCAAGAGTGTTTTGGAAGTGAAAAGAGTGTCAGACAGAGTAATGATTATGAAGCTGGAAATTGGAGGTGTGATAATGAATGTTGTTAGTGCATATGCCCCACAATTTGGGTATGTGATGGATGAAAAAGATGATTTCTTGAGTGAGATGGATGAAGTCATGAACAGTGTACCCAAGGGACAGAAAGTGGTAATTGGAGTGGATTTCAATGGACATGGTGTTAAGGAGAAGAATGAAGAAGGTCAGAGGATAGTGGATTTTGCCAAAAGGATGGACATGGCTGTTGTGAATACGTATTTTAAGAAGAGGGAGGAACACAGAGTGACGTACAAGAGTGGAGGAAGACGCACACAGGTAGATTACATCCTATGCAAAAGAGTCAATCTGAAGGAAATTAAAGACTGCAAAGTGGTGGCAGGGGAATGTGTAGATAGATAGATAGATAGATAGATAGATAGATAGATAGATAGATAGATAGATAGATAGATAGATAGATAGATAGATAGATAGATAGATAGATAGATAGATAGATAGATAGATACTTCATTAATCCCCAAGGAGAAATTCACATATGCCAGCAGCAGCAGCATACTGATAAAAAACAATATTAATTAAATAAAAATGCAGTGCAAGTTAAAAAATGCAAGATGGGGAGTGCAAGGCAGGTATAACAATCAATAACATTGTATAATAATGATGATGTTTACCAAGGGGTGGAATTGAAGAGTCGCATAGTGTAGGGAAGGAATGATCTCCTCAGTCTGTCAGTGGAGCAGGACATCACTGCTTTGAAGAGGGCGCTTGCCATAACCGTCTGATAGAACATCTGCAGCATCTTATTGCAGATCTTGAAGGACGCCAGCCTTCTATGGAAGTATAGCTGGCTCTGTCTTTTCTTTCACAGAGCATCAGTATTGGCAATACAGTCCAATTTATCATTCAGCTGCACTCCCAGGTATTTATAGGTCTGTACACTCTGCACACAGTCGCCTCTGATCACGGGGTCCATGAAGGGCCTGGGCCTCCTAAAATCCACTACCAGCTCCTTGGTTTTGCTGGTATTCAGTTGTAGGTGGTTTGAGTCGCACCATTCAACAAAGTCCTTGATTAGGTTCCTATACTCCTCCTCCTGCCCACTCCTGATAAAGCCCACGATAGTAGTGCGTCTACAAACTTTTGCATGTGGCAGGAGTCCGAGTTGTATTGGAAATCTGATGTATATAGGCTGAACAGGACTGGAGAAAGCACAGTCCACTGTGGCGCTCCTGTGCTGCTGATCACAATGTCAGACCTGCAGTTCCCGAGATGCACATACTGAGGTCTGTCTGTAAGATAGTTCACGATCCATGCCACCAGGTATGAATCTACTCCCATATATGTTATCTTTTCCCATAAGAGCAGAGGTTGGATGGTGCTGAAGGTGCTAGAAAAGTCCAGAAACATAATTCTTACTGGACCTCTGTCCAAGTGGGAGAGGGTAGTTAGACAGCATAGGATGGTGGTCTGTAGAATGATGTTGGAGATCAAGAAGAGGAGGAGAGTGAGGGCAGAGCCAAAGATTAAATGGTGGAAGTTGAAAAAAGAAGACTGCAAGGTTGAGTTCAGGGAGTAGGTAAGACAGACACTGGGTGGCAGTGAAGTGTTACCAGACAGATGGATAACTACAGCAGAAGTAGTAAGGGTGACAGCAAGAAGTGTGCTTGATGTGACATCTGGACAGAGGAAGAAGGAAAAGGAAACCTTGTGGTGGAATTGGGAAATACAGGAGAGTATGCAGAGGAAGAGGATGGCAAAGAAGAAGTGGGATAGTCAGGGAGATGCAGAAATTAGACAAGAGTACAAGGAGATAAGGTGTTAGGTGAAGATAGAGGTGGTGAAGGCTAAAGAAGAGGCGTATGATGAGTTGTCTGAGAAGTTAGAGACTAAGGAGGGAGAAAAGGACCTGTATCAATTGGCTAGACAGAGGGACTGAGCTGGGAAAGATGTACAGCAGGTTAGGGTGATAAAGGATAAAGATGGAAACATACTCATAAGTGAGGAGGGTGTGTTGAGAAGATGGAAAGAGTACTTTGAGAGGCTGATGAATGAAGAGAATGAGAGAGAGAGAAGGCTGGATGATGTGGAGATATTTAATCAGGAGGTGCAAAGGATTAGCAAGGAGGAAGTAAGGACAGCTATGAAGAGAATAAAGAATAGAAAGGCTGTTGGTCCAGATGACATACCTGTGGAAGCATGGAGATGTTTATGAGAGATAGCAGTGGAGTTTTTAACCAGATTATTTAATGGAATCTTGAAAAGTGAGAGGATGCCTGAGGAGTAGAGAAGAAGTGCACTGGTGCCAATTTTTAAGAAAAAATGGGACGTGCAGAGCTGTAGTAACTACAGGGGGATAATTATTGATGCGCCATAGCATGAAGTTTTGGGAAAGAGTAGTGGAAGTTAGACTAAGAAGACAGGTGATGATTAGTTAGCAGCAGTATGGTTTCATGCCAGTATGGTTTCATGCCAAGAAAGAGCACCACAGATTCAATGTTTGCTCTGAAGGTGTTGATGGAGAAGTTTAGAGAAGGCCGGAAGGAGTTGCATTGTGTCTTTGTGGACCTGGAGAAAGCATATGACCGGGTGCCCCGACAGGAGTTGTGGTATTGTAGCAGAGAAATACGTAAGAGTTGTATAGGATATGTATGAGGGAAGTGTGACAGTGGTGAGGTCTGCGGTAGGAGTGGCAGATGCATTCAACGTGGAGGTGGGATTACATCAGGGATCAGCTTTGAGTTCTTTCTTATTTGCAAAGGTGATGGACAGGTTGACAAATCAGATTAGACAAGAGTCCCCTTGAACTATGATGTTTGCTGATGACATTGTGATCTGTAGTGAGAGTAGGGAGCTTTGGAGATGTGCTCTAGAGAGGAGAGGAATGAAAGTCAGTAGGAACCAGATAGAATACATGTGTGTAAATGAGGGGGAGGTCAGTGGAATGGTGAGGATGCAAGGAATAGAGTTGACAAAGATGGATGAGTTTAAATACTTGGAATCAATAGTAGAGAGTAACGGGGATTGTGGAAGAGAGGTGAAAAAGAGAGTGCAGGCAGGATGGAATGGGTGGAGAAGAGTGCCAGGAGTAGTTTTTAATAGACGGTTATCAGCAAGAGTGAAAGGGAAGGGCCACAGGACGGTTGTGAGACCAACTTTTTTATATGGGTTGAAGACGGTTCCACTGACCAGAAAGCAGGAGACAGAGCTGGGGGTGGCAGAGTTAAAGATACTAAGATTTGCATTGGGTGTGACAAGGACAGAGAGGATTATAAATGAGTATATTAGAGGATCAGATCAGGTTGAACAGTAAGAAAAAACAGTAAGAGAGACAAAATTACGTTGGTTTGGACATGTGCAGAGGATAGATGCTTGGTATATTGGGAATAGTATATTAAAGATAGAGCTGCCAGGAAAAAGGAAAAGAGGAAGGCCTAAGAGAAGGTTTATGGATATGGTGAGAGAGGACATGCAGGTGGTGGGTGTGACAGAGCAAGATGTAGAGGACAGGAAGATATGGAACAAGATGATCCACTGTGGCGACCCCTAATGGGAGCAGCTGAAAAAAGAAGAAGAAGAATGAAATGTTAGAACACACTCCAAATACTTTGCGTTTACTCAAAATAGTTAAACTTAACAGGAATAAAGCTTGACAGCCTGACACCTCTCTTCTCATAATGTGTAAAATATTAAAATGATCAAATTTAATACAGAATAGTGCTCAGTGTACTTAAATGCTATAATGTTGGAAACAAACTGATTGTAATAGCAAATAGCAAAGTGGACGTAAATGTATGGATTTCTCAATTGTCATCAGTATTTTGGAGAAGAAATTCAAGATATCTCAATGCCAAACATTATAAAACAATGTTCTCAGTGCATGACTTTCCTTGAATAAACTCTTTCTTTACAGGAAACTTTTGCTCTATATAAGCAGGCCCCAAGATAAGAACTTCTGTGGACCTTTGTAATCCAATTTTGTTTGAAAGTCAGAACTTGCATTGAAAATTTCTTTTAATTGGAAAAATTGGCAAAATACATACAGTAATGGTTTATTACCAGTTTCACTGAAAAACATTTGAAGCATATTATTAAAATAAGAGTGATGCAATATTACTGTTCTTTAAATCATAAAACACAAATGATTTAAACTGGTATAAAAGTCGAGTGTGTACATTATGTTGACTTTATGCTTAAACATCCTACAGTTTTTCATAATGAAACAATAATTCATAGAGTTCAAAAAGGAATAATGATGGCATGAGAACCCAGCACTATCTGACACCTTATCCCTCAGTAGAGATGTAACATCTTTTGTAAGTGACTGGCCAGAGTGTCACCTCCTCCTCCAAGCAGCTGTACTGCCTGAGACGACATGGCTGGGACCTGTAATGAGGGCTCTGGAAATTACAAGGAGTGGTTTCTATCACTCGGCTACCTGCCTGATTGAGCTGCTCATCTGTGATTGAGCTTATTGTGTGGCTGTGCGTTTTGTCAGTTCCATTCAGTGACACATGGAATCACAAAGTAATTGAAAGTGGTGTCAAAGTCCACACTGTACGGTATGATTCCTCACTGTTAGTGATAGCTGTTATATATTCATCTACGCCAAGACTAGCTCACTTCATTAATAAGTAAAAAATAGTTGCTAGAAGAAAATGAATTAAAATTCAGTTGACAAGAAAAATGGTGGGTAGGGGTTTATATGCTTGCTCTTATCTGTGGAATTGCCATAAATTAAGATCCAAGACCTGCCTGTATCTAATACTCCCTGAAGAACAAAATCCACTGCAGACATTTTGTAGAAAATCAGTAGGCTTCTAGCATTTTATAGTAGTAATAACTATGCAATATTTTATTCGGGTTGAGTGGTTCATTTTTGAGATACCATATACACACAGACAAACGTGAGCCCGAAAAGTCAAAGTCAAAATATCATTACTGCATATAGTCACAACTCACTCTACCGTCTCTGAATTGCTAGTAAAAGGAATTCTGGAAGGCATCTTAGAAGTACTGTATGTCTGCTTTTTTTGTCAGGAATAGTTACAAAGACAGTTCAAGAATTCCAGGAAGGTCCTAATGGTGCTCGATGAAGGACATGCCAAATGAAATTTACTAGCGGATAAAGTGGTACCACCTCTTCTGATCACATGACTCAACAGAGACTTTTAAAAGGAGCACCCCCAAAAGAGGTTACCAATTATAATTTAGCTACAGGAAAAGGAAGAACCCCACCTGTTGAAAAGTGCTTAATTTGCTTATGATGAGATGAAGTCTAAAGGGAAATGAAATTGGAAGAGAAATAACCCATTAAAAGAGAGAATTTGAACGGCTCTGTGAGAGAACTAATAAACTCTACAAAAACCTTAAAGGTTATAATGCTTGCTAGACCTAAATAACACTGTTCCTTTTACCTTTTAAATGTCATTGTTATGGCATCATATTCCTAGTGGCCAGAGCACTGTCTAGTAGTCATGATATATATAATCAACATATTTATAGGAGTAAAGAAAACACAGAGAGCAGTTGAAAAATCTGATGAAATAAAAGTTACTGATTCATCCATCCATCCATATTTGAAAATAATCAATTCCAATAATGGGCTGTGAGAATTTTGAGCGCATCCTTGCAATAGAGAGTGCAAGGCAGGACTCACTATGCATGGAAGGCTAATCTCACAAAGCTCACATGCACACACTCACACTAGCAAACACACACACTCTTACACCCACTCTGTTTCAATTTCAACTCACTAATGAATGTGGAAATACACAGTATGGAGAACACCTATAGTGTGGGCTACCTACATGTTTGTCGTATAATTTTAACTAGAGATGAACTGAATTAAATTAAATTAGATTTAATTAGTTAGAGAGGAATAAAGCAGATAAAGAGAAAGATGACCCAAAAAGATTCTGTCAGTATTTTAGTTGTAAAGGAACAGCCAAGGAGGAGATAAGTTTATAAGGAATAGTAAAGGGAAATTTAAAAATACAGACAGCGAAATAGTGGACACTCTAAACTTGCATTTTTCTGAGGTCTTCACATGTGAAGAAACCTTCCAATCTCCCAGAGGTAAATGGACTACTCAGGAAGTGTTCTGGAAATTGTAGATGGCAAAGTACTGCTTAGATTAAATAGGCTAGAATTATACAAATCTCCAGGACCAGATAATACCCTTGAGTTCTTATGAAGATTACAAAGTACATATATAAACCCTTGATATGTATTTTTAGGAAGTCACTGCACGCGGGGGAAATTCAGAAGGACTGGAAAACGGCAAATATTATCGCCATATATAAAAGGGTGATTGAACAGATCCAAGCCACTATAAGCCAGTAAGTGCATCACAAGAAAAATTAATGGAAGGAATTATTTATTAAGGATAAGACTGGGCAACACATGGCAAGAACAGTAGTTTTACGCAACAGTCAGCAAGGGTTCAGAAGACTACATGAGGAAACAACAAAAGGATATGATCAAAGTAGATCATATGACGTTATTTATCTTGACTTTCAGAAAGCATTTGATAAGGTGCCACATGAGAGGTTGGGAATCAAACTAAAAGAAGTGAGAGTTCAGGGTGTTGTGTGTAGGTGGGTGTAAAAGGTACAAAGGTAGACGAGGGTGATGGTACAAGGAACCTTATCAGAATTGGCTGATTTTAAGAGTGGTTTTTTTACAGGGATCAGTTGTAGGGCTGCTGCCATTTTTAATATATATACATGATTTGGATAGAAATATAATTAATAAAATGGTTAAGATTGCAGAAGATACCAAGGTAGGTGGATTGGCAGATAATCTGGAATCTGTTGAATCATTACAGAGGGACGTGGACAGCATACAGACTTGGGCAGACTTGTGGCAGATGAAATTTAATGTCAGTAAATGTAAAGTATTACACATAGAAAGTAAAAATGTTAGGTTTGAACAACGCAACGGGAAGCTTGAAAATTGAAAGTACATCTTATGAGAAGGATTTAGGAATTGTAGTGGACTCTTCACAATCAACTTCTAAACCAGGGGTGGGCAAAGTCATTTCTGGAGGGCCGCAGTAGCTGCAGGTTTTTGTTCCAACCCAATTGCTTAATAAGAAGCACTTATTGCTCTAGAAACACTTCTGCTTCATTTTAGTTATCTCCCTCATTAAGATTTTGAACCCTTATTGCTAATTTAAGTCTTAAACAGCTGCATTCTTGGTTTTTAATTGCTCCTTATTATCAATATGATGCAAATGACAAAAGAAACCAGCAGTTATCCATTTTTCTTATTACCCTTTACACTTGTGTATATTTAATATGCACTATTTGGTTTAATTAAATACTTGGAAGGAAAGAGAAGAGAAAAAAGTGAAGGATTGAGAATTACCCATCCATTTTACACTTCAAAGTATTTGGATTGATATCCTTAGAATGGAAAAAAAATCTAGGATATGAGAATGACTTGACATAGCAGAGTTAAAGTACTAACAAACCATGAAATGTAATTATTGGCAAGGATTGTTTTCTAATTAAGCAACTGGGTTGGAACAAAAACCCGCAGCCACTGCGGCCCTCCAGGAATGACTTTGCCCACCCTTGTTCTAAACAATGTTCAGAAGCCATTAAGAAGGCACACAGAATGTTAGGTTATATAACACGGTGTATGGAGTATAAGTCCAAGGAGGTTATGCTCAACCTTTATAACACACTGGTGAGGCCTCATTGAGAGTACTGTGTACAGTTCTGGTCTCAAGGCTATAAAAAGGACATAACAGTGCTGAAAAAGGCAACTAGGCTGATTTCAGGGCTACAGGGGATGAGTTATGAAGAAAGATTAAAAGAGCTGAGCCTATACAGTTTAAGCAACAGAAGATTAAGTGGAGACATGGTTGAAGTGTTTAAAATTATGAAGGGAATTATTACAGTGGATCGAGACTTTTATTTTAAAATATGTTAATCAAGAACACAAGGGCACATTTGGAAACTTTTTGAGAGTAAATTTCACACAAACATCCATCCATCCATTTTCCAACCCGCTGAATCCGAACACAAGGTCACGGGGGTCTGCTGGAGCCAATCCCAGCACCAGGGTGCCAACCCACCGCAGGACAAACACAAACACACCCACACACCAAGCACACACTAGGGCCAATTTAGAAGCGCCAATCCACCTAACCTGCATGTCTTTGAACTGTGGGAGAAAACCGGAGTGCCCAGAGGAAACCCACGTAGACAAACATTAAGAAGTTTTTCTTTTCACAAAGAACCAAAGGCACTCGGAATAAGCTACCAAGTAGTGTGGTAGACAGTAGAACTTTAGGGATTTTTAAAACAAGACTTGATGTTATTTTAGAAGACTCAAGTGGATAGGACTGGCAAGCCTTTGGGGCTGAATGGCCCGACTCAAGTGGTACACTGTTACAAGTTTATTAGGGTGCTAGGTAGTAAGTCAATAAAATGGGAGGATTACAATGCAGGAGAACACTGACTTCACCTCTACTACACCTCTGGAAGTCAATCCCCTTTATCAGAAGATGAACAACTGGAAGTTAGAGTTCTTTTTGGACCCTCCTCCCAACAAAGACATGGAGGAACCATAGTATTAAGACAGACATTTGTTATGGACCAACACTGCATCCTTTTATTTCTTTCAAGGAAGTGCTTCACATTAAACGGATTTACCCTTCTAGTATCCCAGCTCTTTGATTGGGTACATTTCACACAAACATTAGGAGGTTTTTCTTTACACAGAGAACCATAGACACTTGGAATAAGCTACCAAGTAGTGTGGTAGACAGAAGGACTTTAGGGACTTTCAAAACTAGACGTGATGTTTTTTTATAAGAATTACAGTAAGTGGATAGGATTGTTGGGCTGAATGGCCTGTTCTCATCTGAATGTCCTAATTCAGTGTACTTGTATTAAATACTCTTCTCGGAAGAGAAACTCAGCTGAACGCTTACACAACTTTAAGAAAGTGAAAAAGTAAACAAAATGTAAACACGGTTCCGCATTTACTGTACATATTTGAAGACAGCCGATAAAGGTTGGCGTCTGGCAGGATTGTAACTTGTCTTAGAGGCAGCAGTTTATAAGAGGATGAAAATTGGGAGTAAGTCACTAAGGAGATATTAAAATAATGAGGAAATCCATACAACATGGTTTGTAACCATTGCAAGAGGAAGACAAATAATCTGGTATGTTTTGCATCTTCTTCAGTCGTTTTCATTGACTTGTAAACTGTGGACTAAGGCATTTTGCAAAGCTAACATTATCAACACCCTGCTTCAGTCTACGAGGAAAGAAAAAGAAAGAGACATAGTGCCAGAGCAGTGGGGCAAGATGCCTTGTATGCCATGTGTGCCAGAAGCGTCATAGACCACGTCTTTTGGCTTGGGGGGTTAGACATTTGCAGCCAAAGCAATCCAGTTCCAGGACAATTTTTGGTAGTTAATCCAACACATACTAGGGAAACACAACTCTCTCCTTGTAAAGAAAGTGAGGTCATGGGAGAAACTCCAGAGGAGGCAACACCTCCTTGCTGTTAAAGGGCACACAGTCCCATAAGACGACTAACACAGCAGAAAGCTGAGGAGCTGCTCTGAAGACCTTGCCCTTACCAGCAAGCCCTTACCAGCAACTAAAAACTCATTATCAGTTGTACTTACAGCACAATGCTCCTCACCCAATAACAAGGCCACGTCTGGATCTTAGAACAATTCTGGGGCTTAGATGGACTCTGGTATGGGATTTACATCTGATAGTGGTAATGAACAGTGACAGAAGGAACAGAGGCAAGGATCTGAGGAGAGTAGTAGAGAGGCAGGAAAAGTTAGAAGGGCATTGTTATAGTATTGTGGTGGGCATATGGGTGAGCCACCCAACCTGAGACACTAAAGTTTTGACCTATAAAGGCAGTGTCCAGAGGAGACAGCAGATTTTGCTCTATTAAATTTATTTGTACTTTGAGTGCTGACTGTGATCATCTCTCCTTTTTTTTTAATAAACATGTCATAGTGTTGTATTTTTTTTTTTGCTTTCTGTGAAGTGCTCTGGGTGAGGTGGGACCCCTCCGTTTAAAATACATTCGTGAGAAAATAATCAAAATTAACAAACAGAACTGAAGGAAAACAAGTATATGAGATAACTTCATAAAATACTAAATCAGAAAAATCAGCCTGTAATTCTATTGACTCATAAGAATAGTATCTAAATAAAATCATATCATTTGCAAAATAAAGTGCTGGACAGAACAGATAAAAAATGCAGTCTTTTATTTTGCAAGTTTTATGCTGACATTTTTTATTATCAGGGATCTGCTTCTTTATCACACACGCTCAGGATTATGGGGGAACATTTCAACACAAAGGTTGAAGAAAGTTCATCTCTGTTTTTGTTTTTGTATGTCACTTCTATCCTCCTTCTGACACATTAACCACATGTTGTACTGGTCTGCTTTGGAAGCCTGGCATCCCTGTCTCTATCGCTGCTATAAGGGATAAACCACAAAGCCACATGAAATCTTGAAAGACCCATAAAGTATAACAGAAATGCAGAGAATATTGTGCAAAAATGTCCAAAAAAAAAAAAAAACCTAACTCTAGCAAACCACTGCAACATCGTTTTGTGAAATCTGAAACATGTGATTTACAGTACATGTTAAAAAAATGTATTTGTAAGATAAGGCAAAGCCAAAAAGAAAAACAAAAGCAGCACAGAAAAATTTTCTCACTTCAAAATGAAAACAAGCATTTCATAAAATGTGAAAGACATAAACTATAATATTGAAGTATCGTGAGAAATGTGAATTAACAGGAAAAGCAGCGATAACTAATTATTTTTTAAAAAAAAGCACATTTTCAAAACTTATATTGAAAAGGGAAAAAATAATAACTACAATTTTCAGCAAAGACAATCATTAAAATCACACACTGAAAATAAAAATATATTTTTCTTCTGCAAGTATGGAATTCTGCCACCGGCAACAAATGCAGTTTGTGGAACATTCACTTCCATTTGATGTGACAAAGATCATCTTCACTGTGTACTTGAGAAACACCATTGAAAACGGAGAGATCATCCAAAAATTCAAGAACTTGTCAGTCCCACACAGACCTCTGTATCACTGGTTTCATAGGTTAGCATTTTTCTACATAACAAAATATTTTGGAATCCAGTGTGATACGGATGAGATGAGTTGTGGTTGGGTTACTTGTAATGATTCATAAATTTAATAACTACCCACTATCCACAAGCTCAGACCATATCTCACTGAGTATGCAGAACAACTCCTGATCCTGACTTCGGTCTTGCCATGTCTGGACTTCTGTAACTTTCTGTGAGCATGAGTGCTGGCATATATCCCCAAGTATACAAGGACCGAAAAAGAGAGGAACCAATGCCAGCACACTGACGCAGGCTGTCTTGTATTCAGTGTGGGCCAGAAGGGCTATAGGCAAGTGTGTCGGCCTGGGCTTAGACAATTGCAGCCAAATTAATGCTGCCATGACACAATTTTTAGTAATGAATCCAGCACATACTAGGGACAACCCAACCTTCTCCATGTAAAGAAAGTGCGGTCATGGAGGAAACTCCACTGGAGGCAACTTCTCATTGCTATTAAAAGGGCATACAGTCCCATAATGGGACAGATAGAGCAGACATCTGAGGAGCTTGTTTGAAGACCTTGTCCTTACATGCAACTAAAGACTAACCACCAGTTATAGTTATAGTATGATGTTCTTATAACAACAATAACAAGACTAGGATGAGCTTTGATTGGGTTGCTTATAACGATTCATATATCCAATTGCTATACAATATAAACAAGATCAGACCATATCTGACAGAGTATTCAGAACAACTCCTGGTCCAAGCTTTGATCTTGTCATGTCTGTAACTCTGTAACTCTTTGCTGGCAGGAGTACCGGCATGTGTCACCCAGTTGCTGCAGATAATTCAAAACACAGTGGTACGTCTGTTGTCCTACCAACTGAGGTGGACACATGTCACAACTTTTTTCAGATCACTACATTGGCTCCCTATAGTGACATTTATTAAGTTCAAATCTTTGATGCTTGCCTACAGAGTAATCAGTGAATCAGCACCTATATATAGCCTGATGTTTATTTGATTATGTTGACCTCTTCTGTAAGTCACTCTTGGACAAAAGCATCTCCTAAGCAAATAAATGCAAAATGAAAATGTAATGCAACATACTACATTTTATGAATTTTACAAAATATGTCACACAAATATTTCTATGTGAAGATTGTTAATATTGACTCCAAGTCAACTTTAAGCACATGGCATGAAAAATGACTTCTATCTATATAAAAATGCAGTATGATACAGTGGGTATCGTTTCTGATGAGTGCTGCAACCTGTTTCCTAAATGATAGCAGGCTTTTTGAGCAGATATACACTAATCAGTCAGAAAATTAAAACCACTTGCCTAATATTGTGTAGGTCTCCCTCATGTCGCCAATGCAATTATGAACCGTCAAAGCATGGGCTTCACAAGATCACTGAGGGTGTCCTGTGGTATCTGCCACCAAGACGTTAGCAGCAGACCCTTTAAGTCCTGCAGTTTATGAAGTGAGGCCTATATGGATCAGACTTGTTTTTCCAGCACATCCTACAGATACTCAATTGGATTGAGATCTGTGAAATTTGAAGGCCAAGTCAAGACCTTGAGCTGTCTGTTATGTTCCTCAGATCCCTCTTGAACAATTTTTTGCAGTATGGCAGGGTATATTATCCTGTTTAAATATGCCACTGTCATCAGGGAATACCATTGACATTAGGGGGTTAAAGTAGTATGTAACAATCTTTAGGTAGGTGGTACATGTCAAAGTAACATCCACAGGAATGCCAGGACCCAGGGTTTACCAGCAGAACATTATCCAGATCATCACACTGCCTCCTACAGCTTGTCTTCATCCCATAGTGTAACTTGCTGCTATTTCTCCTCAGGTAAATGATGCACATGCACCCAGAGGTCCACAAGATCTAAAAGAAAATTTGATTCATCAGACCAGGCAACCTTCTTCCATTACTCTGTGGTCCAGTTTTGATGCTAATGTGCCAATTGTTGGTGCTTTTGGTGGTGGAGAGGGCTCAGCATGGGCACTCTGACCCATCTGCAGGTACACAGCTTTAAACAAAGCAAGCTGTGATGTACTGTGTGTTTTGGCACCTTTCTCTCGTGGCCAGCACTACGTTTCTTTAAGTAATTTATGCTACACTAGGTCTTAGTGGGATTGGACCTGATAGGTTAGTCTTCACTCCCCATCTGCATCAATGAACTTTAGGCACTTGTTGTCAGTTCATCAGTTGTCCTCTCTTGGGCCACCTTTGGTAGGTACAAATAGCTGCATAAAGGGAACACCCCCACAAGACCTGCTGTTTTGGAGATGCTCTGTCCCAGTTGTCTAGCTATCCCAATTTGGCCATTGTCAAAGTTGCTCGTATCCTTAAACTTGCTAATTTTTTCCTGCTTCCTATCACATCACCTTTAAGAATGGAGTGTTCTCTTGCTGCCTACTATCCCTTGATAGGTGCCTTTGTATCAAGATCTTCAATGTTATTCAGTTCACCTTTAAGTGGTTTTAGTGTTGTGGCTGACTGGTTTATATCTCCACATCACAATTAGAACCATGTCTACCATGCATGATGTGCACTTTATATCAAAAGCCCTTTGTAAATATAACACAATACAAGGTGTGAGCCATTAGGGGGCATACCACCACCGAAACCCGGACACAGACAGGCAGGAGACAGGTTTTACCACACTACACATGTTTATTTACAGTTTTAGTTGCCCAAAATACCAGTCAACACAACACAACTCACCACACCAATACCATTCAGTCCCTTCTTGCCACCAGTCCTTCTCCCTCCACTCCTCTTCAGGCTTTGTCCTCTCCTCCCAACTCTGGCCAACTTATGGAGAGAGGTGGCTCCTTTTTATAGGGCACCTGGATGGACACCAGGTGCCTAGCGAGCTTCTTCCAGCCACACTTCCGGGTGTGGTGTAAGCATGACCAAATAAGGGCCTGGAAAGGTCCTTGCTACACTGGAAACCAAGGGGGGCTGTCCTCTATCGGTCCGAGGGAGACACTGTCCCACAACTACTCTCTCCCCTGGTTCTTCCACAATCTAGTCGTCCTGGCTGGGTAAGGATTCTGGCCACCTGCCACAAAGGACATAGATACAAGTGTGCTTACAAATGATATGATAGCTTAAATGTTTTATCTGATTTGAACATTTTAGTGTCATGTGTCCTGCTGTGTGTACAGAAGAAAAAAAGAAAATCATGCAGAAACATAGTTGCCATAGAACAGATTGGCAATGCATTTCCTGCTGATAGATAAGAGTAGACAGTTTAGTGGGATTTATGGGTAATCAAAGTCACAAATCGAAGGAAAACTTTTACAAGCTGGTGTTATAGAGCTGCAATGACATGCAACGTATGTTGGTCTCTAACATTTAAATAGAGATTGTAGTAGGGCTTCAGATCCGTAACAAGTACTTGAGGCGTAAAGTCCAAATAAATCTGCATTTCTGTTTAAATGAAAAGCAAAATAAAATAAGACTAATCACATTAATGCTGCGCGGCACGGTGGTGCAGTGGTAGCACTGCTGCCTCGCAGTTAGGAGACCCGAGTTCACTTCCTGGGTCCTCCCTGGGTGGAGTTTGCATGTTCTCCCTGTATCTGCGTGGGTGTCCGCCGGGCGCTCCAGTTTCCTCCCACAGTCCAAGGACATGCAGGTTAGGTGGATTGGAAATTCTAAATTGGCCCTAGTGTGTGGGTGTGTTTGTGTGTTTCCTACGGTGGGTTGGCACCCTGCCTGGGATTGGTCCCTGCCCTGTGTTGGCTGGGATTGGCTCCAGCAGACCCCCGTGACCCTGTGTTCGGATTCAGCAGGTTGGAAAATGGATGGATGGATGAATATTAGTGCTAGAAAAATGGCTTTGTTTTACAAATTTCTGAACTGTGTCATTTGCAGAATTTGCTAATTTTTCTAACTGTATTGGCTCATACATATCATTTACCTAATTTGTATTTTTATGTATGTAAATGATGCATTCTGCATTATAACCTTAACCTTGTTACAGCTCTCTAAACCTGTGCTCATCAAAAGGCATTTTGCAAAATTAATTGAAAAGAATTCCATAAAAATGTTATTTATCGGAGACTCATTAATTTGAGAATAAATAATGTAAACATCTGCAATCTTTTGATTTAGGCCCTTCCTCCTAATTTTCACTATTACTATTAAGCAGTGAAAGTGAGGGCTTTTACATCCCATTATTACCCTCTTGAGTACACGCTGTTAATACAGTGATTTGTCTTTAAGATAAACCTTTCAACCATAAAGTTCTCTAATGCAAAATGTTTTAAAAAAGCCGCTGGGTAATTAATAAGAGACACTTTTTTCAATGAAACACTACCAGCACTCTGCTCCTTTGAGGAGGCTGTCACTTTCTATTATATGTCAGTAATGTTACTTGATATGCATGGTTAGACTACAGTTAAGATTAGGGTTATGGAAGGGTTGTAATAAATAATGACAACTTTTGAGTAAACCAGGTGACATAAATGTCCAATCCAATTGGCTGTTTAGCAGAGTTCCTCAATCGATGAGCTTCTCCATTTCCTTATCCACGTTCCCCCTCAGCCAGGAAGTCACTAGCCTGGAAGCAAATAATGCTGGGGTCTTGCCTATCTGCCCATCTCTTCTGGTGATTTGTTGTCCAGAGTATCCTAAAAACACATCATTGTTGTCAGGAGAGTATAATTTACATAAGACCTGTGTTGGTGTCATCTGTTATTGGGCATGGATACTTGAGACAGACTCCCTTATGAGATGTGCTTTTAAATCACCTTATTATAATTTTGGGCATTATTTCGTGTTTAACATTGTGCAAGCAACCTCGTGACTTATGGTATGATATGTTCCAGGAAAAATCCAGCTGAGAAAGACAAAGATCAATCAGTGTCAAGCAGGTAACACATTATGGTCTGAGGCAGGCCACACAGATGCAATGGAGATGGATACAGAGGTACGTGGGCCTTGCTCAGAAATGTGAAGTTATGGAAGAGAACCCATCGGTATAACCCACATCTGGCACCAGCTGGATTTCAAGTTCTGGGTCTGTTGAGAATGAAGTTAGCAGCGATGAGTTCTCAAAAACAAGGTGGCCTTTTACGGCACGGATCAAAAGAACATACAGAAAATGTTACGGAATTAAGAAAATTTATATAGAAGAACAATGGACAATAAAAGTTAGATCAGAATCAGAATTTGTGCCTGTATTTATCAAGTGTCTCACAGTAGGAAAACAGATCTAATTGTCTCAGAAAATTCAGAGTAGGGTTAAAAGCATCCTCACTTAGGATACTACTTCTAACGTCACCAGGATTTAGGAGAACTCGTATAACTCGCTAAGAATAAAAGGTATCAATCAGGCAAAGATCGGCACACACATTACAGAAAAGGGGAATGTTTTGAAAATGCTGGACAACAATGAACTCTTCAAAAGCTATCAATTTGACAGAGATGGAGTAATATTCTTTACAAATCTTGTACTGTACGTGATCGATGTACTGTATCTGCAGCATGCGCAGAAGCTATGAGCCAAAATGAAAGTGTCAGTAATGTTACTTATTGGCCACAGGGATGATTTGGGTATGCAACAGCCAACCATTTCTCAAATTTTGCATCAAACTTTGAATACTCTTACAACGTGTGAGACAATATGTAGATTTATGCATTTCTCCACTACTCCTTTCAAGCAAATAAGCACACACACATTAAAAATCATTGCCCCAAATGTGAATGAGCACACATGTGATATCACACAATCAACACACAGATAGTAATGGAGGTAAACTGTACTGCAGTAGCCAGTACAGGTGGAGCAAGATGGGTGGTTGACAAGGAAATGTCAAACAGGTATGCTGAATTCTGCATTCCATAAAACCCTGAAACATTTGCATTACTCCTTAAAAGCCCAGGAAGGTTCCAGACAGCAGACAGAGACTCTCAAAGAACTGGATACGTATGGCCTCACTGAAGATAAAGGAGGAGGATTATGGAGAGAGACAAGGCATGACACAGTGAAAGATAATCAGAAATACTGGAAGAGTGAACGTGACTTCAGAAGCAGAACGCCGACAACCATGGCTAGTTTCAGCATAACTGGTACTTTACGAAGCATATCCTGTTCACACAGAGACCACACTAGGTAACAATGTGAACTTTATTTTGGCCTTTTTAATACAATATTTGGAGTCATTATTACTGTAAAGGCAAAGTTAGAAAGAACTTGTTTACCTAAGAAGTGCTCATCTGGCATTTTCCTTGTCAAATTCAATAAAGTCTGTTAGTAAAAAAAGTTTTACTCCATACTAGAGAGAAGAAAGAAATCCTTCCTGTGAATACTTAAATGTATATCTTTCTTGACTTTTCTGTAGCAATTGCTAAAAGAAAGCCTATTGTAACCATTGTGAACAGAGCACACAAGACAAGATTATGTGTTGGGACACCAGAAGGCAAACCATGTGTAATAAATTGAAAATAAAAAAAAAAAGTCTTTAATGTCTTTAACAGAAATGCCAAGGTAATGAATGTCTTTTCAGATGAGTCCTGATGACTGCCATAATATGTAACTGGTGGTAATTTTAAGTCATTTCAGATGGAAGATGCAGTTTCTGGCATGTCCAATCCGGAAGTAACATCAGGCTTCCTTCGCGCCTTAATTCTGGTCTGATGCTAAAAGATGAGGAAAGGCATTAGGTGAAAACACCAACCTTTGACCCGGCATATAATTACATTTAGGCGAGCCTTGAAGTTGTCGTCCAAGCGCACGTGTGTGACACCAGATTAAACAGAATTTACGTGCAGCAGGTATCAGACATGGCCTGCTTATCCCTGGCAAACTGAGGTTTTTGCATGCTGGCTGTATCTACACATTGTATAATTTTTTTAAATGAATTTTTACTAAGGAAGTACATAACCATGCAGGATTTCATGTATGGTAGAGCACATTGGTATGGCATACATGTGTTTTCTGTTTCAGCAGCGGAGTACCTGCTGTAAAATATTATGGCACCTTGCGCTGTTAAATATTGATAACAAGCTGACATCTCACTCCACAATGCTGGACGTTATGTAATGAGGTAATGAGGTGCCATTGCTAGAAACATCATGGCTGTGGTTCAGCAAAAGCATGCCAAACTAATGGTGGCAAGATGATGTTGCTGGCATAATGATAAAAATAAATCATAATCTAAACAAATATAAATTTGATGAAATAATCTTAAAAAAGTAGGAACCTGGTGTCTTTACAGTGGTTTTGAGTCTACTGTGATTGCACACTCGCACTGTCCATTTAAATGGGAATAGCTAGGAGAAGAAGAAGAAGAAGCTAAAAGACCAGTGAGGGTCAAATGCCTATAACAGCTATAATGGATTTTCTGACATCCCAATCCCCCCCCCGCCCCCCATATCCATCTTTTTCAAGCTGTAAACGTTATTACAGTATATCTGCCTGGCATGAATGTTAATTTGTCTTTACTTCTCTGATACTCAAGGGTCACCTTTAGCTATTACTGCCTCCTCTAGAATTGAAAGCCTCTGCGTTATTGAGTGCAATTTCTGTAGTACTGAACATGCCATTGTCATTTGGTACCTTCGTACAATTAATTTGTACAATTGCACTGCTCCAAGGACATCGTGATAAACACTTTCAGGATGTTTTCCAACATGTAAGGAACTGATTGCAAAAGCAATTTTGAAATGATGATCTTAAATCATTTTTAAAAATTCAAAAGCACTTCATGATAAAAATCAGATGACACCATCTTTCTCCACATCACATATCAGAGCTGGTATAACTGGAGGTAGTTCAAAGCTTTATTTCTAAGGCAGAATTGCTGCATTGAGCTTTTTATTATACAAAAGGTTTTATTATAATGAAGTATTCTGCTTATTATAATTTTGTAAGCTATAAATGAGACTAAAAATATGCATTGGTTACCAAATGCACAAAAAGCAATATGTTTAAGCTCTGATGGCTAATCAGAAACATTTTGAAAAAGTAGCAATACTATGAAAGATAGCTTTATTTTTTGTCATTTATTAATAACTATAATTATAATCTGTGTATTGGATTTGTGTGGTAATGACCATTTATTATGTACAGCGCTTGCATGAAAATCTTTTGGGGCACATAACCAGCAAAAACTACTTCAAATGATGTAACTCCATACCAGAAAGCAAGAGACAGAGCTGGAAGTGGCAGAGTTAAAGATGTTAAGATTTGCATTGGGCATGACGAGGATGCATAGGATTAGAAATAAGTACATTAGAGGGTCAGCTCAAGTTGGACGGTTGGGAGACAAAATCAGAGAGGCGAGATTGTTTTGATTTGGACATGTGCAGAGGAGAGATGCTGAATATATTGGGAGAAGGATGCTAAGGATAGAACTGCCTGGGAAGAGGAAAAGCGGAAGGCCTAAGCGAAGGTTTATGGATGTGGTGAAAGAGGACATGCAGGTGATGGGTGTAACAGAACAAGATGCAGAGGACAGAAAGATATGGAAGAAGATGATTCGCCATGGCAACCCCTAACAGGAGCAGCCGAAAGAAGAAGAAGTTTAGTAGAAGTAGAAGTAGTCAGCAATCTGGTTAGAAGAAAGCACTTGTTAGAAAATGTGTATTCAAGGAAGCAACAAACACTCTGCATAAAAACTCTCTTGCTCCCTGTCTCCCTGATTTACAGTTTATGGTTACACCTCTCAGCACTATGTCTGCATTTTGCTGAGAAGTGTATAAAGTTTTTAGGAACGGACACCCTGTCTTAAGTATAATCAATTTGTAAAATCTGTGCACTATGATAGTAGCCGGGACACAGACAGACATTGAGACAGTCAGATGTCCAAAACACACATGTTAAATTCTCTTTGCCCTTTTACAGAACCACACAATGCACTTCAACAGCCTCAATTTGCTCACAGTCCCTTTTTTTCTCTCTTCTTCTGCCGCCTCTACTCCTCTCCTCACAAGTTCCATCCTCTTCCTCCCAACTCCGGCTCTCCGATTGGAGTGAGGCGGCTCCTTTTATGTTGCACACAGATGTGCTCCAGGTAAACCTCCTGCAGCACTTCCAAGTGTGGCGAAAGTGCTGCCATCCAGGGCTCTGGGATTGTCTTGGTGCCCCCTGTCGGAGGCTATGGACCCCAAGAGGGTTGGCCTTCTAAGCTCCCCATCCGTGGCCCTGATGTAATCCAGGGGGGCTGCCCTCTTGCGCCCCAGGGAAGATGGGCAATATTCATTGCCCCTCTCCTGGTCTTTCTCTTCTTCAGGTGTCCCGGTGGGGCAAGGTTCCCAGTTGTCTGCCACACCCCATGCCGAGTCCTATACATAATTCAGTTTTTCAAGCGCCATGATCTTCCAAATCCTTCGATTTGAGGCTAGCATGAAATCTACTACTGATCTAATATACAGTAGATCAGATGTTGGTTGATTTACTCTGATGTTAAAACATTGTGTCACAATTTTTCTACAGGATTCCACTTAAACATCACATACTGTAGATTCCATGCCACATCTCATAGAAGCCCCTAACTATACCCTGTAAATGAAAATTGTGCACTTTCTGCTAAGATGCAGGGCACAGACATAATATGCAGCAGTGTTTGTTCTGCAGTTATTTCTTGACAGTAACACTTCACTGTCATTAAAAGGAGCACATCATGAAAAGAAATAAGCCTTTGCCTCACTGGAAGAGTGTGCACATCAGAGTGCATGAAAAACCCCTATCTATCTATTGTGAACTTTGCCCGGACACAGACAGGCGGACATGTTGTTAAATTACCACCACACATTTATTTACAATATTTACACAAATAATAATGGTCACTCAGACCCAGTCCAAAGTCCATAAAGTGCACAAACCCCAAAATGACACTCAGTCCTGGCCACAATGCCTTCTTCTCGGGCCGCCTCCACTCTCTTCTGCCTCGTCCTTCTTCCACCCGACTCTAGCCTCGAATAAATGGAGACGGCCCCTTTTATAGAGGACCCGGATGAGCCCCAGGTGTTCCCGGCAATCTTCTGTTGGCCACGCCCCAGTGTGGCGGAAGTGCCGGCTGTCCTCCTGGCTGCTCTCCGGGCGCCGTCATAAATCTTCCCCCCAGCACTTCCTGGTGTGGCGGAAGTGCTGGGGTAACAGGTCCCCAAGGCACTGGGGTGCCTCCTGGCGGTGACCACGGGCCCCTACAGGTAAAGGCTTCCATGCCCTTGACCCGTGGCCCCCAAAGCAACCCGGAAGGCAAACCCCACGTGATCCAGGCAGGGCTCTGACCCTCTTCCGGTCCCTCCTGGCGTCCCGGCCGGGTCATGGCCCCTGGCATCCCTGACACTATCTATCTATCTATCTATCTATCTATCTATCTATCTATCTATCTATCTATCTATCTATCTATCTATCTAAAGACACTTTCTCTTCATTATATATCTTTTGTGTACTGTTTATTAATATTCTTATCTAAATTAATTTGTGTTTCTTTGACATGTTTTAAAGCACTTTAAACAACATCCTTTTTTATGAAAATGTGTTATATCTACTCTATATATATAAAATCCTAAGTCTAAAAGTGCGATTTTGTGTAATGATTTTATGTGAAGTTTTTATGTCACGTTTTTTGTCATGCTTTAAATTGGCCTTTTTTAAAAACTACATATATATGTTTGGTATCATTCTTTTCAGAAATTATTGAACTTTAATGTGATGTTGTTAGATTTTCATATTCATATTCTGTTTTTAAATTATAAACTAAAAAATATCAAGAACTCAAGATGAGACTTTGTACCAACAGATTTAACCACACCCGGGGCCAGAAATATAAGACAAAGAGTAGGACAGCTGCTGTACAGGCTTTTAAACATTCAGAAGATGCAGATCACATGACACGGCAGCAGCAGCAAGCCAGTAGCTGATTGTGCAAAGAGGAGGTTAAAAAAAACTATGTTTCCCATTGTGTCACCGTTTAAGAGGGGGTTTTGGAGGAGCGACTGCGTCTCTTTGGGGTGCATTCAGCCCCCTCTTCAAAACCATGAGTGGCAGAGACTCTAAGTGGCTGGCACATAGCGCAGGCCGGAGGGTTTGGTGATCGAAGCGAGCAGGGGGGAACCCACTAGTAAATAAATATTATTGTTGTTGAACAGTTACATTTTATTTTCTTTCTTAATATTTATTGAACAATTAAAACTCATAACAAGGAAGTAGTTTAAATATAAAATGAGTAAACAGTGTTTGTTTATCTAGCCAGTTCCATAAGCACATGTCAAATTCAGAAAAGTAACCAAAGCTGATTTCTTACATCCCATTGATGGGTTAAAAAGCTTTCTTGAATTCATACAGGTTTAACAGCTCTTTTTCCTTATTAGAGTCCTAGGGGGGTCGACACTCTGACAGTAATGAAATCTACAATGAAGGAGACAGCCCTGTGTGTATCACTGCTGTATATGCCAAGACATACTGACACTCCTGCACATACCAATTCCAATCTGTCATTCTTATCAGGCCAATGTAAAGTTTCTAGTAGTGTTAGCTGCATGGTTTTAGAGAATGAGAGGACACCCTTTCTTGCTTCACCAAACTCATCATTTGCTACAGCTGACACACCGTTTGGGGAATGAGCCAATGTTAAACATTGTGTGAGGCAAACTGCTATCTGTGATTCTCTCCTGTTATGTTGTGGGTCAAATTTACCCATTTTAAAATTAAAAACTTTGGTCTCATCCGTTACCGGAGATGGATGTCTGCTCCGTTGCAGCAGCTTTATTTTTTCTCTTATTTCTTACTATCCCAAGGTATCCTGTATTTACATAACCTAGGAAGTTTCTACTACAATATGTAAACATGAGTAACAAGAAAGAGGGTCAGAAAGAAATGGAAAAGAAACCTAAAACTACACCCAAGTCTAGACAGGCATCAGGCCCAAGTGCAAGTGCAAGGTATGGACTTTCAGAGACTGACCTGGAACAGGCAGGCGAAAGCACAGACGTCCCATGACCCCGTTCCACTCCATCATCTCCAGTCGAGAGCGACAATGGGAGCAAAGGTGCAAGTGATGCAGGTCACGATAGCTCGCCGATTCCAGAAGATTACTTGAAACTAGAGATGGCCTTGCAGTCCACGGATTCATCCACTCCTCGCGAGCCGGAAGCATCGGCTGTAATGGGGGTTGCCACTTCACCCGCGGAGCACGAAAGCCAAAACGATTTGTCCGAACTGAAGGAAATGATCACAACATTTGACACGGCCATAAGTGAGTTCAAGAAAGACATTCAGAAAAATATGAAGAAAGAAATAAATGGCTTGCTCAAGACAAGCGAGAAGACAAATGAGAAGCCGCGGCTGGAGCTGCAAGAGATGCGGCAGGAATATAAAGACTTGGAAAAAACGCATATATAATTGTTTTGATGCAGTCTTTAAAGATATGTTGAGAAAAATTGAGGAACACATTCAGGAAAATGCGTCTAAACGGAGAGAACTTGCCGATCAGCTGGAAGACATTAAGCAGACATTCACGGCTCGATTTGAAACAGCAGAACAACTGGCATCTAACGCCGAGGGAAAACCTACAACTGCAAATTCCGAATGCAAAAAACTCGGAGACAGACTTGCGGCTCTGGAAGATGGATGCAGAAGGAATAATATAAGAATCGAAGGTCTACCTCAGAACCATGAAAGTCAAAACCCAGTGAAATTCGAACTATTCTCAAAAATAATTGGAGAGCACTTTAAATCAGATACCGACATAGCGGCAGCTTATCGCATACGTGGATCAAATACCTCTAAACCTAGGACTTTAATTGTCCGCTTCGAGAGATTATAATTTAAGCTTAATGTTATGGCACTTCTCAGACACAAACAAGAGATTATATTTGAAAATAACGACATTTGTATTTTCCCTGATTTCTCACCCTCAACAGCTGCTAAACGTGCAGCTTTTTACAACATTAAACAGCAGTTACGGAAAGCCAATGTCAGATACAGCCTCTTGTATCCTGACAAACTGAAAGTGGATATTCAAGACAAATATCACATCTTCTTCTCCAAGGAGGAAGCAAAAAAGGAGTTAAGAAAGCTGATCCCGACACGTTTTTGAAATACGAAAGTGAGTCTCATCCTGTCATGGTATGGCAAGAAGATATTACCTGCTGTCTGATCTGCTTGCAATGATATGGGTACCATAATTATACTTCCTTTTTTCTTCTCTGCCACTTTTTGTTTATATTTTAATTACAATTACACGCATATGTGTGGAAGAAATTAAAGTAGTTCTTTCTTTTTTATTTATATATTTTTTTATTTTGGTTTAAAACTATTCTAAAGGAGACTGTTTAACATCATACCCTTGGTTTATTGTTATTGTTATTATTGCATTAGGGTTCACTATGCTTATTCAGGGCCACTTTTTAACACCATTCCCTGGGTTTTCTGTCTTAATATTTCAAGACTGTTGATGATTATATTTTATGCTTATAGTATTTAGACTTTATCGGCAATAGATATCTCTACTTTTTAATCCTCAAATGCCGCTGCTGGGGGGCTTGTCTTGTTTTGGAAATGCTCTGTCTCTAGGTATGTCAGAGGACTGGGACTTTGTGAAGTGGGGTTTAGCCTCACATGGGCAGGCAAAATGGGGAGGTGGGGGGATAAAGGGGGGAGAGAAAGAGAGCAAGCTATAGCTAATCTATCCTTTTATCCTTATAATTATAACTTCCAATGTAACAAAAGGCTGCATGGCAATAACTCATGTAAAAGAAAGAAAACCAGCAACATATTTCTTTCACTATCTTCAAATCAGAAACTTTGTCAAACAGAACCTGCCCAATTTTCCCCATCTCCCACCTCCCTTTATGCTGGAAAAAATATTGCCGTCTCGAGGACGAAAACAGCATTTCTGAAACATATAAAAATATTTTACAGTCCCTCCCTTTCAAAGATCCAAGAGGACAATGGGAAAAGGATCTCTCACTCAACACATCAGAAAAGGAGCGGAAGGTAGCAATGCAGAGAATTCATTCAAGCTCCATATGCGCAAAACATACAATTATTCAACTCAAAATTATATATCGAGCGCATCTGTCTCGCTTAAAATTGTCCAAAATGTTTCCAGGGCAGGATCCAATCTGTGAATGCTGAAATCAAGCTCCAGCCTCACTGGGTCACATGTTTTGGGTCTGCATCAAATTAACACCATTTTGGACACAAATTTTTAAGTGCCTTTCAGATAGCCTTGGTGTCACAATCCCTCCTAATCCACTAACAGCCGTGTTTGGTGCTCTTCCAGATGGGCTTAAAGTGGAGAAGGACAAACAAACTGTGATTGCCTTCACTACACTATTGGCATGCAGACTTATTTTGCTAAACTGGAAGAATCCTAACTCTCCTCTTTTAAGTCAGTGGGTAAGTGATGTTTTATATTATTTGAAATTGGAAAAAAATGAATTCTCACTTAGAGGATCTGTGCAGAAAAAAATTTAAAAATCTAAAAAAAAAACAGTTAAAAGTATTATTTTCAGTATGAAATTTCTGCTTGGCTTAATACGTGTAATCAACATATAAAATGAAAATGGTTCATTTCCCGATTGCATACCCCCGTCTGCATGTTTATATTACATAGATACTGTTTGGGTCAATTTGTGAAAGTGAAGGTTAAAGGGGTCAGAAGTGTCAAATACTATTTGTTTCTTTGCAACTGTGAGACGTATTTCACTCCAATCACACACACACGTACATACACAAACACCCTCCCCCTATTCTATTGACCACATCTGTAAAGTGCGAGAATGCAGGTGTTGTTATGACTTTTGACAGGAACCTTTTCTGTTCCAGTGGGCAAACTCCATCACACTGAGTGGACACTTAGCAGGGGAGGAGCAAAACATATAAAGATTCTCTGCAAAAGGAGTCCTACCAACATTACACTCTGCAGCTACATATGATATACTCTCTGTCAGAGCTTTAGAAAATGAGCAGAAGAAGTAAACAGGTGACAGCCCTGACAGCTCTGGAACCCATCTTTGATCATGACAGTGAAATAGAGGAGGATGTGTCTGAAGATGAAGACCATCTTGAGGTCAATTCTAAGTCTGATGATTCTGATTATGAATCAAATGAGGAAACTGCTCTTCATATTCCACCAAGCAGGACATTCCAATCACAAAATGGTGAAATACAGTGGTCTTCATCCCCAAATATACGTCAGGCAAAACTGTGTGCAGAAAACATAATAAAGAAAGTGCCAGGGACCTCTAGGATGGCAGTGACTCGTGTGACAGACATCAAGTCAGCTTTTGAGCTGGTCATGTCCAACTCAATACAGAAAATCATTCTCGAAATGACTAATCTAGAAGGAAGGCGTGTTTTGGGGCAGAAGTGGAAGGAACTGGATAAAATGCATTTACATGCATATTTGAGGGTGCTCATCCTGGCTGGGGTCTATAAGTCAAAGGATTAATCAACAGCCAGTCTGTGGGATGCAGAGACAGGCAGGGCTATATTTCGTGCCATAATGTCTCTGGAGACTTTTTATATTTTCTCCAGAGTAATCTGACTAGATAATCGAGAGACAAGGGCTGTCAGACGGGAGAGAGACAAGCTGGCAGCTATTAAGACAGTGTGGGACAAGTGGGTAGAGCAACTTCCACTACTCTATAACCCAGGCCCTAATGTAACAATAGATGAAAGGCTAGTGGCATTCAGAGGTCGCTGCCCATTTAGGCAATATATGCCTTCCAAACCAGCTAAATATGGCAAAAAATCTGGGCAGCATGTGATGCAACCACTAATTATGCATTGAACATACAGGTTTACACTGGAAAGTGGAGGAGCCCCAGAGAAGAAGCAGGGTACAAGGGTCGTGCTTGATATGGCACAAGGTCTCAGGGGGCACAACATAACTTGTGACAATTTTTTCACAAGCTACAACTTGGCCAAGTCAGGAGCTTCTAAAGAGAAAACTCACAATGGTTAGAACTATCCGAAAGAACAGGGCTGAACTTCCTGCTGAGCTGCTGGTAACCAAGAACAGGGTCCCCTCAGTCTTCCATGTTTGTCTTCATTGACACCACAGCCCTGGGGCCTCATGTATAACGCCGTGCGTAGAATTCGCACTATAACATGGCGTAAGCACAAAAGCCAAAATGTGCTTACACACAGAAAAATCCAGATGCAGGAATCTGTGCGTACTCCAACTTCCATGTTCTTCCGCTACATAAATCCCGATCAGCATGAAAAGTAACGCTTGTGCACGCGCTTTCTGCAACGCCCCAACTTCTCCCAGAATTACGCCTCTTTGAATATGCAAATCAATATAAATCGCCTTTAAGCGCAGCCTTCTGTGAAAAGACAATGGGAAAAGCACGGGGGAAAATATAAGAATTTCAACGAATACCAAGTGGAGGCAAAGGAAAAACATACTATTTGTTTAATTAAACCGTGGTATAATCAACAAAAGGAAGTTGATCGAGTGACATAGCGTGTTGGAGAAACTTGAAAGCTCACGTTCACAAAATCGCACAGTGCTGGAAATAAAAAAGAAGTCGCATATCAAAGTCGCTGTGAAAAGGCGAGTTGTAGCCCACTGTCTGAGTGTCATATGAAAGCTTATTAGGGTACAGAGAAAAAAAAGGCAAACAGTGGGGAAAAAGCATGAAATGTCAACTTCAATCTCGAAATTTCCACTTTAATCACGTAGTTTATTTTGTCATTAAAATAGAACATCATAAACTTCATCTTAAAATCATTTAATTAACCAGTTTCTCAAATCACATCGTAATTAAAATATAGCACGTTAAATGCTTTGTTTTGTATTTGATCTTCTTTGTGCTCTGTGTGTGAATCACTACTTGCTTCTTAAACCGGCTCTCTTCCTCTGACAGGACACAAAATCCATTACATTTCTTGATATTACAGCTTTCTGAATAACTAAAATACTGAGATGTATATGTGATATTATTTTCATGATGATAGCTAAAGCATGTTATTGATTATGTGCGACCTTCGATGAAATTATTTATTGCAGCAGTACTCATGGGCGGCTCTGTCCAATAGAGAAAGTCCAATGTCAGTATGGTATCTTATGCACAGTGAATGGCCACATCCGTTGCGGACACTGCATAGCCACCTCGTGCTTATGACACAAGCGTTTTGTCGAAATTTGCCGCTGCATTTTTAGCTGTGTCGTTATTTTCTCTTTCTGTTTTATATTCAATATGTATTGGCATGGCCGCCCCTGCAGTCCTTGCTTTTCTTTCTCCAAGTAACCGATCCCCACACAATCAGCTCTGTAACAGACGTTAAGCCATCTGTAAGCTTAGAGCGCCGATTCTTCAAAACGTACAGTTTGAAGATACAGTGATATAAATACTCTGAGTGGTGCAGTGAGAGTAATATGGAAAAAGATGATCCGCTGTGGCAACTCCTAACGGGAGCAGCTGAAAGAAGAAGGTGCAGTGAGAGTAACAACGCTAAAGCAGTTCTGGTATTTGGAATACTATGGCTATTCCCTGGACCATTATATTGTTACAAGTTAATTACAATCCGATGCATTACGCTAACAAACAATATGCGGTTAGTTTCAGTGTATTTATAAAGCCGTGTCAGGAAAATAAGGTGTAACCACACAGGAACAGTAGCACTGCTTTGACGCTGGGTGCCGCCAGTCTGCAAAACCGAGCGGAGAACTTGCGTACGACAAGGTATGAGGTACCGTGGAAAAGTGCGTGGCTTTACGTCAAGTGTAGGTTTTATACATTGCGACTTGAACGTGGAAAAGTCTTACGCAACATTTCTGTGTGTACGCACCGTTTATACATGAGACCCCTGGTGTCTTACTGACCCAAAAAGGGGAAAAATGTGCTCATGAGCACTTCGCACAAAAATGCTGAAATAAGAACATGAGAGAACCAGAAACCAACTGTGATCCTAAACTACAATGCCACCAAAGAGGATGGTGACAACTTGGACAAAGTCACGTGGTCCTACAGCACCAAGTGAATTACTGTGTGCTGGATGCTGTTCATCTTTTACAACACGATTGATGTATCAGCCTACAACGTATTTGTCATTTGGACGGAGATCTTTCCTGAACGGAATGTGTCCAAGCTGTACAAGAAGGGCATCTTCCTTGAGGAGCTGGGGAAGGCGCTTGTGGTACCACATATACAATGGAGGCAGCACATGCCAAGGACCCCAGCTGCTGCAGCGACAATGAGGGAGACCCAGGAGAGGACTTCACCTCGTACGTGAGGTTGTGTGTGTGTGAGCATATTGTGAGTGTCTTGGGATCAGCAAAAAACAAAGTAATCATTGTCCTCTTTTTTTTAGGTTGCTGCTGGGGGAAAAAGGAAGAGGACGAGGTGCCAGGTCTGCAAGCCATCTGATGATGTCAGATGAGCATGACTTGCGTGGAACGTGCAAAATTCACTTGCACAAAGCACACTGTGATGACATGTTCCTCATGTGCGGTGTAGATGCACACACTTGTGCCTTGTCCATTTCCACCTATTATTTTTTGTGTATTTCTGATTTCTAAACATTGCATAGTGTTTACTATCACAACGTGATGACATGTCACTTGAGTGCTGTGGAGACTCACAGACACAGCACCGTGTTCATATTGCTAATCTCTTATTTTGTTGTTTTGTTATTTTGTTGATTTCTGGTTCAAAAACAGTGCTTAAATAAAGTTTACTTGCTATACAAATCCTCATGACTCATTTGTCTTAATTTTAAGTCAGTGGGTCAATTTGACCCTGAACAGAAGAGGTGTCTTGGGTTTATTTATCAACATCATTCTATAAAAAGAAAAAAAATAAAAATGTAAAATAAAAAAAATAAAAAACTATTGCATTTTATATGTAGGTCTATCAAATGTTCATTAAAAACATTTAAAATGCATTTTATATGAAAAATGAGTGAATTATATCCTCATTGAATCATGATCTGTGAGAAATTAAGAACACCACTGCACTACATATTGATTGAAAAGGTTAGTAATGGAGTTAATGATGAGATATAAACAATGTTTATTGGAATTTTTTGGTTTCTGACACTTTTGGATAATTAAACATACCCCGGGTCATACTGAACCAGGAACATCATTGCTGTTCCTGAGAAACAAGAGGGTTAAAAAATGCTATTCATTTAGAAAGAGGGGAAAATATTTCCTTCAGAAATAATTCAGTCATTGCAATTTTACATTTAGCATTTTATTGAAATTCAAATGGAAATTCAAGATAACAGGAACATTAGAAAAGAAAAGTATCCTTAAAATTAAATACATCTTTAAAGCAGGATATACTTCTATAATCATACGTTCATAAACTGCAGAAATAAATACTTTTCATTTAAACAACAAAATGAATAAATGGACAGAACATTTTTTAAAATTATAAAAATGTAACATCAATCCAATATACAACAAAACAAGAAAATTAACATAAAACCCAAAATATACATAGAATTCAGAATGTCTTATAGACTTTGAGAATATATACATCTTAGTAAAAAGCTTTTACTTTATACAACTTACTTCTATATACAACAAAACAAATACTGAAGAAAATAGTATAAAAGGGCTTGAAAGTCCAGTTATATAAAACATTGGTCATTTTTGACCCATGTAAAAGAAATAAATACTTTGTAATATTGGTAAAAATGGGATCATAAAGAGTTTGGTAAATGGACCTTTTAATGTATACTCTGCAGGTTTACTTATGTACTGACAATTATTCACATGGCAGCTATACCTTCACCTTACTGTAACACATTATGGACTTTACAGACCACAAACTTTTAATGGAACTTTTTGTTTGTATACACTTCAGCACAAAGACATCTTTCTTACCATGGTCACTCAGAATTTAAAGAACAGAAATCTGAGAATAATGTACTTCAGCACTTTAACAAGGCTTGCTTTATGTTGATATAATTCCAATAACAAACAAGATACCTAATTCAACTAAAGTTAGGCAGGTTAACATCTTTGTTTATTTTACAGAATCTACAGGGAAAAACTGCCAGTGTCAAACTCACTGTACAAGATTTAAACTAACATAGCAGTGTCTATATGGCTATGGTTCTAACCCATAAACACTAGTTTTGCTGTAGAGGTTGCTGTTTATGATTTGAAAATCTGAATATTAACAGTCTATAGTAAGATAATTATACATTGTTTCAAGATCTGAGCAGTGTTAAAATAAAACAACCACACAATTATCTACAATTACCAATGAAACATACTGCACGGTATCACATTTGCAATATTCCCTAAGAGGATGATAACTTATCTGTCTGTGATATTGAGATAGTGAGGTTATCTTACTTATTCATTTAAATTAGCTTCAGAGAAAAACTGATTATTTGTGAATTAAACAAAAGCAATTAAGCCTATCTTGTTAAGTTAGACAGTTAAAATGTAAAGCTAAACATCAAGAAAAGAGCTGAAGCAATGCCCTAAAGATAAATGGAAAAACAGATCTCGAATGATTTGCTAACCAAAATTAATCAGTGTATAGAAACTTCAAACCACCATCACAAAAAGGATTTACAACAATATACACGTGCAAATTACATTAATGAGACATATTTCAGTGGGCCGAAAACATTTCAAGCACCAGTAACTGCAACCATTAATATAATGGCAGTTTATAAAGTTACAAGATCTGAGGCATACTGGGTGCAAGTTGCCAATCACAATTTGGAATGATTTTAAACAGCTGTCTACTTAATTTTGACAAATATGTTTAGTCATCCACAAAATGATGCTGTAATGAGTTTAATACGGTGCTATCAGTGTTTATAGTATGCCCCAGTGACTCTTTTATAGCGCTTAAATAGGATCTCTTTTTCTCTTTCCTTAGCTACTGCAAATCCAGAGAACTCGAAACAAAACAGCCAAAATGGTTTTGTTGTGTATGACCAAATACTTTAAAATACACATCCACACAATATATAAAAATACTGGATTTTCTTGCATGTATTTATATGTACAGTATATGTATCACACACATATATAATACCTTTGATAAGTGCAAAAAGCTCAAATGATAAATATGCATCCTAAAATCATGCCCTCTTGACAAGTTTGATTCTGCTTCATAGACTGAAAGCTCAAGTAGACGGGGAATTTACTTTCTTCCTTCAGTAACCTAAATGTCCTCATGAGTGATCTTTTTTCAGGAAGTCAGGCTTCTATGCAAATGGTTCCACTTAAGCCAAAGTTGGAATGCTATGCAAAACAAGAACATGTCAGCAACTCCAATAAATAAGAAGGGGGTAAACAAGCAGCACACTTTCTGATGTGGTAAACAAGACATAGAGAAGTACAAGGACCTCAGCTATGCACCCCAAACTGTTAATTTTGACAAAAATAACTGAGCTAAAAACTCTTGTATGTATTGGAAAGCCAAAACAACTGTAAGACTTGATAAACATCTGGCACCTCTGAACATGTAAATATAAAACACCCTCAAAATGTTGAAATGAACAAACCAAGTCATGACTTCCTAATGTTTGTCAACAGAAAAAAAACTATAAATGCAGCTAGAAAAATTGAAAAATTCCTTGCCTCATTAATTCCTATATTCAGCACAAAGAATAAAGCAGTGCTAAAATAAAAACAATATTACACAACTCTAGTTTTTCACTATTCTTATATCTATATAGCTTTCTTTGATGCAGTATTTTTCATTCTTCACATGCTGATTTTTAAAAACCAAGTTCTTCATGAAAATGACCTTTACCTCCACTACACAAATCACCGTGATAAACAGTGCTTGCAATTGTTATAATATGCTGTGAAGATTTATTAAGTTTGACAGTATCAACAGCATATTTATTAAACACTGTAATCCCAGCACATCTTCTTCTAATCACCCTTCAAAAGCAGTTGCACTCCGAGGACGTATAAAGAAAAGTCACACGTTTAAGCTCTTGTTTCTGTGTTCGTCCTCTATGAAAATATCATCAGCGACAAGAAGAGGCTGAGTAGATGCTGTGTTGCTAACCACAGAATTCAGTCGCTTAGAATGGAAAGGCAGGTCTTCTCTGTTTGAAAATTTGGTTGAGAAATTCAAATAGATCTATAAGCAAGAATAAAAATATAGAGTATATAAAACATTTGTATAAAAGCTGCATGGAAAATGTCTATTTAGAAAAGAATAAAAAATCATTATTTAAAAAAACTGTAATTTAATCTCTTAAGACATTTACAAATTCACAGCGTCAAAAAATAAAAAAAAAATAAAGATATAGCAAGGGGAAGGTAATAACTAAAGATATTAGAAGCCAGTAATATTTAAAGCATTAAACACAATTTCTACTTTACTACAATATTTCTAGTAGATTCTAGTCTACAATTGTATTTAATTTGTAGTTTTTACTGGGAGTCAGATGGTATTTTAAAATTAGATAGATTTCAAGGTAAGTTTCAAACACAAGTTATTTTTAAACCATGTCTCCAATTCAGAAACAGCCATCATACACACGTACATGTTTGGTGGTGTCTGAGAGCTGTCGTTCAATCATATCAACAATCTGCCCAAAAGACGGTCTTGCCAGTGGATCAGCATCCCAACATGCTTTCATTATATCATACCTGGAATGATAAAATGAATCAAAAGTGCATTTTAAAATCAGAAACAGTATTTCATAACTTGTAAACAAGTTCACTTGTTATTTTTCAAGGTAGTACAGCAGACCTTATCCTGATCACTTGTTCCAAGTTAATTTAAATTTATCAACCCAACCAGGTAAAACTATTCTGAACACAGCAGCATCCCTAGCCTAGGAACAGGGCCAATATGAACGGCACATTTCTGCTACATTCAAAGTCCTTTTGTTTAAAATTTTCAAATGACATATTTTACAATAATAAGGAGTAAGGAGAAAAAACATCTGTGATTATAGACTCATTACAGTTCTAACCCAAGGTTAAAATAGACAAAATATATCTATATTTAAGCCAGAGTTGACTAGATGACCCAAAGTCATCATTTTGCACATGGCCACTTGTTAAGTTGATGGTTTTCGTTTTATTTTAGTATGCTTGTGATTTATTTCTAAATGTATTAAATTTAACATAATCAAAGGTGACCACATACATATAGGTGGGAAAAATATGTCCTGAATTAGTATTTTGCATTCACTTTAACATGCATTTTGCTTTAGATTGATTTGACAAGTACAATACTTTAATATAAAATTGCATATATGAGACAATTTACAAAAGTAAGGTCTGCTTATATTATATTCATCCATGAGCCTTCTCTGAAGGTTATAAAGTTATATTTGAGGTCATCAGAGGATTTGATTAAACATCTCATTGTGAATGTAACTCTGAAGATGAAAGTCCCAAAATATCGTCAACCACAGAGGTGTGCTACAGTTACACCTTGGACTGCATGTGGCTGGCTATTTGTCAGAAATTACCTGGACCTCTCCACAAAGGAGTCAACTTGTTAATAATGTCAGAGCATACATTGTGAATTACCAATTTTGAATTAGTGTAATACTTTGAGTGGGAGGTGTTCAAATCTTGGCTCTTACTTCAAGCGACATTCATTTTTTTGATCTTTTGAAAAACATTGGGTGGTAAGCATTAACTGATAACTTCCTTAATTTAATAGTAGGTAAACTGACCCTTTTAATAGAGATGGGTAGTTATGTTGTTGGTGGTGTTATCTTTCATGTATGCAGAAGGTTTTGCAGTAGGTATTCATACAATAACATAGTGCTTTACAGGGTGTTTTCACATTCAGCATGTGAAGGCAGGTTAAGTGGAAAGCAGTTTCAGTACAATAGTCAGTCATTCACAATCAATCACAATCAATCACTGATAATTCCATGTTTACTTATGGTGTTATTTTTTCCCCCTGTTCTTGTATTTTAAGGAGCAAAATTGTTCCATTTAGGAGCATTTTTGCTCTATACCCCAATAATTTTAGATGCTCAAATGAATGGAAGAAATATTTGGGCACATTTGTGAAATGTAGCGTAGAAATATACAAACTTTCAAACAAATGTTCAAGTGTATTGAATCATATATCTTATGACCACAATATCCATAGAGGGTTTGAACTCATCAGGACAAAAGCAAACTGCATGAATCACAGATATTCAGATTATAAATAGCTATACATTAAATATTATATTAGTCTCTCTCTCATTTCTAACTAAGCAAATATATATTGAAGCAATTTCACTGTAAGTAACATTTTATAGGTAATTTCAGAGTGTAAAAATGTATTTATAATACATAGTATACACATGTTTTATTATAAAAAATTAAATGTTAAGTATATAATCACTCCATTAGCAACCAAATATCAGTCAGTATATCAGCATTTGATTTTATTGGGCACGTCCCAGTTGAAACGTTATGTTAAAAGGACCTTGTAAAAAGGTATTACAGATACATATCAATCTACCTGTATATATTTGGACTATGTGAATAAATCTCTCCTACAGAAAACATGCAAGTGTTACAGAGTGGAGCAGCAATGATAGTCCTTGAGTTACTGTGCTACCTATAACACAAGTATTTTACCATACAAAACAATAGCACTCTTTTAATTTGCACACTTTCATAGGACATGGCCTCAAGTCTACCTCCACTGGATTCTTGTTCAACCTTAAAATATCAGGCATCCATTGATAGGTTTCCTAATTCTAGTGTCATAGAGGAATATTACATTTTTCCACCTATGGAATACTACTTGGTCTCTGTTTTCCTGCTCTCTAGTGTCCTGTAATAATGTTAACAATGTCCCCACCCTGGATCTTTCCTGCTGTCTGAGTGGTTCTCTTTCCCCCCAGAGTCTCCTGAAGAACCTCCACTTGCCTTGTATCATCCTAAGGGTGCCCCACTCTTGGCAATATCTTGCTACTAGCTAACCCGCGGCGTAGCATACGCTGCATAATCAGGCCGCTTTTTAAATGATTTTTAAGCACAGAGGAAAAAATAAACATTTGAAAAATCCGTAATTTAATAAACCACCAAGAAAAGTAACACTGCAACAATGCACGCTACGAACCAACATACAATTGTCCGTGACTGAAAACCGGAGGAGCGCCGTTGCGCTTTCTCCTTCCAAAGCGAAGGACGGGGTTGAACAGCGCTCGTTCAGTACGCACTGCCGCTTATGTGCCGCCCCAACTCCCTACCTGAGTCGCTTTCGTCTGTGTACAGTCCACACGCACCTGTGAGTCACGTTGACTGTTAATTTTCCAAACACCGCCTCGGTCGGTTTCCACGTTGATTTTTCATTGTTCTTTGCGGTTCCGGCTGCTTATTTTTTATATATAATCCACCAAGTCACCCGACCATGGGGGCTTTACAAAGGGCAGGGATGTAATCAGTGCGAGCGTATGACCCGCACGCACTGGGAATTTCTCGTTTGTGGGGAACAATTGGAAGCCACGGTCTCCATCACAAATGGGGTTCAACGGCTTACCCAAGCCGGGTAGACACACGTTGATCCATTCAGTGTAGCGCACATGCAGTACCGGGCATACAAGTGCATCACAGACCTGTTAATGCTCAATCTCACGTGGCTGAAAGCCACTTGTCCCTCTAAGAATTTGGACGCCGACCGCTGTTGGGTCGTGTAACTATTTAGCAGGCGGGAGTCTCGTTCGTTTTGGAAATAACCAGCCAAATCGCTCCACCAACTAAGAACTGCCATGCACCACCACCCACAGAATTGAGAAAGAGCTATCAATCTGTCAATCCTGTCCGTGTCCGGGCCGGGTGAGGTTTCCTGTGTTGAGTCAAATGAAGCGAAAGGCTCCACACCTGGTGGTGCCCTTCCGTCAATTCCTTTAAGTTTCAGCTTTGTAACCATACTCCCCCCTGAACCCAAAGACTTTGGTTACCCGGTTGGCTGCCTGGCGGGTCATGGGAATGATGCCGCCAGATCGCCTGTTGCGGGGCCTGCATTGGTGAAGCAGGTGAGACGGTAATGAAACAGATGCACAGGGCTTATTGGTTTTTAAAGACTGCTTCCTTCATTGGGTTTTAACCAATGCACGGAACAAACCAACACACAATCGTCCGTGCGGCGCTCAGGGCGGAACGGGAGGAGAGGAGAAGGACATCCACTCCGCTCCCTCCGTCATGCTAGTCTGTTGGTTTCTCGTTCAGTATACACTGCCTGCTCATGTGCCCACCTCCAACTCGTCACTCGAGTCTTTGTACAGTCCAGATGCACCTGTGACTCACGTAGACTTTTCATTGCTCTGTGCGGTTTTGGCTGCCTTTCTATATATAATCCACCAAGACACCCGACCACGGTGGGAGGGGGGTGTGTACAAAGTGCAGGAGTATCTAAGAAGACGCATGTTTGTCGCGGATGCGAATTGCTGTATGTAGTGTGTAAAACAGTTTGCTATAGTGCACGCGGTCGTGCGTCGTAACCGAAAACTCGTTTTTTAAAGACTGCTCACTTCATTGTGTTTTAACCTCAGTTGTAAAGGAACGTTTTAAGGATCCCATGGGATACCCCTCGCAAACAGTGTTACACGCGGCATATGGCGATTCACCTCCGCGAGAAACATGCCTCTATTAACAGTCAACCTGGGTCGGAGCTGCATGTGACCTCTACGACAGACGAATATAAATGACGCTGGTTTTTCTGTGTCATCGCGTCCGAGTTGGTGGGTGTGGCTCAGTGAGTTGTCGTCGTATCCAATGGTCTTGGAGTTGGTGGGCGTGGCTCCTTCCTGCGTGCGCCATAGGTGTCTCACTTGTCGCCGGCTTAGTGAATCCACGCCCCTTCTGGCATGCTTTCCATGGTTGTCTTGCCTTAATGAATTATATATAGAGATTCTTATCTCACAACACACTGACAAGTATGCCAATAAGAAGTTCCTTGACAGCAATTTCAATATACAGAAACCAAAAAGCAACATTAAGAAGCTAGTATTATGGAAAATTTCTTATTTTTGTTTTTTTGAGTTAAGAACAAATCACCATTGCATTCTCCTTTACATTGCATACTGGTAATGGTAACTTGAAACATACACTGTATTAGGGTTATTCTGTGGTATTCTATTGTAACTCTTCCTCCCCATTATGTAGTTTCAAAATATATTTTTAAGTTCAAGATAAATTGATGCATGTAAAAATCTACTTCAAGTGTGACAATTTCTTTGTTTGATTCACAGCATCAAATAAAACTTTTAAAAATTTGTATTTCAAAACAACAGTATAGCCCCCCTAATATTTTTTGCTGAAAAAGGAAAAAAGACAAGGGAAAAAGATGTTTTTCCTTAAGAATGTGTAGTTCTAATTGTTTTTTATTCATATTTAAAGCATACTTGAAAAATGTCTAGTCAGTCAAACAGGTTAATAAGTAGACAATGTGTTTCTAAAAAATATTGTTTTATTTTTCACTATGTACATAACAACTTAATTCCTGTCATGAGCTGATTGTCTTGTACTCTTTACCAAACTATTAAGATATAGTATACTGTATAAAACAGATGGCCCTCTGTTTTCTTGTATGCATAATGTATTAGACAACTGCAGGTCCAAAATGATATCTAAAAATTGGTGGCAGGCGTGGGCCATGAATTTACAAAGGTGTCTGTATGTCAGCTGTAGCTCAAGCACTGTACTAGTGATTAATCACTGAAGTTTTGTAAATAGTAGGGCTGGTCTGTATGAAGTGCTTTTATTACTGTAAACATGGGTGTGTGGTTCTCTCCTTGCAATCTCGTTTGTGTAACTTAAACCATCTGGTGTGCAAGCTAGTTATGGGACAGCTATAACTCTTTACTGAGATCCAAGGTTGTGAGTTAAATCTAAAGTTATAGAGTTAGTTATAATCTAAATAATAGCAAAACCAATTTATAAAATGTTATTCTATTTTTTATTAAATAAACAGGAAGACTGAAAAAATGACATTATTAATAATCACAGAAGCACTGTTTCGCATGGCATACTAGTTAACTGCAAACTTAAAAGTGCACATACATGACTAAAACTACTGGCATAAAATAATTAATCTAAACATAGCAAGATAAAATATTCATATTGATTAGTTTTTGATTTCTTCAACTCAAACTTGTGCAAAAAATGCTTTATTTAACTTACATTTCAGCAGGGGCAAATTCAGGGCCAACCATCCTATAGCCTTCCTTGATCATTTTGTAGAACTTTGAATCAACAGGCATTCCTGGGTAAGGGCTGCTTCCTGTTCTCATTAAATAAATGGCACTTTATTAAATTAATATATAGCAAAACATAAAATAGTATAAAATAACATAACATACTCTAACCCAAGAAAGACTTTGGGTAAATTAAAGCAATAAAACAAAAAAGTTAATGCTTCTTTATAACATATCTGAAAAAAAAAATTCCAAGTACGTACCTAAAGAGAATATTTCCCAGAGTAATATACCATAAGACCAAACGTCACTTTCAAATGTGTACACACAATCAAAAATACTCTCTGGTGCCATCCATTTTACAGGTAGACGTGCCTAGAATCACCAATAATAGGAAATAAGCAAATGAAAGCCTCTAAAAGGAAAATAAAATTTTAATTGTACCAAATCAGTTAGCAAGAGACATTATCATTTATGTAAAAACAAGTGTTAATATTACCAAGTCACACTAATATCTGTTCTTCAAAATATAATGAAGACTATCCCAATGTATAACAAAACAAATTAAAATTATACTTTAAATCTTTCAAAATAACTAAATTATACAATACAGGCAAGACAGTATGTACAATTAAAGAGTTATATTTTACATATTTTAAGGAGACACTTACATTTCCTTTAACTACGTAGTTGGAGTCATTTTTAATGTCCCGAGCCAAACCAAAATCACAAATTTTGGCCACTCTTCCCTCTGTAAGAAGGATATTTCTAGCTGCAAGATCCCTGTGGATACACTATACAAGTACAAGTATTATTAAGATAGTTAGCTAGACACATAACCAGTAAGTAAAAATGACATGACATAAGAATGCTAGGTTTTGAATTAAACTGTATGATTCACTGTATTTTAATGAAGGAATTAACATTAAAAGTTAACAGGACCAATAACAGTTTAAATTTGCAGTGCATGCAATTAAAGTTTAAAGCAAGGTAATAATACTCTATCAGCACAACTTACATTTTTGGAAGCAAGAAAACTCATTCCTTTTGCAACTTGATAGGAAAAACTTAAAAGATCTTCAGTGTCCAAAGCCATTGTATCTTCTTGCAGTATTTCATTCAGAATGTCATTATCACTGCAGGATCCTAAGTAGCACACACAAAAATATAAGAACAGCAAAACAGTTAGAATTACACTTTCTTCACTGTTTGGCTTATGAATTCCAGCTATAAAAACTCAGTGGAAGCAATTATGTTTTGAATATTAAATCTAAATATTAAATAAATGTAATGCTGAATACTTAACACATCTTACAAACCAGTGCAATAACAATGTGGTTGAGCTTATGTTGATGGTATTCATTTTAAGATACAAGAGAAGTTCAATGAAAAACAAAACTTTCAAAAAGCAAATTAAAGGTTAGTATTATAAGGAAGTATCAGACTGGTTAAAAGTGTAATAAACTGGATCACATTTGACTTGCTTCTTTAATTGCAAAAAAGGCCATCATTATTCAGATTTATTTGAAAAAACTAAATAGGCACATCAGACATCCTTAGTGGGTCAGCTAATATAGCTCCACTAACAGACAATTGTAACTTTCACCCTCACACAAATCAGAAGCTGTTTGAAACTCAGTAAAGTGAAATGAGTTCAGAAAGACATTTCAAGTATTGAACGTTTCAGATTAATGGGTAAAAATCTTAAAAAAACAGCAAAACGTCTTCTTAAACTGGTTCCTTTCTATGACCTGGTCAGAGGCCAATCTATTTGACAGGCAGGGTAAAGCCAGCAGATGAGAACAAAGGAGAAGAATTCTACCAGCCATTCATCTAACCTGAAGGAATATTTGTCCGGAATACCTGTGTATTCTGATTTTAAATCTCTTATGATATTGCACTGTAATGCAAAAAAAGCCATATAAGGTACAGTAGATAAAACATAGCATAAACAGAAGAGGACCTTGAAAAAAATAAAAATAAAAAAAAAACAAAACCCCAATGATTTAACAGTTATTGAGCAAATAAAGTTATTTATTGGTTATGTCTGTATTGAAATTGTGGATTTTGTAATTGATCAAAGGAATTATCTAAAAAGACTTTCATATACAATCTAAGCAAAATGTGCTTAGATTAAAATATTTTTCTGAAAAGTCAGCTTTGGTAGAATAAAAAATATCTTCAAAATATCCTTTTGAATTTTCAAAAAAAGATGTAAAAGCCAGATAGCTTCATAATGATTTAGCAACTGTGTTAAACTTTCATGCATGTTACACATATGTGACATTGTTATGTGGGGGGAAAGTGATTTTGAGTCAATTGCAGGAGATGTTTTTTAAAGTACAAGCATTGTATGTAAGGAGTCTTCATGTTCTACCTCTTTCACAGACTTTTTTTTGGGTATTGTCCGGTCAGTAGTATAAACAAAGACAATTACTTTCACATGGTAAAGTGATAATAGCTGTCAACTCCAGGGTTTTTCCTTATGCATGTTGGCTTTTTCAATTTTATTGGGGAAATCTGAAACTCCTAGTAAATAGCAATGTTACCTATCAACTCCTTAGATATGGGTTCAATTTCAAGACTGTTGCATAATTTGAACAACCCATTCTCCTCCTATATCCTGGAACTGTACAGTACATGTTAGCTTAAATTGGATAGATGTGATTGATTATGGGTATGTATGTAAGTGTGCTCTGCAATAGCTGATGTCTCATTCAGGGCTAGTTCCTCCCTTAATTGTATAGTTGTTATGACACATTTTGTCTCTTTGCAACACTATAATGGAATAAATAAATGTTAAAGTTACTGTTTTAATTTGTAAGGTCCTTAGAGCCTGTTTTTACATACTACTGATTTAGTTATGTTTATCTGAATTTGGAGCAAATATGTATGTTTACTTGTGAATATAAGCTATCTCTACATCTCTTATAAAACTAAATTTATCAACACTTCCTCTTCTTTACCTTTTCTTATAGACCGCCTCTTGTCTAGGACAGGAATCTGAGGTGTTGTAACTGTAACACCTGGTTTCATTGTCATGTAGCCATTTTTAGCATCATCAGTGTAGCCTGAGGATCTGAAAGCAAATTAAATAATTAGCACCTTAATGGACTACAAGGAGAGACTTTTAAAGTATGACAGACAACACAGAAGCATTCAAATACTGTTACATAAAAGTTATTGCAATTCATTTATCACACACTGTGTTAATAATAAACAAAAAAGTTATTAATGACAATGGACTGATCTAAATATTTACATCTAAGGACAAAAAACGTTATATACTAAGAGGCAAAAACTATGATTCCAGCAGTATTTTTCAGTCAAAACAAATGTCCTAAGAAATTGGCTCATGGTTCATTAAAAGGTCTTTAAAATTACAAATGACAGTCTGGATCAGCTCTTTTCAATTCATGTAACACAAGTAATGATCACTTCCCATACATTTCTTTTGTATATTAGTTTAAATTAAACATTTTTCTGAATACTCAACCAGAATTTTTTACTTATAGACATAATATAAAGCACTAAATTATATGTAGTAATGACCATGCATATTCTCAATGCATTAAATTCTACTGCCAAGTACTGTAATATGGCACAGCATTAAAAAAACATGTTCATTGTTGTAGCAATAATTAGGAAGTATGTTTCCATTACCTCTGATGAAAATCTATAGAATAAGGAACATAAACATGCAAAAAATCTACTAAATACTGTAATTAAAAATGTTATAAAGAATTCTTTTGGTTCATTAACTTACTGAATTGTTTTACACCACAAATACAAAGGAAACTATTACAGCTTGCTGAAAAGCACCCTTCCAACCATTTCCTCTCTAACAGAGGAGCAGGAAGATGGACAGATGTTTGTCTACTATTACTCTGACTTTTTTCATTTCCTTCAGGAACTGCAAACAATTAACTTATTTTCAATCTACTTCATTTGTCTTTTTTAAATTTGAAGTTGGCATGGCTTGAGTAAAAACCACTGGAACTATACTTGGAAAAAGTAAATGACACTAAAAAAATACTTTCCTTTCTTTAGTTATTAAACATGTAGAATTTTCCAACAAAAAGTACAGAGCATGGGATAGCTCACTGCATTTAAATAGGGTTACATGGTAATCTGTCACTATGGTTATTTTCAAAAACGATGTAACATTTGTTGAGGGTAAAAGGCTATCTTATGTGTTTTCATTATTATATGTTAGGATGTATTTCATTTTATAACCAGGGGAAGCGTAGTCAATAGCAATAAAGCACATGGTTGTTGCATGCTAACATTCTTTCTGTTATTTGACATAAGACTGTGCCTTGGATAAATTAAAAAAATAACACACTAAAATGCTTTTATTCACAAGTACGAAATATGTTTTGTTCTGAGTAATGCACACTCTGTGTTAAGAGTGGATATAAAAATGAACTGCATACTAATTAAACTTCCTTTAAAAGGTTATTTTTATATACAGTCTAAGTATAGTCAGAAACCAAACTAAAAGCAAAAAAAGGACAGGTATCTGTTTAGTTTTCAGTTATATATTAATTCTGTTTCTAAACCATGTAAAACTTTACCTACAGTACCCGAGGCTATCTTTCCATGATAAAACAGTATATATATTCCTCTGGACACCAAATTAAAAACTATGACTATATTTTCTATTGCTGGTTTGACTGCATATCAAATTAAATGACTTAAACAGGAAACATTCACTTGGCCTTTGCCAAAAGGGCAAGACAACATAACTCTTACCTTAGAAACAAGACAATGGCTGATTTAGCCTCTTATGTTAACTTCATGTAAATGAACTGACTTGTATTGTACACACACCCCAGATACTGAATTCTCTCATTTTCTTTCAGGGAGGCATAGTGGTGCAGTGGTAAGCATGGCTGCCTCACAACTCAAGTCAGCATTTGGCCACAATAATCGATCCAGCATAGCTGGCAGTCAATTTCCTAGCCCTCAGTGACCCTTTAAAGACTATCACACTATTATAATCCACTCAAAACTAGTTCAGTTTCTCCTTCCACAGTGACTTTAATGCAAAGTTACAGAACATTTCTGCAGTTTCCCCAAGCTCTAGGCAAAGCAAATTCAGCAGGGTTTGCTCATCACTAGTTCTAATTTAAACCCTAATATGTAAATACTGTAGAATGTTAAATATTATTTTCATGTCATTTTGATTAGAAGCTCAGACATTCTTAGCTCTGCCTTGCAGCTGGAAAGACATCAAGGCGTATATGTAATATATGTACTTACACATGACTTTAATGCCATGTAAAAGAAACTTCTACATGAATAAATGGTGTGTGTGTGTGTAAGGGTGTATGTGTAATGAAATCTTTCCTGAATTTGTATGGCTTGTTTTTTTACTATATTATACTGTAGATTTCTGATTCTACCTCATATTTAGACTCATGCACATCACAACAGGTAATCCACCTGAAGCTAAATATGTTCAGGCCCAGCCTGTACTTGAATGGGAGAACAACCAGGAAAAGATTGGGTGGCTGTTTGAAGAGGTGTTGGCAAGGTCAGCAGGGCAGCTTAACTTGTGGTCCGAGTGTGAATCTCAATGCCCTATGCAGTATTGTGGACATTGTGCTGTAAAAATGGTGCCGTCCTTCAATGAGACCTAAAATCGAGGTCTTTCCTCTCTGTGCTCATAAAACACCCCTGGGTATGTTTCGTAAAAAGTAGGGTAAATCCCAATGTCCTGGCTAAACTGCCCACCATGGCCTAGCCTTTCTGGGCCCTAATTACCCCCGTCTCTAATTGGCTAACTATCTCGACCCTTTCACTGACTAACAGCTAATGTGTGGTAAGTGTAATGGGGCAAAATGGTTGTTGTTGTATCATCCATGTGGATGTTACACATTAGTGACGGCTGAACAAAATTTCAATATTGGATTGGCTATTCATTCAATTTTGGGAAATAGTCAATGGTCTGAATATTTTGCAAGGTTCTATACATAAACATAACAGTCAAAAACAAATGGTGATAAAAATGTTTTGAGCCTGATCTTTCATGAGAAATGCCAGGAAAACCAAGTTTGATTTTTCAACATGCACACATCACAACATTCATAGAGCTTTTTTATATCACTCAAATAAAACGTTTGGTTGGCTTATGCAACAACCCTTCTGTAGCTGATTTGAAGTTTTCATCACTGGCATAACATTCAGATTAGGAAAACAGATGGAGTTCCATCTGGTTAGGTGTGAAGGACAGGGTGGGTGTGGCATCTGTTCAAGAACACAGGATTGCAGAGCAGCTTCTACAGCCTGTGCAGTGTGAGTAGGAGGATGGGCACGAATGCCCAATAGGTTTGATGAAGCTTTTCCCTGAATGACTGCTGCATATAGTAAACCAGCACTATACTACTTAATGATGGACCTTTGAGGCATGGACTCAGTTAGGACTACAACCTCAACTGAACTTACTGGCAGACCTTGCCCATGTTAAACTGTTCATTCTATCAATAACATTGTGGTTCACTCCTAGATGGCAATATTTTCTCCTGTTGTCAATGTCAAAGATGAACTAGACCTCGAGTCATTTTTGAATGATGTTCTGCTACAAGATCATTACGAGATGGTACAAGTACTAGGTAAGAGTGAATATCCAAAGTCATTATTTTCTCTAGCATTAGAAAGTAAATAATATTTGATCTGAAACCTAAAAGACATATTCTACAGTACTGATTGTAGAAGTGAAAAAAAAAGCTCTTGTGGTCTAAAACAGGCCAATTTTAGGTTTAAGCCTTTTATGGTTGTTATAGTAATTTATGTTTCTTGTTTCAGAACCAAGTGAAAGTGGATGATAATAAATCAAGTATCATACTATATTCCAATGATCGAATCCTTCTGTATAGCATACTATTTATATAAAAAATAGGTAACACTTTAGGTACTGCAAAAAGGCATCAATTACTCATTTACTCAAATAACAAGGCATTAACAAAGGCTTCTTTTGTCTTCATAACACTTATAAAATTATACTAAATAAGTAATATCAAGTGAAATGTGCCTCAGTTAAGCCACTACAGGCTACTCCAAAATGAAGTACTGTGAGGTTATATTACAGAGATGAATAAAGAGAAAAGCCAAGCAAAATGACACCTTTTATTGGCTAACAAAAATATCACAATATGCAAGCTTTCGAGGCAACTCTAGCCCCTTCTTCAGGCAATTACATCATGCCTGAAGAAGGGGACTGAGTTGCCTCAAAAGCTTGCATATTGTAATCTTTTTAATTAGTCAATAAAAGGTGTAATTTTGCTTGGCTTTTCTCTACATTCATAATGGCTAACACGGTATAACACCCTAGTACCACAGAGATTAATAAACAAAGAAGACCCAAACAAATGCATATTCTTGTTACATATTGGTAAATGAGTCATAGATGCATTCTGCAGTACCTAAAGTGTTACTAAAAAAATTACGCTGGATACAGTATTTCATTCATTAGGCAAGAGCATGTAATTTGCAAACAGAATATCATTTGAAAATCAATATAACATGAAATAACTTTGGAAATACTGCACATTTTTAGCTGATGGCTCAATTTAAATCAACTCTGCATGAGTGACTGTGGTTGTGCACCTTGCATTGAAGTTGCATTGACTTAAGAAATGGTCTCCACTTTGCACCCAATAACACTGAGACAGGATTCAACATTATGTACTCGATAAAGTGGGCTCAGAACTTGGATGGTTGAACAAGTTTATAAAGACACTGAATTTATGGCTTAAATGCATCCAGGAGGAAGTACGCACATTTTATTACATTTGGAATCCCAGATTTTTTTAACCACTTTTTCCTGTTTTCTAATGTTTTGTAAGATACTTTTGACAAAGAAAAAGGACAGAAAAGTTATGTGAACCAGCATGAGCTGAATTAACTACATGTAGTCCCCGGGTTATGTATGAGATAGGGACTGTAGGTTTTTTCTTAAGTTGAATTTGTATGTAAGTCAGAACAGGTACATTATTTTAATAAATGCTATTGCTGACCAACTGTAAGCAAGTGCTCTGCCAATGAATGATGGAGTTTCACCCCTCTCTGAACTTTTCATTATTTCTACTTTATTTTCCATGGTGATGGTTTTTCTCTTCTTTACTTTATCACCAGCACTTGCATCAGATTTGTATTTCAGAGACATTGTTGAACGGTGAAGACAAAAGGTTAAGATGAGCTCTTCAGCACAGCACTGTACACGCTATCCCAGCAGGGAGGCATCCCTTGTCAGCACACCTGGTGTACTGACGAGAGACAACTTCCTGCTATGTATGTAGTACAAGCAGGCTTGCTATTGAGAATGAATGGGGGCGGCAAGGGGCGATTCACCATTCTCCCACCACACAGTCACCTCCATTTGCATACAGTATGCTGCCTGCAGCATGTGCCCACCGAGAATGAACAGGGTGCAGTCAAAGGCGGGTAGTGAACTATACAATGCTGCCCCCTGCCACCCCATTCACCCTCAATGGCCTCCGTACACCCACAACCGGGTCACCGCTTGCAGCATCACCAGCCACTCACCAAGAATGAACGGGGCATTCAGGAGCAGTAGCTGCGGCGGTGTGGTGGGCGGGCAGCGAACTGCCCCATCAAGCCTCCATCCTGCACATGAGCGGTAGCTGTGGCCCCAGCAACTATGGACCCTGGGTTACCGCTTGCCATGCACCCAGCTGCTCACTGAGAATGAATGGGGTGTGGCTCCTAATGCCCCATTCATCAACCGGAGCAGCCCGAGGGACACTACACTGTGTGAGAAACATAATTGCCCCCTCCATCCACATCCGCTTGCTGTGTCCCCAGGCTGAAGATGATGGAGTGGCAGTTACTGAGGAGCCTGCATTGCGTCCCCCAGACAGATGAAGGAGCAGCTGCAGCCCTGTTTGTAAGTCGTAGGTCGGATGTTCGTAACTTGGGGACTACTTGTACTATCACCTTAATATTTGTGCAAATCACTATGTTAGACTATAAGCAAACTGCAAATGAAAAAGTTGGCTTTACAATGTTGTTAAAATGTATTTGCACATTTATATTACAGATGCTTGGTAGTCTTTATAATAAAACCATAGTTGTGATTTCCTAGTTGTAAGATATGTTATAATTCCTAGCTAGTAGACAATACTTGTTGTACTCTCACCTTTTTGTATCAGATAAAATATTTTTGTAGGGGGAATCTTCTGTAAACTTAAAACAAAAAAATGAGTCCCTTTTCCTCCTCAGGTAGTTCAGTAGGTCTCCAAAACAGCAATATTCAGTAATTACCAGGGTTGGACCTTAGTTAGAGAATAGAAAAAGGGAATGTAAAATAAAAGGTAAACACTAAGTACTTTGACAAAATAATTATTACAAATGGCTTAAAATAGTAAATTGTGTACAAGTTTACTAAATCACAGAAAAATCTCGAAAACTATATTTTAATCAAATTTGAATCGTACTAAGTGTGAAAAATCTAAAGCAGAAACCAGTCACATTAGAGAATAGTTAACTCACCATTTAACTAGAATGTATTCTGAACAATTATCATTAGAATAAATTGTGTGTGCCCTGAAGTCTGCTGTTTCCTGTCCACATCTGGTTTCCTCCTGACTTGCATTTTATCTGCCCAAAATAGACTTCAACCCCATGACACTAAACTGGATTCAGTATGTTTGGTAACAAAAGGATGGATATTTTTTAGCATCCTAGAATAACGGTAAGTCAATAATTCAAAAAACAGAAATTAACATTTCAAATAATTTAGATATAAGTTTTGCTTCTAAACCTAGAATACAAGTAACAAAACTAGTGTTGAATTTAACTAGATCTGTGTTTTACCATTAAACTATAAATCCTGGCATTAACTCAGATTTTATCAATACCCTAAACCTGTTTATATTGACCACAAAGTCAAACGAGCTAGCAGCATCTTTTTTCCACTTTTTTACAAAGCAGACTGTAGAATAGCTTGTTCAAATCACAGTATTCATATAAACCCACAAATTGTCAAAGGTAAGTATCAATGGGAAATAAAGTGCCGAGTTACTTGAATTAAGTTGGTTTGAGACTGCCTAACGGACTGGCTTCTTTAAAACAAAAATAATATATTTAAATAATTTAATTTATTGAGGATATTGCATTTTATATTTTTGAATTTACTGAAGTTGATAACTGCTGGATGAAGATCTGATCAGATATAAATAAGCAAATTCACTGGCAGCCACAAAGAAAAATATCTTTCACCTTACTACAGCCAAACACAAACAAAAGTTTTTCTTGTGAAATGTCAGATTCATCTCAAGAAACTTCAGTCTATCTCTGTAGACTAAGGATTTAATAATACCATAAGTTTTGTATTCAGTCTGATACCAGTGAAATTTTAAGATACTCAATACCTTTTAATACAATGGCAAAAACATAAATCCCATTCATGGATTTTTATTAAAGTACTTCAGTCTATTGAAGTGAACAATATTGTGTCTTTTCTGTAATCTATACTAATAAAAGGCAAAGCACTCACTCACTCACTCACTCACTCACTCACTCACTCACTCACTCACTCACTCACTCACTCACTCACTCACTCACTCACTCACTCACTCACTCACTCACTCACTCACTCACTCACTCACTCACTCACTCACTCACTCACTCACTCACTCACTCACTCACTCACTCACTCACTCACTCATCACTAATTCTCCAACTTCCCGTGTGGGTGGAAAGCTGAAATTTGGCAGGTTCATTCCTTACAGCTTCCTTACAAAAGTTGGGCAGGTTTTATATCGAAATTCTACGCGTAATGGAGATGAGCTTGAAACCCGTGGGGGCGGAGTTTCGTGTGACATCATCAGGCCTCCCACGTAATCACGCAGTACATAGAAAACCAGGAAGACCTCAAAAAAGCGCTCAAGAAAACATGCATTATATAATTGAGAAGGCAGCGAAACAATAAGAAGCGAGCGAGTGACATATACAACCATATTCATGAGTTCTGCTACTTCGGAAACAAAGCACGATGTAAACCTACACTTTAAATTAAGTTTATGGACAGGCTGCCGCTGGCGTTTGTAATTTAGTGCCTGCCCATATAAGGCCGTCCGTCAGCGGCAATCCAATAGCAAACTGCCACAGGTAAATATTCACGGGTGAAGGACTGTGCTTATGGAGAGGAAGATGAGATGGTCAGGGTGGTGTTTGACATAAACTCAGCGAAACTGCGAGAGAAAGTTTTAAGTGCCAGGACTAAGGTAACATTAAATAAAGCTATGGACATAGCACGAGATGGCACCACCACAGCTGGGAACCTTCGATGCAAGTACACCGAGTGGCTCACGTGAACTGACGCAGTGCACAGATAAAAGCAACAGTTCCAAAGAGCGCTGAACAAAACCGAATTACACAATTGAAAAGGCAGCAAAAATATGAAGCGTCTGATAAGCATATTCATAAATGCAGCTACTGTGGAAACAAAGCACACGGTGGAAAAAGTCAATGTCCCGCTAAAGGAAGACAGTGTAAAAAACCCGTGCATGCAGTGTGTCAGGTCTCAGATAAAGAAGAAGACGAGCTGTTTATTGATGCAGTAAGAAACGAATCGATGAATGAAACCTGTCATCTTTACAACGATTGACAAACACGGAATGTAACTTGAACACAACACATCCTACAAATACGAACCTGATTGAAAGAAATAATGATAATCAAATCCTTGATGACAGCAACACTCAGTAACACTCACAAAACAAATACTGTATATTGACAGTCATGTTACGTTATTTTTAAAATGTTCCCTTTTCTTTTTCTACCTTTTTTAACACACTACTTCTCCGCTGCGATACGCGGGTATATATATGTATATATATATACCGATCTACATACTCGAATAATGGATACTTTATTCGCCATCAATGATTGTTTTGGTAAAGCCATACTCAGTGTATTCATTAGATGAACGGTAAAAAGTAAGAGCGAGGGGAGGATGACTCATTGAGGCATGCAGGCTGTAGTGCGTCAACACTATCTGAATTGCGCGATCACATTTGAAAAATATATCTTTTCAAGTTCTATTTAGTCCATATGTGTCAAACTCAAGGGCAGGGCCACATCCGCCCAGTGTAATTATATCCAGCCCGAGATCATTTTATATACTGTATTATTGTTATTAAAGCCGGGTATATGAAGCGCTGGTAACACAATAAACTACAGATCCCATAATGCAGCGCTTCAGCTGCCTTGCCGAACACTTACCGCTTACTAGAGTTATTGCGCACTGAGTTTGCACGGCGCTTTGGTGACTTTGAAGAACAAAAAAAGTCCGTCTACATGCGGCTCGAACCTTGTGCATGTTTGGTAGCACATATCTGTGTGAGAAGCTCTTCTCAGTGGTAAAAACTAACAAAACAGCACACAGGAGTCGCCTCACTGATGAGCACCTGCAATCCATCCTGAGAATCTCCACAACACAGAACCTCACACCAAACAGAAACGAACTTGTGGCCAAAAAAAGATGCCAGGCGTCCAGCTCTAAAATGACATATGAGCAAAGACAACTGAATGATTTGATTTGTTATTGCACGTAAGAGCGGGAGTCAACCGTTTTAACAAACAGCGTATTGCACTGATCTGAAATAGCTGTGTGTGTATATATGTAGATATGTATGTATATGTATATATATGTTTATATATGTGTGTATGTATGTATATATATATATATATATATATATATATATATATGTATTTGTGTGTATATGTGTGTGTATGTATGTATATGTGTGTATATATGTAGATATATATGTATGTATATATGTGTATCCTGAGGGATCTCTGAGGGCATCACTGAGCTTCTGGACATATAATGTCCCAGAGGTGTTCTATTGGAATTAGGTCAGGTGAACATGGGGGCCAGTCAATGGTATAATTTCCTTCATCCTCCAGGAACTGCCTGCATACTTTTGCCACATAAAACTGGGCACTGCCGTGCACCACGAACCCAGGTCCCACTGTACCAGCACAAGGTCTGACAATGGGTCTAACGATTTCATCCAGATACCTAATGGCAGTCAAGGTGCCATTGTCTAGCCTGTAGAGAGGTCTGTGCATCCCTTCATGGATATGCCTCCCCAGACCATCACTGACCCACCACCAAACCGGTCATGCTGAACAATGTTACAGGCAGCATAACATTCTCCACAGCTTCTCCAGATCCTTTCACGTCTGTCACATGTGTTCAGGGTGAACCTGCTCTCATCTGTGAAAAGCACAGGGCACCACTGGTGGACCTGCCAATTCTAGTATTCTATGGCAAATGCCAATCGAACTCCACAGTGCCAGGCAGTGAGCTCAGGGCCTACTACTCATGAAATCTGTTTCTGATTGTTTGGTCAGAGACATTCACACCAGTGGCCTGCTGGAGGTAATTTTGTAGGGCTCTGTTGGTGCTCATCCTGTTCCTCCTCACACAAAGGAGCACATACCAATCCTACTGATGGGTTAAGGACCTTCTACAGCCCTGTCCAGCTCTCCTAGAGTAACTGTCTGTCTCCTGGAATCTCCTCCATTCCCTTGAGACTGTGCTGGGAGACACAGCAAACCTTCTGGCAATGGCACATATTGATGTGCCATCCTGGAGAAATTGGACTACCTGTGCAACCTCTGTAGGGTCCAGGTATCGCCTCATGCTACCAGTAATGACACTGACCATAGCCAAATGCAAAACTAGTGAAAAAAGCATCAAAAAAGATGAGGAGGGAAAAATTTCAGTGGCCTCCACCTATTAAAACATCCCTGTCTTGGGGGTCGTCTCATTGTTGCCCCTCTAGTGCAACTGTTGTTACTTTCATTAATACCAAAGCGGCTGAAACTGATTAACAGCCCCCTCTTGCTAATTAACTGAACAGATCAATATCCCAGAAGTTTCACTGACTTGATGCTATACTCTGATTAAAAAGTATTCCTTTAATTTTTTGAGCAGTATATATAAATACCAACAATATCAGCAGCTTTAACATACTGGTTACCCATCTATGTATAAATTAAGGAAACAAACACTAGCATTCATTAATATCAAAATACAATGCAGGGCTTTAACTTAATGCAGGGGTTCTCAACGTCGGTCCTGGGGACCCCCTGTGGCTGCAGGTTTTTGTTCCAAACAGATTCCTAATCAGTGACAACACCTTATAGCACTGATCTCATTTAATTAGCTGGTATTTTTTTTTCTTTTATTCGACACTCAAAAAAGCATAGCAGCATGATTTTTACATTTATAAGATATTTATAAATATTTCTGCTTTTGCTATAGATTTAAATGCTTAACTCTTTTTTGTTGATTTCATTTTACTTTGCCCTTTCTCTGTGCAGTTTTTCCCCCCGTCATTGTATCTTAATAATGACAACTTAAAACGAGCAGAGCAGACACCCAGGCAAACAACACTGAATAATCAAAGGCTGCAGCTACTTTATAGAGTCAGACCCACTAATTAGTAAATAATAGATAATTAAACAATTAGAACACCTAGAAAAGTAGAATGAATATCAAGATGAAAATACTGTTAAAAAGAAAAAAATATATTATTTTTATACATAAATTATATATTCCTATATAACTGCTTGGTACATTTTAATATATATATATTTTTTTTAGCAAACTTAATTTTCGAATTAATATATTGTTCCTTAAACACAGAACTTGCGAAATATCAGTTCACTTAATTAGCCCAGGAGTTCAATTAAAAACAGAAGCTGGTTGGAACAAAAACCTGCAGCAACAGGTCCGACCAGGACCGACGTTGAGAACACCTGACTTAATGTGTGACAGAGGTACCACAGATGTAACAACAAATGGGGTGTTTAATTTTGGGGGGATTTCAGTATAGGGTCAATAAAAAAGGAATATCACAAACTACTGGATTTTACTTAGCATGTACTAATTTTAAATTTATTCTCTGACATTTTTCTAAATATAAAAAATAAACCACTGAATATATATGTAGTGTTAAATTAGTAAATTAAAAGATAATTCCATATTTTTCCATTTAAACCAACTCTTTAAAGCTGTTTTCTGTAACAACATGCCTTTAAAATCTATTTGTTAGTGAACCAATGGGTTAAGTTTGTTATATTTGCTATTGATATATATTGTCTTTAATAGCTGGTTAAAATATACAGTATTACTAAAGAGTAATATTTAACAGATTTGTCATATTAATTAAAATATAAAATATCAGACGCTCATGGTTCTTTAATTTTGCAAAACCTTCTTTTTTATTAATAGTTGTCCCAACTTCATGTGTGATATCAAACTTGTCAATTTTACATTACTCTTTTATTACTCCTGTTAAACAGCTTTTGATTTTCTTTTTTCAAGGTTTCAAGCTTGAGTGATCAGACTTTGTTATTGCATATGGCAGTTTACAAATCCAGAGCTTGAACATGACTTAGGCTGTCATTACCTGTACTCAATACACTGTCAAGCATTGAGTGCCACAGGGTAACTTTCGGGTTCACCTATGGTAAATAGTACCACCCAGGGATGAGAGGGAGCGCTAACGCTAACAGACTTGTCTTCCTCCCCCAAACCCTTAGAAACTGCGCCTTGAGGAACCAAAAGAAGCCTTGCACCTTCCGGTTTACACAGTATAAAAGCAGAGCAACCACAGAGGATGGCATCTCATTTTGATGAGGAACTGGCTTCTGTGCTGACACAAGCCTGAAATCTCTTCTATGATCATCCTGCTAGGAGAACTACCTTCTGTTCAAAGCTGCACATGGAAGTGCTTAATTTTTGTTATTTTTCTGCCTTTTTGTTCAAATTAAACAAAGTATTGTTGCCCAGTTTGCACCCTAACAAATTATCTTGTCCTGTACCATCATTTCTCCCCGATAATACATTTAAAGGTGTGATGCAATGTATCATTCAAATATATGGTTAATGCTTTCACTTATGGATTATAGTCATGAACTTTAAGTTTGCCTTCAAAAGCCAAACAACAGACGCAAATGTTAGTGTGTGAAGATTCATATTTAGCAATGAAATACTGTATGCTGTTTTGACTGTCCTGCTAAATGCGTGTTTTGGCGATTATATATTTTTGTTAAAAATATATACATTGTATTAATAGGGAGATGTGCCTTGTCCTTCAAAGCATTCAAACACTAAATACATTTTATTTTGATATGAATATATGGAGCAACTCATATCCCTGGTGTAGAAAAGCCAAAGCCACTTAGTTTGAAACTAGCATCAGTTTTTACTTGCTAGAACTGTTTTTTGCATTAGCACTTCTTCCGCATCCCATAGTACTATATGTGTATTTAACAGATAAATAATATTGCTAGAATCCAACCCTTATTAACTCTGTCAGATACAGACATATTTTTGTCTTTCATTCAACTTTAGAATTGATGTTCTAACACTTTACAGAAACAATGTAGACTTCATCCCTTAAAAAGCTTAACTTTTTTTCCTTCCTGTGTATTACATTCAAAATTATACAAGAGCAACACTCCAAATATTGCATGCCTTATATAAACCTGCCAGACACCTGACATTATCTTGATTCTTGAATTGACCAAATCTGGGACTCTAACCTTTAATTTAGTTTTATTTGATATAATGTAGAAGATACTACATACAGTGTAAAAAAATTTAGTTTTTAATTCATTCAGCTAACATTAAACTAGATTAAATTAACTAAATATTAAACACAAACCTATAGTATTTGCCAGTACAATCAATTAAAAAAAATTAGTTTATAGTTTTATGATCAGAATGTCCCAGCCTTGAAATTCATTGATGAAGTATTTGATTTAACCACTCTGCAGCTGCGATTAGATTTAGTCACTGTGCAACTGCAAATATAAGCATTTTCTAAAAAAAAAAAACCATACAAAATGAACTTTTTCCGGTTTATTTCTAAATAAATCTTGTTTAAAAAGGCAAGTTTAAATTTAAGAAGTGAACTATACCAGCGGCTCTCAACAATTAATCCTCAGAGCAACCTATGGCTTCAGTTTTTTGTCCCCACCAACTTTCTAACCATCTGGAAATTACAAACTGTGCTATAGTTTTACTGAAAGAATCAGATATTTAAATGTGGTAGATAATGTAATAATTTATTCTCTTTACCTTTAAATTTTTTTAATTATTTTTTTATGTTCTGGTTATTTAAACAATTATATAAAACAGAAGCAGTGTTTCAAATAATTAAAAAAAATATGGACACAATGGCTTATTGGTCCTGCTGAGCTGCAGGTTTTGTAAATAAAATTTTTACATAATGGATAATTTATATAAGCAGAAAAGGGGAAAAAAAGTAGGTATGAATCAAATCTTTAATTCAGTCACAATACTGGATGAATCCAGGGCATGCCAGATAAATTGCAAATATTCTTAAATGATCATGTTTTTCATTACAAGTGTGATGATAGTGTGATAGTGAAGGACATGTGTAAACTGCAAAGACTTCAAGTTGTGCTTTAAAACAATAACTAACCTCCAACTGTGCAGGCTCCTAAAAGATTTACAATGTTCATATGGTGTCCAAGATAACTTAAAACCTTCAGTTCTGACATGAGTGCTTCTTTCTCGGTGGCATGGGCACTTGCTGGAAAAGAGATATACAGTACTCAAAGCTTATTTGACAACGCCAAAAAATGTAATATACAATTTATAATTTAGTATAAAATATGAAGCACCAGTTTCTTAACTCTAACCATTTTTTAAACAGGTGAAATCATTGTGTAGACCATATGAATGCAATCACTCGTATAGTTCCAACACAGCTTCTACATTAGCACCGTACTTGCCAGACTACCCTGCTATGGCAAGGGACATTTTGACCAAAGCACATTACAAGTAGACCGGTTATATTCAACTACTTTAAATGATTAAGAATTCCTACTATTGATACATTTTATTTTGAAGCATTACTTTGACTTACGTTTTAGCATTTTAACAGCAACAGTCATTACTGTGTCAGCTTTTGACAGGCCATAAGCAGTTGCTTCTACAACCTTTCCAAATGCACCAGAACCAAGTATCTTGCCTGAAAAAAAGAATTATTATGTATTAATAATATATACTTTAAGGCTGGTTAATGATAACATAAACAGATTCAATTGCATAATGTGCAGATTTATTTACCCTTACTTTACATTCAGTTTGATATAACATGCTATGTTTTGGCTTCTTTGTGCCAGATGAAATGCAGGACTATTGTGTGGAGTGTTTGGACAGCAAAAGCAACATAATTTCTGCTGGCATTATTTATAAAGTAGTCATGATTATGCAGTTTTCAAAGCTACTGGCCATTGGTGCTGTGTAGTAGTATCCATAAATTATCATTAAGAATGTATTCATGCAATCACATATTTTAGTTTAAGATATCTATAAAGTAGTTCATCAGTTGTAGGATGCAAATTAACACCCATTTAAAACACACTATAGTACTTAATATTCTAAAACCTCTTGAAGAAAGAAAAAAAAATGAATCTCACCAAATCGAAGTTTGTCCCTTGGGAATTCCCATTTATGATCATATGGTAACTGCATTGGGTCAATATAGACATAACTGTTTCCATTTATCCCTTCTATAACCTTCCACTGAATTTCATACTTTGGTTTCTAGGAATAAAAATGTTATTTTATATGTTATAAGTAGATGCAAAAAGGTAGAGGATGACTTAACAAAATAAACAAGACAAAATGACTAGTTTGCTTCACCTGAATGTATTTGTACACAAGGATCGCTAAGATGAGACAAAGCACCACAGCAGCGGTTACAAACCCAATCAACAAAGGAGTGAACAGCTCATGGGTCACAGGTCTCTCTGAATCAAAAATAAATGCAGGAAAAAATTTAGGATGCCTCATGCGTTATTTAAGAAACTTACATACAGTTTAAAATCTCAGTTCTAATGCATATTTTGAAGTTTGAATTTCTGGCAAAATAATATTGTACTACTACTCATTACTCTTGTAAAAAAAAGACTTTGTCTAAATAAACAGCGCACAAACACGGCTAAATACTTAAGATTTCCTTATAACATGGACAAAACTGAATGTCCTTGTTCAGAAAGCACGATAAGCTTATGCCTTTTTGAAAATACATTTCTGTGCAGCGGAGTAGATTTGAAATAAGCATACAACAATGAAAAAGTCCTGTAATGAAGAATAATTTAATAGATGGAACTGTAATCTCAATTGCACAAATTTTCCTTACATTTCTAAACAATCATTAACAGTTAAAAATTTTTTTTCAGAATATTTCATATAAGCATAGAAAAACCTCTGCATTTTAATGTTGCTGTTGTCAAAAATATGCAAGTGAAGGAAAAAACAAAACACATGCAAAAATAAATATATATTTATACCTTTAACTCCAATTCTGAATAATCTATGATCTTGACCAATATCATTGTGAGCTAAGCATTCTAGTGTAATGTTGGTGTACATCTTTGAAACATTCATTATACTTTGAATTTCAGTTCTGCTAAAGTCCAGTTTCCTTGAAATGTAGTTGATAATTCCTCTCTCCTCTTTCGTAGCATTAGGAAGATCAGAACACTGACTAAAAGAAAGCACAAGAGGCATTGTTAACATTAGATACAGCAAAGGGCAGATCTTTTTTTTAACAAAAGTTAACATATGAAATAATATAAAAGTATATTAGCAGAAGATCAGAAACACATTGGTGCAATAGTTTGTGTAGTTGTTTCACAGATGCAGCAACCAGAGTTCAAATCCCAGTTCAGGCACTGCGGATGTGGAGTTTAAAGTATTTCTCATGTCATGTGGATTTTGTCCAAGTACCCTTGTTTCCTTCTATATACAAATAAAATGTATTATTATTATTAATAGTCCAGTATCATGCATATTAGGTTAATTGCCAATTTTAAAGTTGTCTTGTATGAATGACTGTGGGTATATTCATAGCATGCTCTACTATGAAAAGGCATCCCATCCAAAGCTGCTTCCAGCCTTGCAAATGATGCTGTTGGGATATGCTTCATCTCTGAGTATTCATTAAACCAAGGGGATTCTAAAAATGAATGAGTTGACAATTACAATGAAAAACGGAAGAGGTTGATTAATAAATCTTCAGTATGACCATAAGAACAACACATAATCCTGTTATGAAGAATATAAATTTCCTTATTCTACTTGTCAGTTAATGGCAAATATGTTCTGAGATTTTTCTGGCAAGGAAACATCTGATTTGAAGTAGGGTAGTTTTGCTCATGCTACATGTTGATTAATACATGCACGTAAGAATTTTGCTGTGCGCTGCACATGTGGAAAATATTAACCTTATAAATTTAGAATCTTCACAAGAAACACAGCAATATACTCTTTAAAATAAGGTGTAAATTAATCAGATAATCAGATTCTTGTAATTTTTATTACCATTAAGATTGAGAATTAATAATTTACAAAGCAGTATGTTATTGTACATTATTTTAATTAGTATGGCAAACTTTATCCAGAACGTTTTTGAAGATTTTTGAAGAACCAGATTTTATTCAGGCAGGATCATAGTCCAGGCAGGGAACAAGCCTGGATGGTATGCTAGAATGCAGAAGTTAAAGAAACACTGATACCATAAATAAAGGATGAAAAACTAAATTGTCAATCTCATATTAAATCTTATAAAATTAAAGACATCTAGGAAAACAAGTTGGTATATACTGTAAATATAGATTTATTCAACTTGTTTAATTTTAGAAAGCTTTCAGTCTAAAAGAAATGTAACATTTACAACAACTCTGTATGGAAAACGTTTTTTTATTCCAAAACATTTAGGCAACATTCTATATAACTGAAAATGTTCCTTACTTTAAAACTGTACTTTTAAGAATCTAATAAACAACACATACCCTAGCTCCTGCTTAAAGGATATACTGTGTTTGGGAGGTGCAAGCCCTATCCTTATACAAATGTATTAAAAATACGGTTATCCACAACATGAATGATAATTCCATATTCATAGCTCGTAATGTTCACTACTGCATATGTTTTAAACTAGTGAAATATAAAAGAAATAACAAGTGCAAAACTGGTAGCTGTGTAGTAATAAGGATCACTGCATTTTTGACAAAATACATAAACGTTTAACATAGATACTAAAGATTTGTTTGCATTTTAAGAAACAAACTGGAGTGGGAGATGTGTGTTCTTCAAAAATCTATGATAGTCAAAGTAAAAAGTACATGAAATAAGTACTTGAAAAGCATGATTATTCAAACTGACTGTGAACTAATATATGGGTCCTATTCAATTATGTGTGATAACAAACAAGAATTTTACTCTATTTCTAAGTTTATAGTGCACATTTACTAAAATTATCCTAGGAAGATTACTATTCTAAAAACAATTTTCCTCACAAATTAGGGAAATAGTGGTGAGATGTCAATGATTAACTGCTCAATTAACTTATGTTAAGGAAAATAATTTTATTGATCATATGAACATGGAAATTTATTTTTTCCCTAAGAAATTTAATCAACTTATTTTGAGACCTGATGTTCATTTGAATTTATGCTTGTAATATATTACCATCACACAGTCATATTAACAAAGTTTTTTTTTTTTCAGGTGTGAATCAGTTGTATTTTCTTGTACTTTTTCAAGAACATTCAACGTGTCATCTACTTCATAAAGCTATAGCAATATCATTGTGCTAAAGAGCACACTGAAGGAAGCTTTGGTACTTAAAATGTCAGACACTGCTTCAGTCTTCTGCATTTGTTGGTTAAAAAAAACTTTTACAGTTTCTGTAGTCCATGTTAGATCACTAGACACTAATCAATTTATTATCATCATTTTTATAAAGCTGCTTTTATGATAATCATCATTTTTTATTCCACATGTACAAGTTTTTTGCCACATTTAACACACAAAAACATGATCTGCTTTAGACATTTTTACTCATAAATAACCAAATCTTCATTAAATCGAGGAACAGATACATTATGTATACAAAGAACATGTTAGAATTACTTGGATCTCCTCTTTCCTTGTCTATGTTACATATTTTCCTGGATTCCTTTGCATATGAAAAGCAAGTATTATTCTTTACTTTGCTGGGAAAAGTCTGCTTGTAACAGGAAATTGAACTACTTCTGCTGTATACTTTTCATGTTAACTCTTCAACACAAGTCTGGTGAAATATCCAAACTAATATTAACAGTTTTCTGCAAGCACACAATTAATTTCTTTAACAGTTTTAAAGCTGCAAATTGCACCTTGTTGTTAAGTACTGTATATGGTCTCATTCCTGCGTATACTATTTTAACAACAGACTAAGGCTTAAATTTTTCATTTTTAAACATTTGAATAATAGTATAAAATATGCAAATACTATTCCCTTTGGCTAGATCCCTTTCACACAAGGATATGAAATAATGTTTGTTTGCTTAGTAGGACTAGTTTTGTTGACTCTGCCACCTTTAATCCCATGGCCTAAGCTTTGAAACACAATTTCTGGCATGTTTGATGACTGTTTATTCTATCTTACAACATGTTTCTATAATACCTTTTAGGAAGACGATTAAAAGCTAATAAGGACTAATTAAGACAGCCAAAAGCTGTCTCATGACACGTTATTTTAAAACAGAAAAGTGACTTTGGATAGTAAAGTTGGGAATATCTTCTACACAATTTGTATAAGACCATTGTTATATACAGATGACACAGTTTTTTTGAACTACTATCTTTTAAGATCAGGAAAACTGGTTTCAAATCCTGGACCCACTCAGTTTTAGGGTGCACTTTGCACAAACCATATCATTGTTTATTTCTTGTCATAAAATAATTCAACTAAGACATTATTACCATTAAGTATATACTGCAGATCATGAGCTCTCTGTATAATGTAGATGAACATTAATGTAAAAAATAACAAGTCTTTACACAAGACTATGTTCACATCAACTAATATTTTTATTTTATTTTAAACAATATATTTATTGCTTATAGGCTATCATAATTAAAGGAAGCAACCTCATGACTGACAGATAATCTTTCATGGTAAAAGCATGAATACTTTCTTTTTTTGGGGGGCAATCTGAAATGTTTTCAAGTGGGAGTCTGCTGCAAATTCTCAAAACCCCAATGCCTGCTATAGTAATACTGAACTGATTAAGTAGCAGTCTGACATGTGGTCTGTGGAGACTTCAACTTAAAAAAACAGAATTAACAAAGTATACCCTTACCCTTAAGTTCAGTGAAGTTAACAGAACTTAAAAAAAAGGTATCTATGCAACACTTCTACTACTGAATTGGTAACTATGGTTACATATGCTACCAGCAGAAACAAAATTTTGCAGTGATCATTTTTATAGTAATTTCCCATTTGAAGGAGGTGTGTTTGGTGCCAAATGTGCAGAAGACAGGGTTTTAGGATTTAAAGCATAAATCAACACAGTACTTGCGGTCTCCTCCCATCCTGATCCGTGATCAAGATGATGAAAATGTGAGAATAAGATGAAACTTCTGTCACAGTATTAACTAAATATATGTGCACTTTTGAATTTTAGTCAGGTTTTATATAGGGAGATGGTGCTGTGCAGTTGTTTCAAAAAAGAACATACATTATTGAATACAAACTACATAAATCTTTGTGTACATACATAGTGTACATAACAGGGTTTGCTGTGCATGGTCAACATTTCTATTGCCAGTCAACTAACTTGGGTATCTCAATTCAGATTCTACTTTTTGCACAAAAAGAAAATGAGTACCTGTACTAATTTGCTTAACTCCATTGCTCTATTTGTCATTTTTTATGACTGCACGACTACAACTATACAGAATGCTACAAATGGTAGTTGGAATTCAATGAATGCTGCAGTTGAACTTTTCCAGGGGATGAAAGAAATATTAAATAAAGTTAAAAATGAGAACCTACTATTCACTTTACTAGATTCTTTCAAGATCTTATGCTTACAGGAATTGACAAACTCCAATGTGGTGACAGAAGATTTCAAATAGATGAAAACGGCAATATTTTCTAAAAAGTTCCTTAGACATGAAAAAAGGTAAAAAGACTACTGCCATTGCTGCTACTACTACTATTTACATGTACTACCAATTTCCAGAAATGAAACACATTTATGCTAGTTTTGATCCTAAATAAATTTAAAATTAGCTGAAACTAAAATTCCAAATCTTTGTTGTCTTTCACTAGAAAAATCAATTTATTTTAAATTATTCTTTGTAAAATTATAAACTCAAGTAATCAATACATCAAGACATTTAATTTTTTATTGCATTTCTTAATTGTTATGAAAGTTAATTATTTGTAAGAATTGTTTGATTTCTTGATTGTGTTATTTGTGCAAGAAATAAATCCAGGAAATAAAAAAATAAAATATAATCTTTTCAATTCAACTGGGTTTACTGTACATACAGTGCTCTCTAAGAAAACAATTCACTATAAATCAGTGGAATTTACCTCTTTTGGTGTCCCAAACAATAATACCACGATATTTCTGGAGGTGGATAACCAGCTGCAATGCAGTGAACTTGGCTCGGGTTTATCTCATCTAGTGAGATTACCTCTGGCTTGCCTAATTATTCAAATGAAAGATTATTATAAGCAATAATACATTTCATTACCCTTTTTATTACATGATTTTGAAAAAAAAAAAAAACTTACTTATTACATGTACAACAAATGTTACATTTGATGATATTTCTGAATTAGATGCCAGAAATGTATATATTCCTCCTTCTGATTTCTTGAGGCGAACAAGATTAAGGTAGATAGTGAAGCTGTTTTAAAGAAGACTTAAGATTAGTGAATATACAGTGCAAATTACTAGGTTAAACAGCATGGCAAGAAGAGGTGCTAGGTTGGCACAGGACACAAGAAAAGCTTAGAAGAGCTCTGAAAATGGGACAACTACACTACATGCAAGTGTGGGCAGCTAAAAGCTATAGTGGGATGTAAGCCCTGCAACTATGCAGGGTTCCTGAGAAGACAATTCCTCAGAAGCACTACAGCAAGAGAAAGGTCAAGGCAAACTGGAACAAAGCCTGTGTTATTTTCATATGTACTGGAGAATTCTGCTACTGTATGACAGTATATAATGAAATTATTCACAAATTAAATATTATAAACATACCTGTAAGCAGTTTCTTCCAAAATGATGACACGGTCTGCTGTGCGCTGTATTGTTTCGTTCATGAACATCCATATCATTGTATCAGGTCTTGGATAAGCTTCAAATTGTACTGATAAATTTAAGCTTTCCCCTTCTTTTTTTTGCAAAACTTGACCTTCAGGAGTGGATATATTAATAAATCCTGCCTCTAGTAATAATAAAAAAAAAAATTATTTATTTATATATATATATATATATATATATATATATATATATATATATATATATATTTCATTCAGCCAAGTGCAGAATGTATATAAGGTAAGAGTATTAAAAATGTGTTTATGGATGGAAAGATAGTAACTTTGTGAATCTTGGCTCAGTCATCACCTGTGTTGGATTTAAACTTGGTTCTGCATATACTTTGTGTAGTAAAGGTTTCTTCCCATGGCTAAAAAGATATGCATGCTAGGTTAATTGCTGACTTTAAACTGGCCCAACACAAGCGACTGTGATTGTGCCCTGTGATGAACATGTGGCTTGTTCAATCGGTTGTCAGTACAAATTACCTAAATTACCCTTTGGGGATGAAAGCCTCAGAACTTTAAAATACTGCACTGTAAATGAGTTAGCATAAAAATAATAAATATGTAACAAGTACACATAACAAATGTACAGGGTGGTCCAGATCTAATTATGCAGATCCAGATCGTCTGGATGACTTTGATTTATGCGGGGACAATTCCAGTTCAGCTCAGAGACGATTCTTCATGTCGTCAGTTTGCACACTTCTCGATGGTCCGGGATTTTTCAGGTGATTTTCTATGTAATAAACTTAATAAGTTATAGCGTAATGAAAATTGCATAATTAGATCTGGACCACCCTATAGTAACCACGGCAGACTACAACAGGACCAGTAATCAATCAGCAAACTTGTATTACTATATGCTTAAATGTCTATACAGCTGCAAGTTCTAAGCTCCGATGAATTTTAAATAACCACTAAACAACCTTCCTGTTCTGAGTGGCAGAGCATTTTCAATATTTAATGTTACATTTAAATGGAAGTATATTCCATTTCATGTTACCACTTAAACTGAAAACATAAATAAACAAACAAACAAATATTAAACCATATCTGACAATTAAACTAGGATAGGGTACTAAAGAAGAATTACCATTACTATTATTACTATAGTAAGCACATCCCATAATTTTCATGACATTGGAATTTAACTTGTATAAACTACATTGATACATTTTAGCTAAGTACTAACAGAATCACTACTAAGTTTTTGACCGTGTTAAATTTAGCAGCAAGGCTTTATCTTTAGGAATTGGCAAATAAAAAAGGCACTAACAATTTGCATAATTCTCTGTTTCAATAAATATTATACATTCACATATATAATTTTAAAACATTCTGTAACTCTTTGTTTAAAAATGTACAGTTTTGCTACACAGAGAATATACACTATGCCTTCCAAAATATTATTTTTTTTACAAAAAGAAAAGATAAATGCAATTAATACAAATATCTATCACCCCATTCAGTTTTAAGTATCCTTTATTCAGGGTGTGCTAAGATTTCTTCAACAATAATATATTTACAGGATACATACTGCATAAAACTGAGACTGCACTTAGTTAATTTAATTGAATAACTTGCTCATTAAAAATAATACAGAAATGAGAAGTTAATGTGAAACAAAAAAATTTACAAATAAACTTACCTAAAACATCCACTAATACAATAGCTGATGATGATCCAAAAGTATTCTTGGCTTCACAAGTATAAACTCCAGAATCAGTGACTTTTGCAGATTCAATGAGTCTCAATGTCAGCTCACCCTCAAAGTAATTTCCAACGTATCCTGTGCGGCGCGTCTGAACAGAATCCTAAAAGAGCACAAAAATAATAAAATATCAAAATAAAACATGCATTTGACACTTTTTCCAGCCTAATCTATATCAACCAACAATATTCCCTAAAAATATTTCACAGAGGAAAAGTAACCAAACACAACGAAATGTGCTACCTCCTTGACTGCATTATTCGGCTCTACTTATTTATGCGAGTCAGTCTTTTCCCACATGAAGATTATTAAATCCAAATACTGCAGTGACCATAAATGTATTGAATTGTTATTTTGTCATAAAGGTTATTCAGCTATGCAAGGTACGACAACATATATTTTATGTATAAAGTATACTCAGTATATATCATTTTTAATGTAGGTAGATCATTTTGACCTGGTCATTTTAAAAGTAGCTCACAAGCTGAAAAAGTGTGGGCACCCCTGCTTTACCCGATTGTACTTTAAATTTTTTATCATTTCACTTTGTAGAAAAAATGGAGGATGAACAGCCTAACATTTTTCTATCCCTGTTACTCAGCCAAATACTGACAGTGAAAAGAGTAAATTAAACAATTAAGGACTGACTTCCTATCCTTCAATTTATCACTTAAAATCCTCACCCTTTGAGAAGTCAACTGGTTATTGCTAATATTTAAGGTGTTAAGTACTCATATTGAAATCTATTAAGGTATGACATTAAAGGAAAGTTTTAACTTATAAAGATCCTTTTCATTTATCTTGTATACTCATAAAAGTAACATTTACCCATTTTAAAAACTGGAAACTTTGGGAAAATGTATAATCATCCAGCTAATCCACCTTTATTTTCTGCCTGGATAACCCTTGGTGTATTCTGTAAGACTTTAAAGCTTCTCTAAAAGCCAAATTCTGAGTGGTACAATAGTTAACAGAGCATAACTTGTACAGCATACACAAATGATTAAAAATAAAAACTCACTTTAACATTTTTTGGGATTATCCATTCTCCATCCACTTTGAAATTCAAGTTTTTAAAATTACATTTTAGTTCAAACTTTTCACCTTTTACAAGAATTAGTCTAGTAGTTGAAACACTAATTTCAGGAGGATGGACACTGACTGAAAAACAGAAAAACAAAAATTTAATAGCAAGGTTTTGCTGGTATAGTAATAAAACATTTACAATAATAAGTACAGTATCTGCAGAATCATTCTTGTGTTTAATTTGTAATTTTCTGTTTAACAAAAAAAAAAAAAAGTGCATATACCTATGCTGCTTCCATGTCAAGTTATTTAATATAAATAATTTACTTCAATGATGGAGGACTTATAGCTATTGCTATTGGCTTGCTATTCACCTTCCTTTTCGAGCACTAATTTCAGGTAAATGCAATATAGATTTGGGTGTGTTCTAAACCTATTTAATAGTTTTTCAATTAACATTTTTATTTTGTTGTTTTATTTTTAATTTGTGAATTAAATGGACAATAAGCAAACATTTTTATTACCATATGATGTTGACTGCAGGCTGAAAGAAATGGGCACACACAATACAGCATTAAATCTCTCTAACCCACACTAATCCAGTCATCAATTTTTTAGTCCACACCTTGAGTTTCCTCCAGAATTTACATTATTGATTATACCTTAGTACAGATTAATTTTAAATAAAACTACATGCTTTTTTGATTATTCCTTCAACTGATAAGGCATAGTTTGTAAATAATGTGCACGAATGAGGTGTTAAAAGAATTTTACTTATATTCACCACCTAGCAGAGATAGTAAAACTCCTATGCACAGTATTAAACATCTGAAAATGCTCAGATTTTTTGTATGTATAAATTTCAATAGTTTTACATAGATTTTTGCAATTATCATATAAAGTCAGCTTCTAAGTGATACGTAAATAAAACCTGGACAGTCAGATTACTTGTGTGATTGCAAAATATGAGAGGGCTTCTGTAAAGTTCTAGAATGTAACAAATCAAGCTATTTTACTGGAAAATGACCTTATTGTTGTTTTGGCCTGCAACCTAGCTAAAACCACAATTATATCAGTCCTTCATTACGATAGAGCAATTACCACATTTTTGAAGATGCCAGAGGCAATTTAAGACAAGAACTTCACAGAGTTTTTGTACAGCTAATGGGAAAGGATTCCAAGATGGAATTGCTTTTATTTGTACTAGAATAATTAAAAAAAAAATTCTTCCAATCTATCCAATGTAAAATCCTTTTTTTGTAAAACAACAACAGGTGCTTAAACAAAGAAAAGCATACTACTAAATTCAGGCAGTCAGTCTCCAACCCGCTATATCATAACACAAGGTCATCTTTTGGAGCCAGTCCCATCCAGCACAGGACGCAAGGCAGGAACAAACCTTGGGCAAGGCGCCAGCCCACCACAAGGCACACACACACTAGGGACAATTTAGGAATGCCAATGCACCTAACCTACACGTCTTTGGACTGTGGGAGGAAACCCACGCAGACATGGGGAGAACATGCAAACTCCACGCAGGGAGGACCGGGGAAGTGAACCCAGGTCTCCTTACTGCGAGGCAGCAGCGCTACGCCGCCCACTACTAAATTCAGACTTCTACAATACAGAAATGTGTTTGCTCATGCTATGTGCAATTTACAGTTCTCTGTTAACTCTTCTACCGTTGTAAAGACAAGTATGTGTACCTTCTGAGCTAAATTAAGCTTGATTATGATTCATACAGCACTGTTCAGTTTAATTTCAATATACTGAGTAAAAGGTTTGCTGTCCTGATTATGTAATCCATCATCACAGGGCAAACACACACATGCCAATGTAGCAATGCCAATTCATCAAATGTTTGGACTGTGGGAAGATACTGGAGGCACAGAACATGCAAACTCCATGGAGGAAGCATCTAGGATGCAAACCCTGATATCCTTATTGAAAGACAGAAGAACTATGATTTAAAAAAGTAACAATTTTGTAGTGTTTAAGGCCTCTAAATATTTGGCCTTTCATCTGATAATCTAAAGTAATATGACAGGTAAAAAGGCAGCCAAAAGATGAGCTACAATAAACACTGCACTTATTAAAGGATAGGAAAATAGATTTTTGAATAAATGTAACCTCTTTTAATAAGGAAGCTAAAGAGAATTACATATGCAGCACCAAACAGAAATAACACCATGGCTTAACATCTTTAAATTTGCATACTGATAACCGGGGATCTTTCTGTTATAGATATTTACAGGTTACAGCTTATAAGTATCATTAAATAAACAAATCATAAACAACAATTTTGCATTATTTATACTTAAGAGATACTTAGCTTATAAGCAAAATTGGTGTTATTACTGTCTAGTACATCAATCATAAATTGATCAACTGCATTCAAATAAAATTTTGGTCCTTACCTTCTTGTACTTTCAAGTCATATTTTTGTGAAAATTGTTGTGCTCCATTATATTTTACAGAACATAAATAGCAACCCGAAAATGATGTTTGCACGTTTTGAATAATTATTGCTTTTTCCACACTGGAAACAAAGATGAGATTCTGAGGAACTGGCTGTTTATCACATTTAAGAAGTTTGTACTCTGTAACATTAGGATCTGTCACAAAGCAGTGTATAGTAGCATTTTCACCAGCACTTTTTATAATGTCTTTGACTTCACTTTTGTGAAATATGTTCATTGGATCTGGAAATAAATAAAAATATTAACCAGTAAGCTTATGGACACAGAAAGATAGCTCCTATCTCAGTAGCTCCTTACGTAAAGAAAGAAACAGTTTTCCTCATTTTATGCAGTTGGCCCCTTGACCAATAATGCACATATTAGGATGTTCCAGGTATCTAGTTCAAACGTGATCTTTATAATTAAAAGTTCATAATTAAGACAGAAATCCTCCTTTAACAAGTTACTTAAAAAGACCAAGGGATAAAAATTTTGTAACACATAGCTTGCTCTCCTCAATGGTACTGGATTAGAAAATCCTGATACTGGAAAACCACATTGATTGCAAGCTTTTACTCCAAACACGTTCTTAATTTAACATTAGTCCTTACTATTAATTTAATATCTCATTTACTCAGATAACTTGTTTCATTTTAAGCTGAGTGCTACTTTTTGTTTTCACTATGTTACAGCAAAGAAATATCCATCCATCCATTAACCAACCCGCTATATCCTAACTACAGGGTCACGGGGATCTGCTGGAGCCAATACCAGCCAACAAAGGGCACACAGCAGGAAATAAACACCGGGCAGGGTGCCAGCCCACCGCAGAGCAAAGAAATATGAAAAATGCAATTTGCATACACTGCCACATTAAAATTAGGCATCTGGCACACTATGTCTATCTCTCCACCTACAGCTGATAGGAGTGCTTGAAGCCCGATTTTATGTATATTGAATTTAGAATTCACAAATTGATCAAAGAGAAAGCACAGAAACAAGAAACCTCAGCTTAAACCTTGAAACACACTGTATACAAGGTTTTTCTGTGGACATATTGGTTGTTCCTGTCTTGACTAGTCAAACTTCAATCACCCTTCAACTAAAACAACGCTTCAAAGATCCACAAGCAAAAGTAAAGAAGTCTAATGACCTTAAAACAAAAATTAATGGACATTTTTTTCCCCAATAGTAAATTAACAAACGTTTATCAGAATTTGAGCACTAGTAGTATTCAACGCTTTATTACTTGTTGAAAGTTTAGTAATTTATTAAAGAAACAGCAAGTTGATTGTACCTCTACAGGTATATGGTCACAATAATGTAAAAGGCACAACTCCATATATTCACAGAATATTTTAAACAAGAAACATTTCAATCTTAATTATGCGCTATCATTTACATGCATTTTATTTAATGTTACTGAATATTCCCAGTGTAACTATAAAGAATGTAGAGAAACCTGAAAATCATTTGCTCTATAAAATTAAGTGGGTTAGACTGCATCAAAGGTTACTCTAATTAGATGCAACAGAAATTCATTTTTACTTATATAGATAATGATGTCAGCTTTGACTTCAGTCAAATAAAAACAGCACAAATTGCCACATGCCCACATGTTAATTTGCAACTCTTAATTGCCTGTGTATATTTGTGAGAGAACTGTTCATCAGTCCAAGGTTATATTCTCCCTGCACCTGGTAATGGCATGATAACCTCCAAATGACAACCACTGTAACACCATGTGTCATGCACAGCAAAAAATACTTTTCTATTTATTTTTACACATTTTACTCACCATTTTTCATAATCTGCATTAATAAGTATTGGGTAATTGTCAGCCAAATCCCATCATGATTGATTAATATTGGAATATATTGTAAGTACAGAAGGAATTTCAAATCAGGATTTTTTGAAAGTGCCATAAGAATGCCTTCTTTTAAATTATCCACCACAAATTCAACAAATTGGTATTTACATGCATACTCTTTAAAGACAAATTACATTTTATAATAAAGTTGTAATAAAATTACCTTTTATAAACACATAGACTGAACTCTCATCTGTACCATTTTTACTGGCACAAATGTATCTACCCATATTTTTGCTTGTTGCATTTTTGATAACATATTCACAGTAACTGCTGTTGCTATTTTTTACACAAGTTGACAGCTTTCGTCGTTGACTTCTTTCGAGGAACCAGTTCACACCAGCATCATTCCAGCATTTAAGTATGAAAGTTCTACCCAATTCCACAACAATCTGTGATGACGCAGGTTCAATCACAGGTTTTCCTACAACTGAGAAAAAAAAACAGGAAAAACTAAATTTTAGCATTTATATTATATATATATATATATATATATATATATATATATATATATATATATATATATATATATATATATATATATATATATATATATCATACACTTACCTGAAAAAAAAAATCAAACAACTAAAAATACATAATACATAAACCTCAAGCAATAATAAAGCATGATTTAAGTTCAGTGTTCAACTTGTCACTTTGAATAAACTGCATTACTGACTGTGAGATTCATAATATACTTGCATTTACAACTGTCAATATTTTGGATTATCTGAATGAAGCTGAACTCTCAAATTCCATGGGCTGACTTTGCAGCCATTTCCAATTCAACCTTTCATTTCACTTAGGACAAAGACAAGAATATTGTACATATGAAAAGACAGACAAACAATGACAAGCTTTAATGATAATTATTTAAAATTAATCTTGTCAATATACAATACAGAATTTTAGCAGTATGTCAACTGATTATCTACGGGTCAGGTTGAGGAGCATGCACTTGTACAGCACGTTGCTGCACCCACTATACAACGAAACAGCTAGGGATCCTGGACACACAATCCAGTCCCACCCTCCGGAAATGACTATCCATCTGCCACAGAAAGGTGTTAGGCGGGAGTCCTCTTGGCATGGTGCGGCTGCTTGGGTCCTCAACAATGAGGCTCCTGCGACCACCCTCTGGGAATCAGCAAAACAAGGATGTAGTGCAATAACTAATGCTCCCTCAGAATGCAGGTAATGTGCCTCATTCAGGACTCCACGAGCAACCGCTCATTCAAAACAAAGTCAAACCAGCAGTACCAACAAATTCTCCGAAGAGACACAGTATCGATAGCGTCAATGTCTCTCAACTACATAACAGAACAGGAAGCACCAGGACTCTAAAGACCTTCGCCCTTTAGCAAAAATATCGGCAGCGCCACACACCCCTTTTGACACTCCATGCTCTCCCAATCCATCTTTTGACTTCATAGGAAAAGTCACCAGAGACATGAATGTCGCTGTCGAGGTAAGTAAACTTCTCGGGAAGGTCGACACTCTCTCCGCAGAAAGACCACTGCCGATGGATGTGCCCAAGAGGTCATTAAAGGCCTGGATCTTGGTTTTTATCCAGGCACTTGGTTTTTAGCTCTGACGCTCAGACTTCTCGCTCAGTCTTTCGAGAGCTTTGATCAGAGCCTCCATTGACTGCTAACATCACAGCATCATCGGCAAAGAGGTAAATTATCTACTATTAAAAAAATTCAATACTTCACTGTGCCAGTTCTTGAAAAATCGCAATAAATAGTAACAGATAAAAAAAAACAAATGATATGAGTATCTTATAATCTTAGATGAACCTAAATAATTTCCAAAAATTAGTCTACTTTGGTCTTTATAAAAATATTCCTTGGCGCTGTTTAGTTGCAGAACTACAAAAAGTACAGTATTTATCTCTTCCTGCTTTCATCTAATAATGGAAATTTTTGATTCTGAATGTCTTGAGTCTTCAAACAGAATCAAATATTAGACAAATGGTGCCTCAGTAAACAAACAATGCATTTTCTCTTTTTGTCATTTATTGAATGAACAGTTAGGCAACACCCTCTGGCAACGTATGAAAAAACAAATGCCCCCTTACACCTTTCTTAACTTTTAAGTACAATAACTTTCTTTAACCTAAAATCAGTCTTTCACACTGCTGTGAAAGGATTTTACTCTGCTCTTTCTTGCAGATCTGCTTTAATTCAGATAAATTACTAGGTACACCTAACAATACATTAAAGTCTAGGAGCTAATAAAGAGTAAGGCCACCCTTTTATTCAATCCTTCTTGAAATGCTTGGGTTTACTAAAAATATTGTGTGAGCCATTTAGGAATTATATTTTTCTGCATTGCCCCCACCACCTTTTCCAGGGGCTCAGAAGAATATGAACATTTGACGGACAAGGTGTTCCATAGGCAGGAGGGAGCAGTTCCCTCATTCTTTCATTAACTATTAAGCAGGTAAAAGGTCTGAAATTGATTCAAGTATGGACTTTGCATTTGGAAACTGCCACTGAACTCTCAATATGAGGTCCAAAGAGCTGTCCATGCAATTGAAACAGCCCATCACTAGGCTGAAAAAACAAATCAAACCTTTAAACCTTTTAGAGAGACAGCAGAAGCACAACACTGGTCAAGTCAATCATTTGGGACATTCTTAAAAAGAATGAACACACTGGTGAACTTAGCAATACCAAAAGGACTGAAAAACCACAAAAACAACTGTTCTGGATGACTTCAGAATTCTGTCCTTGGTGAAGAAGAACCCCTTCACAACATTTAGACAAACCAAGAACACTCTCCAGGAGGTAGACCTGTCACTGCCAATGTCTACAACCAAGAGAAGGCTTCATAAAACTAATAAAGAGGATTTACCTTAAGGTGCAAACCACTGGTAAACCTCAAGCATAGGAAGGACAGATTAGACTTTGTCAGAAAACATTTTAAAAGCCTGTCCAGTTATTGAACAAATTTCTTTGAATAAATGAAATTAAGATCAATATATATCAGAGTGCTGGAAAGAGAAGAGTATGGAGAAGAGACGGAAAGGCTCATGATCCGATGAATAGCACATCATCTGTCAAACATGGTGTAGGCGGTTTTATGGCACGATAGTGCATGGTTGTGAATGGAAGTCAGTAACTATGACATGACTGCTGGTGTTAGTAACAGGATGAATTCTTAAATGTTTAGGGGCTATACTATCTGCTCAGATTCAGCCACATGTTGCAAAGTTGATATGACAACACTTCACAGAACAACAATAACAACATTTATTTATATAGCACATTTTCATACAAAAAGTAGCTCAAAGTGCTTTACATAATGAAGAGTAGGAAAATAAAAGGCACAGTAAGAAAAATAAAATAAGTCAACAGTAATTAACATAGAATAAGAGTAAATGGACAATGAGCAAAAAACTGCAAAAGTAAACCAAGTGCTTTTCGATGGAAAATAGTGGAATATTGTTCAAAGACAATCAACCGACCTCAACCCAAGTGGACATGCATTTCACATGATGAACACAAAACTGATGGTGGAAAGTCTGGCAAAGCATCACTAGGATGGAAACCCAGCACTTGAAGATAGCCATGGGTTATAGATAGGGATGAATATCATTTGGATTTTATTGATATTAAATATTGATACCGATACTGTTTATTGATACTCTTATCGATATTACATTCGTAATGTGATGCAAAAAACAAAGACATTACAAGATGTGAAAAGATTCAACAGTTTTAATATTAACATTTTTCAAAAATAGCAAGTTAATCTTCCTGCATTTCCTATATTCCTGTAGTGATGCTTTACTAACAGAAGCTAAACTTAAAACATTATATATATATATATATATATATATATATATATATATATATATATATATATATATATATATATATATATATAAATATACATTGCCTTGCACAATAAAATCATTTTGACTTTCAGTAGTGCTGGACGGTATACCGGTTCATACCAAATACCGTATTTTATTTTTGTTATGATATGGATTTTTCTTATACCAGAACACCAGTTTAAATAGCCTAAACAACATTCGGAACGTGGCACAGCGTGAAACTGTTAAAGGGGAGACTTTTTTCACTGATGCACCACAAAATATGCATACAACGAAGTACATGCGTTAGTGGAGGTACTGAGCGGGGAAAACGGACAGAGAACATTCGGAAACTGAAGCTGTAGCAGACGATAAAGTTGAACTTGATGACACAGAAGAACTTTTGAAGAAAAAGGTGCAGTGTCTGTTGTCTGGAGATACTTTGGTATTAAAAGATCGGATGTGGACCATTATGTTCAAATGTGTGAATACTGTTTCTATACTACTGAATAATACCGCAAGCCAAGTTGTACTTGTTTTATTTTATTTTTTTTTTCCAATACTGTGTAATTTGCCTGGTTACTGTGTAATAGTGTGACAATGCCAGCCCTCTACAGACTCCATCTTTCTACATGGGAGTCTGTTGAACCAACACTGTCGATAGTTATGACCGAGATGAGCTGAGCAATCTCATTGAAGCCAGGGGATGGTGGAAAGTGCTCAAGTGCTTTTGTTAAAAACAGTCAAAGTAAAACCAAAAGTGTCTGTTGTGCAGTGTTCAGAAAAATACAGTACCCAAATAAATAGCAAATTCATAAAGCCAGTGAAACGTGGGGATAAAATCCATAATAAATAAATCTGTTAAAATGCAGTCTCTCTCCTCGCCCAATCACAGCACACCACCTTCTGTCTCCACGGCTCACCCTTCACTGGCGTTGCCTTTGCAGCACGAACTGCTTTCTGCTAACCAGTTTTGGCTGCCGCCACGCTGCGCAGCCAGACCGTCCGAGGTCGGCACACCTCCCGTCTTCCTGCGTGCTCACTCAGCCGCTCCTCAGACCTATTGGGAGGTCTTACATTTTGCTCGCCCCACTCTACACGTTTAGTCAGTGGGGTAAACCAGCCCCTAGATCACCTAAGCCTGCACTCCCTCACGGAGCCCCAGCTCGTGCTGCCTTCTCCTTCCTGGTGTCTGGATCCTCTCCCATAACTGTCTTTTCCCTTCTTTAACCTCCTTGTGTTTTATCTTTTCTTTTTTTCCTTCCCCCTATCCTGCTGGCCCATAAATATACGTCTCCGTGAGCGCAGCGCCTTATTCACACACCGCAGTAAGCTGACGAAGCAATTGAGAACAATTGAGTGTGACTCGTCCTGATCATCTCATCAACTCTCTGTGCTCGTGTAATCGCGCCTACGGAGACGGACACGGCGAACTGGATTTCAAAACGGACCTTTTTTTTTTTTTGAAGACCCACTATTCCACAAATAGCATTATAAATGCAAGATGTAGTTTTATTATTTATGTATATAGCTTAACTTGAAGCAAGGTCCAGATTAATGCAATTTGCCTTAATGATGGTTCAGTTGGTAAAGATGTCATCACCAAGTTGTACTTGTTTTATTTTATTTTGGTGAATACTGTGTAATGTAACCGGGTTTGAAGTTTTGAAGTAATGGTATAATTACTGAAAGTTGCACTATTATTTATTTTATTGTTATTATTTATTAGTTTAAATATTATGCAGTTTAATGATGGTAAAGATATTTAAAAAGTCACTTTAACATGTCAGTGGACAGAGATTGTTAACATTAACAGAAAGTGTAGTTGGTTTACAAAAAATATTTGTCATTTGTCCCTTTTCTAAGATATGTTCAGTGCAATACAACTTTTGACAAGCACCTCTGTATATGTTAATAAGTGTAAATGCCTCTTTGGATTGTTGACAATTTGTTGTCAAAATTTTTATTTAAGTTGTTTGCAAAATTTGTTCAATTAAAAGGTTCTATATTTTGACAGCAACTGTCATGCAATGTGATTCCATCTCTTCATTTGTGCCTCATTAGTGCCCCCCTCCTTGAAAACTATGTGACCATGCAAACCTGTATTAATACTTGTGTGCACCTTAAAATGTTTTTTGTACAATGAGTTAAATGTGGTTAACTCATGCATGGGAAAAAAATACCATCGAATACTGTGAATCCGGTACAATTTTGAAAAATACCATGATATAGAATTTTGGTCGTACTGCCCAGCACTACTTTACAGTCTAATATATTAACAAAGAAAACAGTAGCATACCTTCCCAGAAACAAGCAAAAAAAGAAAAAATGAGGACAGGGTGTCACATAAACAGCTTCTCCACAATGCCTATCTCTATATTATAAAAACAAATCTTGGAAGGAGACAAAACATGATTTTCTCGGAGAGACAATTATACATCTCGCAAGAAAGAGATTTAACCATGCCATAAAGGACAAAGAGTAGATGACCAAGTAGAACGTCGCTAAAAAATTAAAAAATGTTGGCACAGTACATATGCAGAGCAGGTTAGAGATAATGGAAGTATGGAAATTTAAAAGTCTCAAAGAAAGGATAAGAAAGATTGCATTAGTGCAAACAAATGGAAATTATTACTCGGTGAACTAACGGAACAGTGAGAAGAGATCAAATATATTGTTCAGATTTAAACTTTAAGTCGGAGACTTGTAGATCATCTAATTCGTGTTGCCAGTGAGAATTAAAAGATTCCAAAAACATTGGCGCGGTATTAAGTCCCGTGAGGCAGAGACTTCAAACATGAGATTCTTTGAAGTCACGCCCTGCTTAAAACTATTTTCAAACAAGACCACGGTCATCTAACCTGAGTCATTTGAATGCTTTTGGCAGACACACTTCCTGCGCTCTCAGCTCATAAATTTTTCCAGGACAATAATTTTATACGTTCCAGATGACATGTCAATGACAAAGCGAAGAAGAAAGAGCATGGACAAACATTCAGAAAAGTCATTTTATTTATTAGAGATAAAGAAACGATATTCACTCACAGGCAGTTACATGTTGACTTACGATGTAAGTCCAAACACGGAATCAAAATTCCAACTATTGTTTTTACTAAAGTTTTATTGTAAAAGTGAAAATAATGCCTATGTAACAATTCCCATGAAAATAACAATCTCTTTAAATTGCATATCTGGTAAACCAAACCCAGGGGTGGGTGAGCAAAGAGAGCAGGGGGCAGAGACCCCTAGTTGAATAATAAATCAAATCATTATGCACACTACTATTAATACCATATAAACAAGATTTAAATTAAGAGTAGTAAGTCCTATCCACATTCCCTGTTCTCAGCCAAAGCTTCTCCTTCTATATCTTTAATTTTATATCTTTAAATATAAGATATAGAAGGAGGTAACGAGCAGATACGGAGATGCCTACAAGTACATTGACAATGCTGCTTTGCATGGTTGCAGTAGACTTGTATTAATTAGCAAAAAGTAGTTTTTGTAATTTAACACCATTTTTTGATATATATCCTATCACACACGTCCGCATGGGAGGCAGCTAAAGGGCTCAAAAGAAGGTAATTCACGGTCAGCCCAGGGGGTGGCAGAGTGCACTAATCCTTTCCCTTATCTGCCCACAGACAAAATGCAGAAAATTCCGTCTGGCTCCCATGATGTCACTTCCAGTTCCACTCCAGAAGATGTCACTTCCAGACCAGCAGAAAAGCCCAATTCCTAATAACGTAATTTCCACATCTCAAGAAGTCGCAGCATGATAACCTCATTTTCAGTTCCGGTCCCAAGATCCCTCACCTTCCTGCTTTTCAACTATATATCCGACCTTGTCTGTAAAGACCATTTCCTCAAACTTTTTGCATCGACAGCCAACTTTCAATTATACGGGAGGCTGCCCCAAACCTTTTTATTGTGTCGAGGCTTGATTATTTACCACAAACCCTAGTTCTAGATTTCAGGTTGTCAATGACTGTAAATGATTTTCAACAAAGTATTGAAAATGATCGTTATATTAACGATTATGTTCATTTGTCCAAATACTTTACAGCCACTGAAAATAGGGGGACCATATATAAAAATGGCTGTCTTCTCTAAACAGCTCATAAAATATTTTTGTTAAACCACTTGAATTAAAGGCGATTACAGTCTATACTTCAATTACATCTTGACTGCTTTGTTTCACATCCATTGTGGTGGTGTACAGAGTCTAAATTATGAAAATTGTGTCAATGTCCAAATACTTATGGACCTGACTGTACATAAATAACAGAACTATCAAGTCTTGTTTCATGAGTACTTTCACAATATGCTATACAATGCAAAGCAAATACTGCAACCTTAAATCTGAATTAAGTAGCAGAGCACTGATTATACTATGAAGATAATGGAACTGTAGTAATGTCAGGAGAAGAGTATCATCAAAAAGAACAAAGGAACTGCAGAGGTGTAAGTTAAATATTATAAACTTAAGTTAAATCTTTTATCAGATATTTTTTTTTATCATTTTACTGCTTATAGCATGTATATTATAGAATTTGTAAGTTAAAGATGGGAAATGTTATCATATTTTTTTCATACCATACCTCAATGCTCATCCTTTGATTCTATTAAGCATCTAGTAATGTTACAGAAAGTAACAAACTCCTGCACCAGACACTAGACCATCAGAGGGAATATTTAACACTCGTCCATACTTGGTCAATATACAGATACACAACTTTGAAATGCAGAAGGAAACAAAAATACCAAGATAAACACAATACAGAACTCCAGAGTTTGGTGCAAACTCCACAGAGACAGCAACAGAAACTGAACCAAGTCCCTAAGAACCTAACAGCCACTGTGTCACAAATACTGCCTTATATATGATTTTTAAAATGTCATATAAAAGGACTTTGTTTCACTCATGCCCTATTAACCATCTTAGGTTAAAAAAAAAACAGCTAAATTCCTGATATACTTTAAAGTTTAGGGGCTCAAGGACTCTGGTAATTGTAATTATCTCCCCGCCACTCCAGGGGTTGGTGCTATGTTCTAATGCCTTTTCTATTACTCCCTCTGCAGACTAAATGATTGACAGCTGTAACATCTCTGAGCTGTAACAACTGCCTTGACCCGCCTTTTCCTGCCAGAAGGACCTACAACCAGAAGTTCTGCCATTTTGAAGGCCGTTCACTTTGGCACTAACATCTGAAATGGCGTTTTTGCAATTACTCCTTTTTTTGTTTTTGCTGCATTCCAGTTATGGGAGGGGAGGGGGGGTGGTCTTGCCCAACCTTTTTAATCGTGGTCTGTCTGATCTCTTACACTTAGCAGAAGAAAGATAATGGCCTTTTGAAACCACAACACTGATTCTTAAGCTTGAATTGGCATGGCACCACTATAACAAATAGCAACCAGTGTAAAAATCCAGCATAATGAAAACAAGCTGTTCAAATATAAAAAAGACAGCTTATTGTATAGTGTGGGTTGCTAAAATGGTCTTTGTAAGCTGTATCAGAATAACCCATAACTCAAATTATTTTCAAAATATTACCATCAAGCAAACCTTTACCAATATAATACATTTCATTGTATTTAATCAGTTGTGGTGCTGTTAGGAAAAATTAATAATCAGCATCTAATAATTTATTTTCTAAAAAATCTAAACACTTTTTAAAAATGTAAGAGGCTTAAAAAATTATTAATGTGGAATGAAATAGGTCAAACAAGTTAAGTGTTTCATAACATGTGTACATGAACTAGTGATGTTGGAACATTTTTGTTTGTAGAATCTTGAAGGTGATGTCATGCGTGGCATCAATTTGCCTTATATCTGGAGGCATAAAATTATGTCACATGTAATGAACACACCCTGTGATACCATTTCACACACTGCTTTTAAAGATGATTTTCTCATTCTTTTATATATTTTTGCCAAGACATAACCAAAAACAAAGCTACTGCAATGCTCAGCAAAACTGCTAATTTTGTTTTTACTGACTGAATACTTAAAAAAAGGGTATTGTACCTCATAAACCTATTGGCTATTCATCAAAAGCAGATGAGATTCAATCTAAAATGTTGAAAGCACTGGATATTACAGGGGTGTTTCGGCTAATAACCCTCTTCAATGTCACATGGAAGGTGGGACTGACAGACTATAGTGGTGGTTACCATTTTCAAAAAGAAGGAAATGAAAGTGTTCTGATTGCAAAGGAAAAGCCTATGTCAGTGTACTAGCACATAGACTCTGACATTTAAACCTCAGATTTAGGAGGAACAATAAGGATTCCACCCTTGCCCAGATCAGCTCTTTACCCTTACACAGATATCTGAGGAATAATGAAAATTTCCCAATGCTGTCCATATGTGGTTTATGGAATTAGAAGAATTGTCTGACCATGTATCCTGTAGTATAGTGAGGGAGATATTTCATGTGAGTTTGATTCCAGAGATACTAATGTATATCTTTTGGCCACTGTATTTGTGGACCAAGAGTTGTATCTGTATTCGTAATGTAAGTCAAAACCATAAAATTGGTAATACTGGAAGTCACCAAAGTTGTGCCTTGTCTCTTCTCTTGCTTCATGATTTTTTACCCAGTATTGGGATCCTATGGTTTTCATCTCCGCTGTTTGTTGATTATTATCCTTTTGGAATCAGCCAACTGTGATCTCTGTGATTTACTGCATATGGCTAAGATAGTAACAAGTGCCTCCGAATCTAAGTCAAAGTACTCTTTTGGAAAAGACTGGCTATTTCCTTTAGTGTGTGGGGTGTGTAGCTGCCCTAGGAGAGGTGATCAAAAAGTTTGGGGTCTTCTTTATGTTTCAGGTGACTGTAAGTTGGCCAACTCTGACAGCAATAACAACAGTTTTGCAGACATTGTTTGGGGCTTTGTTAGTGAAGTATGGTCAAGTCCTTTAACTATGCTTTAATTTAATAATTAGTCACCATTTACATCCTTAAATATAAACCAAAAGAATGTGATCTCTTTCCATAACACGGTTAGGAGCTTAGCAGGAGCTAAGGAGGATAATTTTCCATAAGGGCACAGATTAACTGTGGTAGAAAAAAGGGATCTCTACAAGCAATCATTTCTTTGCATCAATCAAAATTCAGATAGAGGAGATGAGCAAAACTGAAGCTGAAGCTAGCTGTATGTGACTGTAGATTACACATATCACATATTTCGGATTGAAATACTGAGAAAATGAGAAAAGTGAATTGAGAAAGACGCAAAAAGGTAACACAACCAAACCACTAGTGTTTGTTTGAATATATATACAAGAAACCAACAAAAGAATTTCCTGAATTATTTTTATCACCATGAACACAAGTTATTATTGTAGATACTTCACTTAGTTTTAAATGAAAAGAGAAAGAAATTCCATTTCCCTAGCTTTTCATAATGATTTTTTCAGAAACCCTTAATTAAAAATGTCCAAAAACTGGGATTAAGTTTATAACCCACAGAACATCTGGAAACTATAATCTGTATGCAACGCTAATTAAATTATGTGTTGAATGACATGTGGCAAATTATCAAATTTGACTTTATACTAAATTTGTTGGATTATGTATATAATTTAGGATTTAATTGACCTTTACAGATTGTAGCAATAATCAGGGTTCATATAAAGTGTAAGGGACAACATGCTGGGACCAACATCCCAGCCGGAAATTGGTTTGGAGTCTTTATCTGGATGAGATGTCCATAACAAAAAATGACAGGGGAGAGCAATAGTTCCTGTTTAATATACCTGGAATTGTAGTCCGGTAACATACCCCTACTGGGGTCTGTGGGTGCCGCTAGGAGGTGCTGCAGGGAGTTACACTCCCTACTACATGGGACTTCTGTAAGGCCCGAAAGTACTTCCAGTGGATGAAGCCCTGGCACCATAAATACTCCTGAGTCCTCCATAGAAGAGACCACATTGCCTTGTCCAGGCGAGTCGGAGTCGGGAGCGGAGACAGACAACACTCATCTTGAAGGAGTAGCAATGCGGAGAGAGAAACAGAGAGAAGCGGAAGAATACCATGTGTTTGTCAATTTTATTTAAGATATTTGTAATAAACGTCTCCTTTATTTGAACCCTTCACTATTTTATGTGTGTGTGTTTGGGGTTTGAGGCTCAGTGGCATCCCCTAGCTTTCACAAATGTTTAAATGTAACTATGTGGTAAAAAAAAAAAAAGACAAAACTATTTTTTTCATTGTTTCATTAAGTTCCTTCAGTTTTAATACTGCAATGGCCAATTGGCTATACAGAGTAGTAAACTATAAATGATTTGGCTCCGTTAATAAACTTCATTATAAAATACTCATGTTACAACATGCTTCTCTCAAAAAGCGTCTTATATTCTCAACTTCAGTCTGTTTGTCCCTAGAACTTTCTAAGTTTGTTGCAAGGTTGAAGGAAACCGCATCCTATACCAATAGTATTGGGCACAAGGCAAAACCTTTCCCCAAATGGGATACCAGTCAATGATTAGAGAACCACTTTCAGAAGTGATCAAGGGCAAACAGCACAAATGGCCACAAATTAAACAGATATGCAGTTATATTACCTCAAAATAGAGATGCATGCTTGAAAATTACCTTGAATATACTACAGGGCTTATATTCAATTCAATTCTTTATTGTCATGTGTACAAGTACAAGTACCATGTACAATGAAATGCTTGCTTGCATGTGCCCCCGCAGACAGTGAACATAGACAAAAAAACACACAATAAATAAATGAATATTAATAAGTAAATAAATAAAACCAGAATCCTAGAAATAAATAGAGACAGTGGCAGAAGTATATGTGCAGGTAGCAGTAGAGGTGACACAAGGTTACTGATTGTTCATGAGTCTGATTTCAGTTGGGTAGAAACTGTTCCTGAACCTGGAGGTGCGCATCCAAATTGGCTTTAGTCGCTTCCCAGATGGGAGGAGGGTGAAAAGTTACAGTGCAGGGTGGCTGGGGTCCCGCCTGATACGATTCACTTTCCTGAGACATTGTGTAGTGTGGAAGTCATGGATCGCAGGGAGCTATGTGCCTGTGATCTGCTGTGCTGTATTCACCACATGCTGCAGAGCTATGCAGTCCTGAACTGAGCAGTTGCTGTACCAGGATGTGATGCATCCTGTCAGGATGAATTCCACAGTACACCTGTAGAATCTGCACAGGGTTCTGGGGGACATCCAGGCCTTACTCCATCTCCTGAGGAAGTAGAGGCATTGTTGGGCTTTCTTGACTACTGCAGTGTGACTTGCCCATTTAAGGTCATCAGTGAGGGTGACTCCGAGGAACCTAAAGCTGCTGTCCTGCTCCACAGCCTCACCCACAATGTAGATGGGGCTGTGCTCTGTTGCCTGTTTGCCAAAATCCACAATTATCTCCTTAGTTTTGCTAACGCTGAGGGTAAGGTTGTTGTCCTGACACCATTCTGCCAGGAGTCTGACCTCCTCCCTGTAGGCCATCTCATCGTCCTCGCTGATCACACCTATTACAGTGGTATCGTCAGCAAACTTGAGGATGGTGTTAGAGCTGTACTTAGCTACGAGATTGCCCTCTCAGTATAACCAGTCCTTCTGGTTAGCGGAGGAGGAAAATATAAAAGACATGTACCTTTCCAAGTATTACATGTTGATTGTTTATGAATGGGTTAATTTCTATATACAACAAGTTCAAAACCTACGTCAATAGTTAAGAAAATGTGATCCACTGACCACATGTGGTACAAAAATGTTAGGGAAATGGATCACAAAAAGGACAGTGATCATTCAGTATTATAGCCAAGTGATATGTCAATCTATTAAATATATTTTTATGTATTTATAACAATCAGGCTTCTTCCTGACATCTATATTGCTAAATGATCACAGCTATTCGTCTAAATCTACAAGCATGAAAAACACAATTTGACTTTCATGTAGACAGTAACTTGTAGTGTTTCATTAACTTTGTTGTATGTGAGCATTTATAAAGGTTTTAAACTGAGCTAACAGGTACTGTATAATGAAAAACAATATTCATGCTTTCTAATCCACTTCTAAGGCATAGGCTCACATATCTTTTCTGCTTTACTGTAATTTGTTTAGTATGGTGTACACTCTAATGTTACTTATAGTAAATGTGTATGCCGTACTATAATCAATTCTATAATAGGGGAGACAAACTGAGATACTGGAAGGCCACAGTGGCTGCACTGTTCAGTGTAGTTACTTTCCTAATAATAAATTCATGCTTCCAAGGAATATACTTCATTTGCCTTCATTTTAATTAACTTGCTTTTTTTATAGTTATAACCCTTAATTGAGTTTTTAATTAATCAGCAGTGAAACAAAAGAGAACAAATACATGAAGCCACTCCAGCCCTGAAGGATGTATGTTTGACAGCCATGTACTAACAGTAACAACTTAATCCACTGCTCTTACTTCCTGCTCCTGTTCCTTGATGCAATTGCCCCCTCTTTCTCTCACTCGTCACGCCTTCAAATTATTTCTTTCTTCAGTTCAGCCTTTACCAGTCACTATCCCTCTTGATGTCAGCCTGGAGAGACTACCTCTGGTCATGGTAGTCCTTTAATTCCATGCAGCCAGTAACATGTGCCACTTCAAGCGCATCACTGCTGTCATGCCACCTGCTGTTATTGTATCTTCATGTCTAATGGACTGTTGTGGATAATTGGCTGAAATGTGGGCATTTTAAACACAAAGCCAGTAACACTTTAGTACTTTTAAAATAAATATTTGTATTTGTAATGTGCATTAAAACTATGAAGTGACAATTAACCATTGATGGTGCACTTTATTTGACTTTAGCAAGATCGTCCTGAGTCTGAAACACTTTTAAGTTTTATTAACTTATATGAATCAAGATGTTTTCTTCTGATTGACTGCCTGCACCCAATGATTGTTAGAATAGGCTGCTGCTTCCCCAAATCCCAGCCCTGGATAAGTGGGTTAGGAAAATCAATGGATGGATGAATGGATGGATGGAATAAATATATTATTTTAAGCTTTCAAAAAACTGTTTCTTAAAAAAGAAAGGAAATTGACTCTGCACAGTTCTTAATTTTTAATTTGTCCAGCTATTAACAAATATAGGTAATTTACCTTCACTATTCTGATAAGGTAAAATGTTATTTTATATTTTTTACACAATGTCCCTATTTGGTTATATAATGTCTCTTTATTTCAATAAGTGGGGGTAAAAAATGCCCCTTAAAAATTATTTACTACCCTATGGAGAACACTAATACTATTGGCCAAACTTGCTCAAACAGGAACAAAACAAAGACACCAGTCAACATCCTTGAAACATAGAAGGAAATCAGGGGCATAAGGGAAAAATGCACATGGAAACAGAGAGAATGTGCTGATTTCAGAGAGGTGGAAACCTGGCAGGGGATAAAATCTTAGGCCCACTGGAGCTGTAAGGCAGCAATGGTAAGAGGATGGATGAAAAAGGTGATAAAGACAGAGAGAAAGCATGTTGAAATGGCACAAAACAGTTATATGGTGAACAAAAATATGGTTGCTCACAATCCATTAAAAACTGACAAATCTACTATGCTCTTATAGAATAAATAAACTGAATGCAGCTTTCAGTGCCAACATCTAGCTTTCTCATGTACAGGTCATATTAAAATTGAGGTGTGTCATTTGTTAAAAATGTAGACAAAAGTGGTCTTTTTAACAAAAAGTGTAAATAGCCTTATGACAGGCATGCCCACATTTTTTCAGCTTGCGAGCTACTTTTAAAATGACCTACCTACATTAAAAAAAATATATATATATATATACATATATATATATATATATATATATATATATATATATATATATATATGCCGGGATTATTACCTGGCCGGGATGCCTGGAGGGACCACAAAGGGACAGTAATGGCTTCCAGGTTACAAGGGGGCAACCGCCCTGGCCAAAGAGAGAACCACGGGAAAGGGACAAAGAGATTTTAACCCGTAAGGACCCGTGGCCACAGGCAGGGGGCGCCTCAAGCCTCATAGGACCTGTAGAACTGTCACTTTTGCCACACCAGGCAAGATGGCGGATGAACCTGAGAGGGATGCCCGGAGTGCTGCCAGAAGATCGTCACCAGCCACCAGCCTGGAATAAAAGGCGCCACCTCCTTACAGTCTGTAAGCCAGTCGGGAGTGGGAGTAGGACGAAGCTCCCAGGAGGAGAATAGAGGCAGCCAAGGACAGAGAGAAAGACAAGGTTCCTTGTGGGGGATTATTGCTAAGTGCTTTGTGTGTTGTTCGGGACTGAAACCTGTGTATAGTGGTGCTAAATAAACGCATGACTTTTATAAAGATGTGGTTTACGACTGGTGGTGTCTGGGCAAGTCTCACAATATATACATATTGTCAGAAATGGCTGGGGTGGCGACCCGGCCGGGACGCCTAGGAAGACCAGAGGCCATGTGGGGACAACCGCCCTGGTTCCTTTGGGGGCGCCACGGGTACAGAGCTTTGAAGCTCCACCCTGTAGGGGCCTGTGGTCACCGCCAGGGGGCGCCCTCATGCCTTTAGAGCCCTGGACCTCAGTACTTCCACCACACCTGGAAGTGCTGGGGGGAAGAAGACTGTGGACACCCGGAGTGCTTCCGGGTACGCAGCTGGCACTTCCGCCACATGGGGGTGTGTCGGTGGGAGATTGCCAGGAAGCACCTGGAGCACATCTGGGTGTGTATAAAAGGGGCTGCCTCCCTTCATACAAAGGCGAGAGTCGGGAGCAGAGTGGACTGAGCTAGAGAGGAGAGAAGGAGGCGGTCTGAAACAAGGCATTGTTGTGGCCAGGACTTTGGGGACTTGTGGGGTTTGTGGTGCACTTGTGACTGTAAATAGCTGTAAATAAACATGTGGTGGGTAAAATCAACGTGTCTGCCTGTCTGTGTCCAGGCCAGTCTCCACAAAATATATATATATATATATATATATATATATATATATATATATATATATATATATATATATATATATATATATATATATACCGAGTATCAGAGGTGGGTAGTAACGAGTTAAATTTACTTGAGTAACTTTTTAAAGAAATTGCACTTCTATGAGTAGTTTTACTGCACCATACTTTTTACTTTTACTTGAGTACATTTGTGAAGAAGAAACACTACTCTTACTCCGTTACATTGGGCAACACTCAAATTCTTACTTTTTTTCCATTAGATAAAGTCTGACAGACAATTTTCAATCTGCTCTGCGTAGAGTATGCTGTCAAGTTGCGCACACGCCTTCCATTGCGTCTCAACTGCGATTTTAGTTTCCTCTCCTTTCTCTTTCTCAGATCGCTTTTGGAAGGAAGTCAGTTTCGTAGTTTTTATGAACAGTTTGAAAGTGCCTTTCCATATTTTCCTTCTTTGGGATAGCAATGATAGATTGACAGATCAGACAAATGCACTTCGATTGTGATATTGTGAGAGAAAAAAATCCTCTTCCAATTCCACATCCAGCCCATAAACAACTAATTTTTAAAAAAATCCCTTCTTTAGTCGATATAAATTGGAAGGCTAACTAGATCACTTAGATAGCCAGAGTTTTGCGGTAGCTTGCGTGTTTGATCGTGCATGCAGGATGACCAGTGTGTTAGAAGAAAAGAGATCTCAGACTGGCCACCCTGTATGTCAATCAAGTGGCAAATGCCATAGGGAGGATATATGATAGACTAACATTTAAAAAAAATGTTTTTTTGAATGCAACGTGATCTACCTGCACTCCCTTTCTGATAGACGCATTGGGCACCCCTGCCTTATGACATATGACATGTTCACAAACAAATGCCAAGATTCCTTATTGGAACAGTCAGCTCAAATTATTTATTTTAACTGCATCTATAGTATTTTTCATGCAACAAACAATATATTTTAATTGCTCTATGAAGTAATTCTTAGGGATTTACATAATTAATAGGTGATAAAACAGTAAACCCACCTGGCTCACAATTAAATTTTTTCACCACTGGTCATTGCCTATATAGTAACAATAACTAATTAGTAATCTTTCTAAAATGCCCCAGTGGCTTTCATTAAATTTAAAGATGTGCTTTTTCTTATAGTTCATCTAATTTCCCATATACAGAAAACAAAGCTACTTTCAAATGGTTGTTTTTAAGTGCCGAGTTTCCTTCATATATTCTTTTTTTTTTTTTTGTTATTTTGGATTTGTTTTCTCTTCCATTATATAAAACTACATTAAATATAATAATATAACAACCCACAATAATGCTAAAACAAGATGAATGCTTCCAAATACTACTTTGGGAAGGTTTGTTATATACACTTACGTAAACTGAGTTTCGTAATAAAAGGTAATTTACATCAGACTAAAGATAAGACAGAAAATAAGGTATTAAATCATAATATCAATTATAAGTAGAATAAACATAGTCAGTGAACAATAAATTCATTACCACAAACCTAACCTACACTTCACTGTGCCCCTGGACCACTGCATGAAAAGGCCTCAGTCTCCTGCAACAAGTAACTAAAATGAACGTAGAGCTGACAAAACCTTTGCTGTTATGGCAATACATACTAAATTGCAAGCTGAAACGTACAGTAAACCTGCAACTCTGCAAAATTAAAATGATCTACTTTCAGTTGATAGGAGATTTAAAAATGCTTACATTCGCAAAATGGCAGTTCATACTTTGTTAGTGAATGATTATGGATAATATACAAAATAATGAGAAATTATCAAAAAGTTTTTTAATGGATTGTGTTCTATGCTTACTCCATAGAAACTTCAAGGATAACACAGATTATAGTTCTGTTAACATCAGCTCTTTTTCTATCCAAATAAGAAATGTATTTATAATAGCTCTGATAATAAATAATGTTACAATGTTAAGAGTGTACCTTATTTGACTGATATCAGTTATTGGCATGTAAAAAAAAGACACAAACAAAACAAAAACAATGTTTAAAAAAATCCCCTAGTTTCATCTGATGTCCTATTTAACACAGTTACTACTATTTCCTTATCAAATTCAGACACTGCTAACCATGTAACAAAATATGCTACAAGGTATAGCGGATTGGATAATGGATGGATGGATGAAACAATAAGAAATGCTTTTGTCATCAAAATAATTATCCATTTCACACTGCATTTGAGGACAGTATTTTGGAAATGTGCAGAGTATAAAATGGATAAAACAAGCAATGCTATGTTTTGTTAGCTTTTCTAGAAAAACCCAATCATTACAGCAAATAAAAACAGCAAGATAAAATGAAGATGGAATTATACTTTGTTTTCATACAAAACATCCATTTAGAGGGAAACTGTAAATGCATCAAGTTAATGCATAGACAATCTAATCACAAATCTTCAAAAATAACACCTGTATCTCCACAAATGTGGCTTTTGCACCATGTTGCACAGTGTTTAACAAACTAATCATGCTGCTTTTAAAATATATCTATAGTAATGGAAGGTCAGCTGGATTTATGTCCAAATACTCAAAAGGTACTGCCAATTTACAGCATTTTACAAATAATGAAATGATAAGAGTATTATGCACTTGTTTAATGAGGTATGAATTGAAATAGATGGAGAAGGATGGTCCACATTTTAACACAGTGATCTGAAATGTTTATCTCATTATAATCCATACAACAGGTATAAAAATGCAAACAGCTGTAACAAGTTTTTAAAACTGCTAACAAGAAGGCATATGTCTGGAAATAAAAATGTTATTTTCATTTTGTTTATCTGGCTTGAAATACAGATCATAATGGTGGAAATAATTTCAATATGTATTTACAACTAAAGAATTGGGGGTTACGTGATATTCTAAGGGTCGGACAATGAGTCAGTGGTTTGGACTAGACTAGGCAGCAACATTGTGATTTACAATCCAGCACCATAGTTACTAGGGTAAACAGAAACTAGTAGAACTACTGATTACATTGTCAGGAATGGTAAAACAAGACTCAATTACTCAAGTAATCAGTTAGCATGCCTGTCATTTTCACAAACTCCTGGTTATTTCTTATAATACATAAATACTAGCTTTTAGGAACCTTTGCAATATAGTAGTTTCCTTTATATATTTTCATTGGGAAGCAGGTCTCCTTAAACCATCACAGGCGATCTGAATGTACAGACTACCAGTTTTTGACAATCACAACAACAAAGTAAAAGCCACAGACATGGAGATTGGAACTGCTGCCCAGGATAACACTGAAGAGCTTTATTTCCTTTACACATTTGTAACTGGTCTTCTCTGTATCATCACCTACTGTATTTTGAGTGACAACCAACAAAAACATCAACAACTTTTAAGAAAACATGCTTCTTAAAGCAGATAAACTGTCAAGTGACTGAAAGTTAGTGTTCTAGCATTTGAACTACTGGGCCAGTTGCAGTTTGAAGCTGTGAACCTTCCTCTGTAGAGCTTATATGTCTTATCTGTAAGTTCAAATAACTAGCTTCAGAATCTGAAAACATGCTGCTGCATGTCTAAATAGCACAACCAAGTTAGCATGTATAGCTCAGCTTTTGTGTGTCCTGTGTTAGAGAAGTACAAGATCATGTCACAGTGTGCAATATGTAACCACAAGCTAACATCTACTGTATTCTGCCGTTAGTTCAGGACTGCAATTACCCAGATATGACTTTCCATGGTGTCTATGTGGTCAAGCTATGTTAGTATATAGTAGGATCATCATATGTTTATCACCACAATAGGAGCACCATTGATCAATCATTGATTACAATCTGTTAGCAGTCATTATTATTGTACAGTACAATTAGCTCAGGGGTTCATAACCCCCCTTTTTAAGTGAATGTGAAGTATTAGAGTGCCATCACCTTATTTAAAAGAAAGCAAGCTAAGAAAATACATGGTTTAGCAGTGTCATTGAGAAAAGATAAAAGAAAATTTGGAATGTTCTTTCTCTCTGTCTTAGGTCATTATGTTCTTATACTCAGTGTTTATACAACACTAGTACCATGTCTATCAGTTATTTTTTTTCTAGACATGGCATCCCCAAGGAAAAAAGGGAATATATCAGATTTCACTTATGCTCTCAACCTACAAAACTGAAGTACTTCCCATATAAAGCACTACCCATCTAGGGTAAGCAGAGTGTTGTGGTAGCTACCACCACAGAAGGGCTTAGCAACCTTGAGTACAGTGGTTCCCAACTTCTGTCTTGTGTGAGCCCTGTGGCTGCAGGTTTAATTACAAACAAGCTCTGTTTTTTTAATTAAACTCAACTTCAATTAAGCAAACTGTTATTTTCAAGCTTCTATGTACTGGTATAGAAAAATATATAAATTAGAATTAGTTCTGTTGAATTTTTATTGGAATGCAGAATAGAATTTCTGCATGTTACTTGGATAAATTTTAAGATTTTTATCATTACCATTATTGTGATTTGCATTCTACTTTTCCAAGTGTTCTAGTAATTTAAGATATTATTTACTAATGAGCAGGTTAGTGGCTCTGACACCGAGGGAGCTGCACCCCTTCATCATTCTATGTTATTTGCCCTCATGTTTACTCTCCTTGATGTTGTCACTTTTAGGATACAATTAAGGCAGCAGTAAAGGTGAAATAATAGCAAAATGACAAATATTCATAATATTCATATATAATTTTACTACGGGGAAAATATGCATTTTTCAAATGTTTCTTAGAAATTTTACATTATTGTGCTTTTTCGGAATGCAAATTATGAAAAAGAAAAAAGAACATCTAATCAAACATTAAGATCAATTGTAGAAATAAAAGACCTAGATTGTGTAACTGGTTGGAACAAAAACGTGCAGCTACAGGGTCAATCAGGACTGAACTAGGGACGCATTGTTCAAAGCAAACCACCACAGTAGGCATGGTAGCAGTTTCTGTAAGTTAGTCAACTGCTAATTAAGGAGCTTAACACATCCATCCATCCATTTTCCAACCCGTTGAATAGTACAACTACTATTACCAGTTGGTTTGATGCCCTTCTTAAATAAGTTTACTAAAATATGCTGCTTAAAATACATCTAACAGGACAGTCACAACTGACTATATATGTTAAAGTATACTGTTAAATGACTAGCTGTTATAAGATGTAAACAGTCAAGGATTACAAAATATACTACAGATTAATGTACCATTACTGTTTAATTAGTTATTACAATGTGTCATAGCTTAAAGTGCACAATTTCAAATGTATTTTCTATGTTTTCTTTATTTTAATTGCTCTATGATTCAAGCTGAAAGCTTAACCCAAAGTAAGAAGTATTTGTAATACTGAAACCTACTGATTTTATGACAGTCTAGAATAGACTCTGGCCTTATTACCATTAATCCTGGGATGGTCACCTATTCTCTTTGGCCCTGACCACAATAAGCAAATAAATGGATGGAGGCCCTTTAGTAGCTTGTCCACTGTAGGCTTGATGAGGATTTTTACTTTAAAAGTACATTACTATAGTTTATTAACAACTTTATTTTCACCTTTTCCTTTATTATGAGTGTTCTAAGCATTAAGATAATATATATGAGATAATATATAACCCTGTTGTAATGCTTCTGATTGTAAACCTTAAAAAGATCTTACAGTATATGACTTTGGGCTAATTTTATGCACAAACTAGCCCAACTAGTTTGCATTGCTCATACCAAAACACTACCCTTGTGCTTGCTTACCTTCCTACTTATTTACTTCCTCTTCAGTTATATGAAACTGCTTGCTTGCCACTGTTCACTACTCCTCACATTTGCTCACATTTACCCTTTAATCAATGTTTCCCATATGGATTTGACCACCAAAGCCGCTACACTGGATTCTCATAATTTTGTGCTATGGATACTACAGATGGTGTACATTTCTCTCTACAATTTTATTTCAAAAAGGGAAGACTTATAAATGGGCACTGAGGAGTGAAAATGTCTAGCTTGTGAAAGACTTTGGCATTTTGTGTAGAAACAGAACATGTACAATTCTATTAGTTTTTTCAGCACTCAGAAACAAAAACAAAACTTAATACTTTACATCAGAGTAGTAACAATAATTAAAATCAGTCCACATTTTTTTAACCTGTTTGAGACTTATATATAGTGGTTCAATAACAGTGAAATATAAGACCTGGGTTCATTGTAAGCTGAAATTCTAGAATGTGATGGAAAGAAAAGCAGTCATGCAAGACCATTATATTGCTCCCCTTTCTTGAACACAATGTTACATTTTCCTAAGGCAGTGGACCAGTGGCCTTACCAACAAAATAATTGGATCACTTTGCATTTGTGGTTTATACAAATAAAATAGGCACAAACAGGGTTTTAGTGAATCAGGAAAATAGGCACAGACAGGGTTTTAGTGAATCAGGGTAATCTACCTAAAAATGAAACACAAAAAAAAGCATTTGACATGCCTTTCATAAACCATGAAAATCAAAATGATGATTAATGTGATAAATCAGCAGCAAAATAAGTGTAAAAATGCATATGACAGCTGCTTATCATTGACTTTACTTTGAGACAGAAATCACATTGTCCAAGTACATCTAAGATTTAAAAAATATCTTAATCAGCTTTTTTAGTGAATCTTCAGATACAAGATAAAAAAGATAATTGCTTTTTCATTGTTTCAGTAAACGTTTATCCTTCTGCCACAAGAAACAAAAAAGATAATTACTTTTTTAGTGATCAGCTCAATTAATAAATTATGACCAGCACTCTCTAAAATATTAATAGCTTGAACCGAAGGATGTTTCACAGTTTCGATGGTACATCTACCATCCATAATATCAAATGTCAGTCGAGTCAGTTCACTGGGCAAAAGCTCTAGACAATTCAGAGCTAGTAAATGAAATGCAAATAAGCTTATGCTTACAGTAATGGGAATTTTTTAAATTGTCTTAACCAGAAATAAAAACAGAATAAGTGGCAGATGTAGGAGAGAAGAGTGAGGGTCTAGAATAAAGACAAAGTTGAAACGAAGAAAACTCTGTATAAATTCTTACAGCTTGCTAAACATCTGCGATGCAATCATTTTATAAAATGTATCAACTACTGTAACTTGTATTAGGCTTAAAACAGCAAGAAAAGCAAATACGTAAGTAGGAATGCATGAGCGATTCATTATTGTGCTAATTCAACTAGTCATTGCATTTCACTATAAAAGCCCAACCTCACATCTTACACTTTCCTAAAGATAACACAGTTTATATTATTGTACAACTACAGAACATGACCATTCATTAGCAACCAGACATAAACCATGACCAAGTAATCATAGTTACAAAATATACCTCAAATACTGACAATAATTAAATGACAAAATTGGGAATGTCTTATTAACAGTTAATAGAAAATATAGAATGTAGAATGCATACATAGTTTTAAGTGCCTAGTTATCAAAACACTAATGTACACATTCATTTAAAATCAGAATAAATAAATAACTATAATTAACAAATGAACTGATGACAAGACTTAATGTTAGCCTACACAAAATTATAGTTACGGTAAATTAACAAGTAACATGTGCTAAAACACACAAGTTAATTTATCTATGTCTTCCCCCAATAATATATGTGATTATAACATATTTTTAAAAATCAAAAGCAATATTAACACATAGATATTAATTATGTCCTTCTACTCACACATAAAAAGCAGTAGATAACTATCCGTAAAAAAACTAGATTGAGACGCATAATAATTACATATAGAATGCTCAAAAACTTAAATTCATCAAAGATATAACAGATTTCAAAACTATCCATCTAATGTAAATTTATATGTGTACACACACATATGTATAAATTAGTAGTGGCACAGAATCCCATATACAGACATCTGTGTGGTGTTTATACATTCTCCCCGAATTTGTGTGACACTTACTATGGATGAGCGCATGAGTGGGCACTGTGATGGAGTGCTACCCTGCCCTGTCTGTCTCCTACCTTGCACTCACAGTTGCTGTGGTAGTAGCAATCCTTAATGTGATTAAGCACAGATGAGAACTTAATGAAACATGTAATACCTCTTTTCTTTTTGTTCTCCTCCACATCGCCATGTGAACGTTTTATCCTTTCCTTCCGACTTCGACTCACCAGGATGTGACAGGGTGGTTCCTTTCATCTCGGATCCAGAAGAAGTTCCAGTACCATGGCGCAGCCCAATGGAAGTACTTCCAGGTCAATCATAAGTCCTAAAGACTCCCTGGTGGTACCCAGGATCTCCACAGGCCAACTGTACAGCTCTACATCTCCCAGCATGCCTTGCAGGAGTCTATTGATGTACATGCATCCACGGATGTTGCCATCTAGCAGTTTGGGGGAACGTAATACTCCAGCTCCCCCTGTCCTTCCTTTAAACTGTCCTCCCAGCCAGGTAATGTCCCTCCATTGACACCTGCTGAGATCCCAGCATACACATTCTTCATATAGCATCCTATGCCCTGATCCTTATGTAGGCAGTAGACCTCCTGCCTCTGTTAATGTCTGTTTGCCAGGTCAGAGAAAAGGAGTCTATTCCAGCAGGAGCACTAGTCCCTTTCTGCCATCCATTACTTTATATATAAACACATTCAATTTTATTTGCAATATCAATGTAACTATGGGACACAAGGATGTACCTTAGGTTGACCTCTGTCTGTGAAAGTAATTTCAGAACTATTTGACTACTTCTGTCATTGACTCAGCTGTTAATTAATAAAGCGCCTTTTACAAGTTTTTGTTCTGTATACATATATTCTGTATTTAAGAAAGATATTTAGTTTTACTTAAAATGCTTCTTCTTCGTTTTACAAGAGTGATAATTGACAAAATACAGACCCTGCCTCCAAAAATAGTAAAAGTTTAAGAAGATTCATAAATTCAAACTAATTTCTACTTGGGTGATGACCAGCAATAAATGTTATTCTATGTCATCCTGGCGTTCTTTTTAAACTTGCTTATTTCATTTGATAGGATTTTTGTTGAGATGTTTTAAAATGGTGTCCTATGAAGATGTAGTATTTAGGGCTGGTGCATTGTATATCCTAGTCTGGTCTGTAAATGTACTCAATCTGTTCTAGCTTTGGTTATGTGGAGGACAAGTAGAAGCCCCACGGAAATCTCACGTAGACACAGACAATGACTTGAGCAGGACTCATACTCGAACCAAGGATGATGTGATGCACAGGATTGAAACTAATGACGAATGACCGCTTTGAAGTGGTGCTGTTTACGACGGGGTCAAAGTAGATTTGTGATGACACACCTTCCGTAGATATTATTTAGTAACAACATTGAAAATATGCCAACTCTGTTCCACTTTAATCATAGGTGCCACTGTCATCAATTCGCTTTATGCAAAATAAATAATAATACAATAATTAATTAACAAAATAATGGGTTTACTCAACCCATTTAAGTTTTGTGTTCAGCGCTTGCCATCAAAGTGTACTGTTATTAAACGTTAGGCGGAAAGAAGTGGATGAAAATGAGGGGTTAAAGTATCCATAGCAAATCACTACCACTGCGGGACGACGAGAATGCTGGATAGTGATAAACTGCGCTCGTGCACCGCCGCCTTTTGGCTTAGCCCGGAATAGACTCTCCGTTACTGTGACAACACAAACAAAGAGTGGCACGCGCCGTTTAGTGCAGTTTGCAGCGGTTCAACAGAAGCCCTGTTAAGTTTCCAGTCTGAATATTAATAATAAAACGATTCGTTTATCACGATCACTGTGAGCACTACCACTTCACCCAGTCACAGAAACATGTTACTAACCACTTCACCCAGTCACAGAAACATGTTACTAACTGTAATTGATCTGTTAACTTCCCTGGCGATACCTCTTCGCAACTCCCGCTCCGGTGCAACATTTGAAGACACTGCAAAAATGTAAGATTGAACAATAAGACAAAAAGCTATCAAACAGACAGCGAAACCACTACCGGGACAAGGCGCATGGTTCATGTGCGCCGTGTTCCTAAAACACTATTAATAGCAAAAGTTTGGTGGAGTGGGACCTGAGTGTACTATCTGCACACGTTTTCCGAAAGAAATATTGACGTTTGAAATATTGCGTTTTATCAAACGCCAGCCCGGTATATCTTTATTATAGTGGCTACTAACAAGCGTGTGTACAGATGTCCAAGACCCAAACGGAGACTCGGCAGTCGTGACTCAGTGCCCCATGCCTCACGAAGACTCAGTAATAGTCACTCAGTGCCCCCATGCCTCAGACTACCAATGTCGACATAACGTACGCAAGTGCATAAAACAACACCAGCACAATAAAGAAAAGAGAAAAAAATTTATTGTAAACACTTTGGAAAGGTAAGTAAACCAAATAATTAAAATTGCAACGCTTACCGCTGTAAAGGTTTATCAGCGTCCAGGAAAGAATCAAGCCCAGAGGGAACTTCATTGCTACCATCCCATTGACGTGCACTCGCAAACTGCGGGAACTGTGAGCGCAAGTACTACAGAGGGCTGGAAAAAAAACAAGTACCGCGTGGCTCTTCGCCGTTCGTATTAGCATATCAAAGGGGCGGAGTTGATTGGCGTAGCTATGAAAACTGAAAGCAAAGAATCATGTCAGTGACCGTTGATCAAACAACTCGCAATACTGCAAATGTTTACGAAACTTTTATTGCAGATTTCGTAAGCATTTATTCGTACGACGAGCCCAGCTAAAAATTACTTTGAAACCAAAGCATACGACATAAATTAAATAAGAAAGTGCTCAACATCGCTTTTAAAGGTTAATAAGAACTTATAAGAAGATAAACAGGGTATGTTTGTGAGTGTCTGAAGTCTTTTGTCTAATTTTTGAAAAATATAGAACGACAAGAACGTGTTTTTACATAAATATTTCGAGCGTTAAGCAATAACTCCTACCTTAAGAGTGATTGTTGAGGCCAGCTTTATAATTATAAATATATTATAAATGTGTCAATGACAATAATGAGGGTACGATAGATTAAAAATACAAACATAAAGCAAGAAAAGTTATCTTAATCTTTATATGCTTCTGCCTATCCTTCTACCCCTATTTCTTCAGTCATGACACTGTAAAATCGTCAGCGTTTAATTACCTTAAAGATGTTAATCATTAAAAGTGTACATTTAAATATGTACATTTGGTGTTACTTTAACAGTCAATTTTGTTGTGGACAGGCAACAAAATTACCAACTGCACAATATTAATTTCCCAAACATGTACCAATTTATAATGTTCAGTGCTGTTCATGAGAATTCAGCTAAGAACATAACAACTACACAGTGCAAAAATATACCTGGAAAAACAAGTAAAAATATGAAAAAAGGAGTTGTTTTGCTTTTATTTAGCCAATAGATAGATAGATAGATAGATAGATAGATAGATAGATAGATAGATAGATAGATAGATAGATAGATAGATAGATAGATAGATAGACTCTGCCAATGGGGTAAACAAAATTTATTTTATTTCTTAAAATAAGCAACATACTATTAAACATAGTTGTCTTGATATATCATATCTTACAATAAGGAAAACAAGATTTAATGGCTTGAAATACAAACTTTTCACTTGCTTAGATTTAAGTTTTTGCAATGTAAATGACAAATGCTTGATATAATTTTTCTGTTTTGAGTCACAAATCTGTAATGATGCCTTATAGTGGGTGCATAATAATGGCATGCAACAAAGTTCCTTTTTACATATTTTAAAGGAGATGATCCATGGGTAGGTTTAATTAAGGCTGCATGTTGATTAGGAGTATTACAATTGCACCACAATATGTATAGTGCATTAGACTAACATACTAACTTTTAATAACAAAAGTGGAAAAGGTATTTAAGTTTTCTGTTTTTTCTTTAAAATTGATATATTTTTACAGAATATTTTGGGCATCAGCTGGCACCCTATCCAGGGATTGTTCCTGCTGTGTGTTTCATGTGTAGGAACTTGACCAAAATATAAGTGGAGGAAGAGAAAAACAACATACAATATCAAAAGGGTTTTGCATCGCAACCTTTAATGCAATATGTACAACTACATTTTAATTATGAATGTAAGAATGAATTAGATATTAAAGTTAAATAAATACATATATTAAATAAGAGCACCCATCCAATTCCTGGTATCAGGAGGGAACTAGCCTGGGGGGGTACCATCACAGGGAATACATTCAGTTATCCAGGCCAATGTCACTAATTCATCTAATAAATAATGAAAACTGGAGTACTTGGAGAAGACCCAGGTAGACATATGGAATATGTGTGGACTTCCTGCGAACACTGAGTTTTCTGGTATCTGAACCTAGTCTACAGGAGTTGTGAGGTTGCAGGGCTAACTATTGTGGCACCTTGGTGGCATTCACTGACTTATACTGGGCCAAGTTAGCATTAGACAGTGAAAGGAAACTGAACCACCCAGTAGAGGCCCATGCAGATATACAGAGAACAAGAAAATTTCACAAACTGAACCAATGCAATAACTTTAGTGGAATGTTTCAGATATGTTAGTATTTTCTCAGGGCATCCTTGAAAACATGGGCACATTTAATTTAATCTCCAAAGTTTCTAAAGATCTGATCATTTCCATTTTCAGTTATTTATTTAGTGGCTATACTGTAAACTGACAAAATGCTTTGTTTGCAGGGGCATATGGTATAAAGGCCTATATAAAACAGTCTGTTTTCAGCTTTCATCCTTATTCCACAGTGTGAAAGAAAATAGGTTGAAGGATGTCACAAAAGATAATAAAAACAAGCGAGAACTAGAAAATTTCACTTGATCTTTATCAATGCAAACGATCCTGCATCATTCAAGTTACATTGTGATTAATTTCATTAAATTAGAGAATATCTGGTACTTGTATTTGGAAACCTGGACAAAATGCAGCCTTACTCACATGCTTGTTTGTTTCCTTTAAAAAGTAAGAGGCCAGGTTGTTAACTGGGTATGGTTACTCCTACTGTATTACTGATCCAGTATCCTGGATTTGAATCCTCTGCCTTGTTCTTGTCTGTTTTGAGTAGGTATATTCTTTCCACATCAGTGTGAGGTTTTCTTCAGGTACTTCCACATCAAAAATGTGTTTTAGTTTAATATGCTTTCCATATTTGCCTTGTGTGTGTGGGTGTGTAAGTGATTAGAGAGACTGACACCTAAACATAGGTTGGTTTCGGCCTTGTGCTAAATATTGTCTGGATGGGCTCCAACCCTCACAAATCTGGACTTTTTTTCTATATGCAAGTCACATACAACTGTTGTAGCTCTAGAATGTAGTGAGCCAGAGATATCACAGTTTGCATTCTTGCTGAATTACAGTTTACATAATGCTTGCAGAGTGCATCATATTTCATTCAAAGGCAATATGTGAGACAAAAAGTAACACCTGCTTGAATGAATGCCATGTTACCTTTTTCTGTTGTTTTGCAAAGTGGCACTTTGTCATCATTTCATAACTTTATTAAATGAGGTTTTTTTCCAGCTTGTTGTATATTGATAAAAAAAAAAAAGCTTTTTACAGTGTTCTTGCAGGATGGCTTAGCAGCAGAAAAAACATTGCTCTGCTGTATGCAAGCAAGACTGGTCAGATCAGCTGCAACACCTTGGAAACAAAGTGTAAAGTAGCCTGTAGGCAGTGTATCTGCTTATAAACACAGTCTCTTTTTTAAAGACTTTGTCAAAAAGCTTGTTCAAGTGCCATATTTGTGCTTACTGAAAGCTTATTTAAACTGGCCTTGTTTCCCCAATAGCCAGTAGATGTGATTATCCTCGTGCAATAGAACTGTATGAATCATTTCATAAACTATGGTCTCTGTGGTGTCTTCCTGTTCTAACTCCTGTCTTTAATTGTTTAAGCACATTTTGGTTCTGCATTTTCAACATATACCCCTGGATTCCATAATAATCAGCATTGTTCATTTTACTTTGAGTAGGTTGGAGGTTAAAGAAGAATGTATGTGGTGTGAATGTTAGATGCATTTTGCAACATTTCATTGTACTTTTTTAAAGGACCTTCAGATTGTGTGCACTATTAAGTTCATCCATCTATCCATTCATCTAGTGTAGTGTTTATCCAGTTTAGAGTTGCACAGTACAAGTGACAGTCCTAGCAGAAGTGGGTGGAAGACACTAAACAATAATGAAGAAGATACCAATCAACAGCGAATACACACACCCACACACATTACCAAAGATATGTCCAGATAAAAATGAGAATAAAATCATCTGCATCATAATTTTTTTGCTGTAGGTTTTTAGATTCCATGATATTTTTGGGCCCTTCTGTTAGTGTTTTAGTTGAAAGCAAATCAAAACTTTCATAGTATCAAAGTACAATGAGTTTTGAAAGATGAGAAAAAACACAATAATTGCACTATCTGACCTGAGTTTATTCATCTTAAACACAAAAAAAAACATCTTCCACTATAATACACTACAGATTTCCCAGGGAGCAGTTAGGTGGCCAGTTTAGTCTAGGACAAAGAAATTTTACATTTTACTTGAGACTGTGAGCTCTCTTTGGTTTATTTTCTCTGGAATTTATTTTGGCTGGAGTTTTGTTTGTTCTATTGTGAAGCAGTTTATTCTTAACACAATATAAAATAAATGAGTACTGTACTTGTATGGTGTATGGTGTCTTTGTTTTCTTTAAAATATATTGTATTTATAAATGAGTATGGCATTCTCTATCTTATTAATAGAATGTGTGCTGTCTAACAACTTGACGCAGGGGAAGACATGGTCATGTAATAGCTAGCGCTGGGTCTCATGACACAGAAGTGCATGGTACACTCTGTAAAGAATTTGCATATTTTGCCTGGTCTCCTTTGAGCTTTTTTTTTAGGATATTCTATTTTCCTCATATACCTTAAAGACATACAGATTAGATAGATATACAATTCTGCAACAGATCTGTAACCATGAACTCAATCAGGCTGTGGTCCTCTGTACAAAATGAAGGAATGAATAAACAAACAAGCCATAGATATTTTAAAACTCAAGTGGAATTGAACACAAAGAAAAGGAAGAGAAATGTGAGAGTAAAATCCACAAGTAAATTCTGAATTGGATATAACCCAGATTAAAAATACCCCATAATCTGTAATTTCCTCATCACATTCAATGCAAGTACTATGAATGTAACATTTTGAGTTACATCAAAAGTTATCTTTTTGGACAAACATCACACATGAGTTAAATTTGAAACATTTGGAATTTGAGAAAATACAAAATTTGTATTGAATAGAAAATCTTAGCTGACTAAAGGTGTCTTGCCTCTATGAATTACTTTAAACACAATCTGGCTGAATGTGTCTACAGTTATGATCAACTCATATGACCTTTATAAATAAGAAGCACAATGAGCAAAATAAAACTTTTAAAAACTCCAGGTGCATAAAACGGTGCAATTGATATTAGTAAAGATAAAATGATACATGCAATTTGGCATATTGATTAAGGCTTTGGATATTAAACCCTGAAGTCGTGGGATCAAATCCTGCCACTGACACTGTGTGACCTTGAAAAAATCACTTCACCTGTCTGTGCTCCAACTGGCAAAAAAATTTTTTTTGAGATCTGATGAATATCGAGAGGAATAGAAATGATAAGCATGACTGAGCAAACAGAATATAGTGAGTAAACTACATTGTGTGTATTAGAATGGGTGACATGACAGAGAGGCAAAGACTTTTCACTTTTTTGAGTTATGAAGAAAAGCCAGAACAGGAAAACCCTGCACACTCACATAAACAATAACTTGTGCTGATAGCCTTGACTTCAGCCAATTATGTCACCGTGACTTATCAATAAAGGGTGGTGATTACATGATATAATGGATTTACTTACAACTAAGCAACCAAAAATACAGTAATTACCAGGAGTGTTCATGTTTTTTTCAGTTAAAGCACTTAGTTGACTAATCTTGAACTGGAACCCAACCCATCCATACAATAGTTCTTTATCAGCATTATGGTTGTTTCTAAGGGATCAAGTTTAAATCTGAAGAACCTGAGTGTTCTATTCATTTACACCACCCTTTTGATATACTGTGTTCTGAAATTGAGCTCTAGCTCACACTATATTCATTGAACGAGAAATGAGATCAAGATGCATAGTAAGGAAAAAGAGATGGTTTATTCCCTACGGTGGGCAGGCGCCCTGCCCGGGGTTTGTTTCCTGCCTTGCGCCCTGTGTTGGCTGGGATTGGCTCCAGCAGACCCCCGTGACCCTGTAGTTGGGATATAGCAGGTTGGATGATGGATGGATGAAGATGGTTTAACTGAAATTGCATTAATGTGAAAATACACACTTGACGCTTGAGCACATTATTTAGTGCATAGCACAATACTATTGTTTTTAGACTGTGTTTTCAATAAAAATCCTGTTCAAAACAAGAAAGATTGGAGCGTAGTATGCACATAATATCCAAACACATGTAATAAGAAACAACCTCCCCACAAAAAACATTGAATTGTGACCATTTTTAAACATGAAGATACATTAAAATAAATTACAAATGCAGATTCACCATATGCTTACATGTCAAGGATTATATAGAGTTCCTAAAATTGTTGCAAACTTCTTTCAAGTTTACAATTATATCACTCCTGCCATTTTTGCCAAGAAATGCAGCAGAAGTGACTTTGTAAGAACTAGTCACATATATTGATATATTTTAAGAAAGTCAAACAGTTTTATTTTACCCACTTACTCATTAACTAAACTATAATCTTTTAAACATTCTGACATATTTTAAAGTGTAATACATTAGTTTATTTTTTTTATTTTGTCCATCCATTTTCTGAACCTGCAGTGTGGACCTGGAACAAACACTAATAGCAATAAGCATGTGACATCAATGCAGTGTGGATATGACATCAATAATGCATACTGGTACATGCACACCTATGGTCACTTATAATTTAGAGTCACCAGTCAAACTACAATGCATGTCTTTGGGAAGTGGGAGGAAACTGGAAAACCACAGATTTACACCTGGAAAGTGTACAAAAAGTGAGGCAGCACTATTAACATGCATCAGTGAGTGTACCTGGTGGTAAGTAAACATAATTATTTTCTCCTTGGCAAAGAAGGGGAGAATATCCCAATTTCATACTGTCTGCAATTTACAGACACTTCTCAAATGACCAGCATAAGGAAAGAAAACATGCTTAGGGGTTGAGAAAGACATCCATTTCTCATGACCTAATTTTGTTATGAATAGTTCACTTGCATGGCCATCAATGTATCGTAATTGCAGAGTATGTGATGTTTTATATGCAGTATTCTGCAATTTTCTGTTTTTTTTCACACATATACCAGTCTGGGAAATTTCACTAACTAGGTCAAGTTTCCAGGGATTCTTGACCCAGCTCTTTTCAAACATATAATCAGTTTACAAATTTACTAGTAAATACAACCCCTTTTAAATGTGCATGCTGTGCTAAGAAGAGCATGATGGGTGGTTTCGCTAGAAACTTAATTTAGTGCAGATTTCATGAACAATAAAAATTTAGTAACATATCAAATAGCCATACAAAATCTGCTCAGTAAATATTTTATATAGCACCATTTGATGCATGCAACAATCACAATGCACTTCAAGAAGTAAACAAAATTACAATTATAGTATTTCTGGGTGAGAAAAGGTCAATATCATTTGAATTATTGTAAGCATTAATGTAAGATTTCTTTGTATATGTTTTTGTCAGAAAGGTATTTACCAGTTTCTTTTAAATTATTGCATGTAGTGCATTGGTCATAAAAGTTAAAGTGCACTTTAAGACAATAAACTAAATTGAACTGATTTTTTTCCCTTACAGCTAAATCCAAACAAGATAATAGAACAGCATTTGGAGGAAGAATAATTATATTTCTCTTTTTTAGTAATCACATAATAAGTTTAATTTTCAAACTTCTAGTTTAAATTCTGAACATAAATATAATTGTTTATGGAATTGCAGCCTTGGCCCTCTGCAAAATTTCTAAATTATTGCAACATTTTATTAAATTGAAAGAAAATGGTCCCAAATTCATGCTGATTAAAAATAAGTACTTTATTTGCATATATGCATTGATTCATTAGGCATTTGTAAATATTAAAATTATATGCTGTATATGTGCACTATAATTGAAACCAGATTTACTAACATTTTTTACATTACTTTATTAAAGATTTGATAGATTCATATATCATTTTAAATAGCAGCCACATTTTACTTAATTTATCTCCTTTTGCCACACTATCATAAATCACTTCACAAAGCAATTAAAATAACACATTAAATATACATTAAGTAATAATGGCTGCATTTTACAAGAAAGTCATCACTAAATCAGAACTAATTAAGACAAATTTACTTGTGGATATTGAAAAAAATATGTGTTTAAAAATTTAAGATTAAGAATGTCCATTTTGCCTATGAAAAATAGCAAAGTCTTTTCCAGCAGAGTTTGTGAAGACCTACAACAACAACAACATTTATTTATATAGCACATTTTCATAAAAAAAAGTAGCTCAAAGTTCTTAGACCTAGACATTCCACTGCCCATAGTAGTGGAACATGTGCTCCTCTTAATCTTTGAATTGAAAACTGTCTAGTCCACTTCACCAGAAAACAGCTATAGAGTTTTGACAGACTCATAATAAAAAACAAACAAAAGCTGAATATCCTAGTTTTTGTATCAAGCTGACTGTGTCAATTTTAAAAAGCGCTGCCTTGGTTCAACCAAGCAAAAGTTTAAATTATTTTATACATAGAAAATGGAATGATAAACAAAATGATGTAATACATAAGTACATACATGACAAAGGATTAAATAAAAATACATCTGTCCGACTAACATTTATTGATTGAGAAATCTTGTACATTTGTTCTCTGTTAACATAAGATCTGTCTTTGTCTTATTGCTAGAAAAAAAACCCATTACGTTTCTTTTTGTTTCATTTGATTGGTGTAATGTGAGCCCTTTTACCTCCATTAAAGCCACTTGATGTCCACTTGAATTTCTAATAATGTGGAAAGAAGCTAGAATTAAAGGTCATTACAGAATGGTGTTAATTTGTTACACATTTTTGTGTCCTAGTGGCCCCAGCTTTAATTACATCCTAGGATAGATGGATGGATGGATGAACAAAGGTACTAAAGAAGTCAAGAATCATCAGGGGTTAACTGTGTTAGGCCACCTCCTTTCTTGTCCGTAAAGTGGCTGATAGGAGTTATATAAAGGTAACTTTGATTATTAGGAAAAGGAACTTTTTCAGCACAATGTCCCTTAATCTAGAAGTTACCTTTAGGGTAAATGCAGTTGTATAAGACACCTCTCTACAGTATGTGTACCACTCCCTAGCAGTAAAAAGTTCTATTAATGTAGGAACTATCCTCTAGCCAAGACTGACAATCCTAGATGTGGAGAGCCACAGTGGTTGAAAATTGTATGCCAATCCCTTCTAATCAATCTATTAATGCTTTTTTATTTTAGTTATTTACTTGTACAAATTCTCTGTCTGCCATCTGATATATTAATATCAGAACAACTTTTATTTATCTTTATCATTTTATAAAGTTATTTATTGCTTCAATTGCTTTTAGTGTAAAGTGGCTGGTTTTTTAATTAAACATGAATTCCTTTGTTTAAGAATTTAAAGCAATAAATTATTTTTCTTAATTATTAAAGCATCAAATGGTGAAACATTTATATTCATCAAAATGAAAGCAGAAACAAAAGTATTTTATTAACCACAATAATTCATTTCAACTTAAACTAGTTAGAATGAAAGATGTTTGTCATTTAGATGATGTCCCAAAGTATTCTCTGCATGATTCTTATACAATACAATACAATACAGTTTATTTTTGTATAGCCCAAAATCACACAGGAAGTGCCGCAATGGGCTTTAACAGGCCCTGCCTTTTGACAGCCCCCCAGCCTTGACTCTCTGAGAAGACAAGGAAAAACTCCCAATAAAAACCTTGTAGGGAAAAATGGAAGAATGCTTGTTCCTTAGGACTCATAGCCTCAGACTTTAATCGTTTGCTTTTGATATGTTTTAACTTCTTAGAACTTTAAAAAATGTATATCATAGTAGAACATGCATTAACTGTTTTGTAACTGTTTTATTTTTCTGTAATGATTTGGGTGATGGAACTGATTGTCTTCTTAAATACTTATTATATGATAATTTAGAATTTATTCTCACTGCATACTTTACAATAGTTTTATTTTTTATGTATATAAAGTATATCAGTTTTTGTGTATCAATATGAGCAATTCATGTTTGTAGACTGTCAGAGCCTTTTTGCTAATATTTACTTTTTCTTTTCTTGAGGCCACACCTTCTGGTAACTTTAACAACACTAATTTGTAAACGATGTGTGAGGAAACGAGTGGACAGGTAAAAATCAAGCAAAAACAAGAGAATATATGCACACAGTGAAGATGCCATTTCACATAATGTATGTAACTCTTAATTAAATAACTGTGAATTTAAATTGGTTAAATTTATACCTCTTCATACATGTATACTGTTCCACTCTACATTTTTAATACATTGAATTGAATTTTATTATTCTTTCCGTTCTATGTTTTTGATTCTTTGTGATTATTTGTATATAACCTCTGGCAAATCTGAGATATATACTGTACTGATATATACTGTACATATTGTAGTGTTATTTTTGTTAATCTATAGTAAGTGCACTTGCATATTAATAAATATATAGTATATACTGTGAATAAAGTGGCATTCACATTAGATTCATAATTTATATTTTTTAAAGATGATTTAACATTTTTAATTAACATCTACACTCTGTTCTCATTTTACCAACAAAATTCCTCTTGGAAACTTGTAGATTAGGGTATAGGAATAAAGCATTGTTGTGACTCATTGAACAGAATTTATCATAATCAGTATAATTAATATATGTAGCTGTGAATGCTGTATCTTAGGTGTAAACAATATAATTAACTATGAACACCATTTTTTCTTCATTTATGAATCAAATGCACTGAATGCAACATCCTGGAATGGCACATAGCTGAAATATCTCAAATGGTCTGTCTACATATTCCATTATTTATGATTTCATCCATTCTCCAGATTTTTTAAGCTGCTGTTGTGAGGCTCTTTTCAGTTCAACAGTTTAACCAAGATTTACAGCCCATATTTTTCCTATTAAAAAATCCACTGTCAGAAATATAATAACATCTTCATATTCTAGTAGCATTATAGTTTCGTATTTTTATACAAAAATTAATTAGAATTTTTCATATATGCTATTATTAATTTAACATTCCAAAGCAGCATTGCTATTCTGGGGAAAATTGCTTTTCTTTCTATTGTTTTATTTTTAGTGGCCAAGCATGTAACTGCAGAACATCTTGGTCTAATTTCTATATTTTGTTTCCATTCTTAGACTAAAAACATTTAACATAAATATTAATCCATTGTTATGGATTTCAGGTAACAATTTTAAATCAATTGGTAAATTGGTAAATTATTTTTTATGAAATCTACTGAAATTTATATAAGTGTGTGTAGCTGTTGCAAAATACCTGTATATGTATATACAGTGGTGTGAAAAACTATTCGCCCCCTTCCTGATTTCTTATTCTTTTGCATGTTTGTCACACAAAATGTTTCTGATCATCAAACACATTTAACCATTAGTCAAATATAACACAAGTAAACACAAAATGCAGTTTTTAAATGATGGTTTTTATTATTTAGGGAGAAAAAAAAATCCAAACTCACATGGCCCTGTGTGAAAAAGTAATTGCCCCCTTGTTAAAAAATAACCTAACTGTGGTGTATCACACCTGAGTTCAATTTCCGTAGCCACCCCCAGGCCTGATTACTGCCACCCTTGTTTCAATCAAGAAATCACTTAAATAGGAGCTGCCTGACACAGAGAAGTAGACCAAAAGCACCTCAAAAGCTAGACATCATGCCAAGATCCAAAGAAATTCAGGAACAAATGAGAACAGAAGTAATTGTGATCTATCAGTCTGGTAAAGGTTATAAAGCCATTTCTAAAGCTTTGGGACTCCAGCGAACCACAGTGAGAGCCATTATCCACAAATGGAAAACATAGAACAGTGGTGAACCTTCCCAGGAGTGGCCGGCCGACCAAAATTACCCCAAGAGCGCAGAGACGACTCATCCGAGAGGTCACAAAAGACCCCAGGACAACGTCTAAAGAACTGCAGGCCTCACTTGCCTCAATTAAGGTCAGTGTTCACCACTCCACCATAAGAAAGAGACTGGGCAAAAAATGCCTGCATGGCAGATTTCCAAGACGCAAACCACTGTTAAGCAAAAAGAACATTAGGGCTTGTCTCAATTTTGCTAAGAAACATCTAAATGATTGCCAAGACTTTTGGGAAAATACCTTGTGGACTGATGAGACAAAAGTTGAACTTTTTGGAAGGAAAATGTCCCGTTACATCTGGCGTAAAAGGAACACGGCATTTCAGAAAAAGAACATCATACCAACAGTAAAATATGGTGGTGGTAATATGATGGTCTGGGGTTGTTTTGCTGCTTCAGGACCTGGAAGATTTGCTGTGATAGATGGAACCATGAATTCAACTGTCTACTAAAAAATCCTGAAGGAGAATGTCCGGCCATCTGTTCGTCAACTCAAGCTGAAGCGATCTTGGGTGCTGCAACAGGACAATGACCCAAAACACACCAGCAAATCCACCTCTGAATGGCTGAAGAAAAACAAAATGAAGACTTTGGAGTGGCCTAGTCAAAGTCCTGACCTGAATCCAATTGAGATGCTATGGCATGACCTTAAAAAGGCGGTTCATGCTAGAAAACCCTCAAATAAAGCTGAATTACAACAATTCTGCAAAGATGAGTGGGCCAAAATTCCTCCAGAGCGCTGTAAAAGACTCATTGCAAGTTTTCACAAACGCTTGATTGCAGTAATTGCTGCTAAGGGTGGCCCAACCAGTTATTAGGTTCAGGGGGCAATTACTTTTTCACACAGGGCCATGTAGGTTTGGATTTTTTTTCCTAAATAATAAAAACCATCATTTAAAAACTGCATTTTGTGTTTACTTGTGTTATATTTGACTAATGGTTAAATGTGTTTGATGATCAGAAACATTTTGTGTGACAAACATGCAAAAGAATAAGAAATCAGGAAGGGGGCAAATAGTTTTTCACACCACTGTATATGTAAATTTGATACTTGAGTTTGTGGAATATATTTTTTAAATTATATTGTGTATTATAATAGTTGTGGTTCAATCTTATTGTAGATAATATTTCCTTTTCAAGTGCAATTTTATTTTATTTATTTGTGATCTCAGTATATTCGTGCATATATATACAAAGTTGGCCTGAATGGAAAGGTGCTGTGATCACGTGATCAGGTTCATCAGTGGAGCGGAAATGCACATATTGAGACACTTAATGCACGCTAAGCTGAAGAAAGATGTTTTCTTTTAATAAGATGGACATGACTACGGTATCAAAGAGATTGGAAAAACTCCTGAATTTCTGCTCAGAAGGTCACACGGTATGCTTTTAATATGTTATCCCTACACCTGTGATAAAGCGAGAGAGAGCAAATAAATACTCTTCAGACATCAGTCGAAGCGTGGTCTCATCAGTACCAGGAGAAAACTTTCAGGAAGGAGCAGCAATGATTGTTGCAGTGCAGCTTTCTTGTGCAGCAAAGAACAGCTCAGAAATGTAAGTGTATGCATTACAGGACACACAGAGCAACAATACGTTTATTGACCAGGATGTTTGCAAAAAAATTCAAGCGGACACAGAACCTGTCAGATTAAAGCTATCAACAATGACTGACAAAGTTTCAATAGTGAGAGGGTACTTTTCACAAGAGTACATTGTGCTACCACCTGCATATGCACGAGAGTACATCCCATCAGAACAAAGTAGCATCCCTACTTGTGAAACAGTGAAAGGTTTGACCCATCTTCTCCATGTGGCAGAAAAAATGCCAGATCTGTTGAGCTGTCCTGCAGGTCTTCCAATTGGCTATGACTGTGCCCGAGCCCTGAAACTGAAACATGTGATATCATTGGAGAATTATGAGCCATATGCAGTCAAAACTGATCTAGGCTGGAGTATAGTAGGATGCATAGTGCCTTGTATAAACCCAGGGAAGATGAAAGGATTTTGTCACCGCACCTCTGTAAAGGAACTACCGTTTGTTATACCTGCCACTGTGATTAAGGCACTAGAAACCAATTTCTTGGACATAGAGCCCAGAGGAAAGCAAATATTTCAATAAGATATAAAATTCACCACAATGAAGAAGGACATCTTGAAATGCCTCTACCCTTCAAAGAGCATCCTATGCGGCCTAACAGTAAGCAGCTTGCTGAAGTACTAATGAGGCATTTAAAAGGAAAACTGTGTATCATCTTAGAAAGCCAGAGAAAATTAGAGTCGGATTTGACTGCTCTGCAAAATTTAGAGGTACCTCTCTAAAAGACCACCTGTTTACAGGACCTGACCAGAGTCTTTTGTCAGCACCAAATTGCAATTACTTGTGACAAGCAAAAAATGTTCCACCATTTTCATGTCACCATAGACGATTGGGATTTTCTTGTGGTGGGAAAATAGGAACACAGAAATGGAACCCAAGGAATATAGAATCAGAGTGCATAATTTTGGAGCAGCATCATCTCATATGGCATGAATTTACCTTGCGAATAAGTACGAAAAGGACCGCCCATTGGCAGAGTTTCATCCAAAAATTATTCTATGTTGATAATGGACTTGCCAGCATTGACTCTGTTCAGAAGGCCAAGCAGCTAGTTAAAGAAGCATGGGAGGTATGTGCTAAAGGTAAATTACATTTACACAAGTTTGTGTCTAACAGCAGAGATGTTTTGAATGTAGGTCCAAACAATGAATGTGCCAATTCAGTAAAATGTGTAGACCTAAACTTCAATGAGCTTCCAGTGCAAAGTGTGCCAGGAGTAAAGTGGAATGGTGAGCTAATACATTTTCATTCAATGTCATTGTTGATGAAAGGGCAGCCACACAGTTAGGAATACTATCAGTGGTTGCAAGTGTGTATGATCCATTAGGGATTATCTCTCCTTATATCTTAACTGGGAAAAGAATACTTCAAGAGATGTGCAAACTGGGTGTAGGATAGGATGAACCTCCTTCCCTTGATCTAAAGCCAAAGTGGGAAGCGTGGCTCCATTGCTTGATAAACCTTCACGAATTTCTCATAAAAGGATACCTCTTTCCTGAGAACCTTGGCACAATCCAAAAAATTGAGCTTCATCACTTTTCAGATGCTAGCAATAATGGTTATGGTCAGTGTTCATATATAAGGATTGTGATTGACAAACAAGTGCACTGTGCTCTGATCATGGGTAAAGCCAGAGTGGCACCCACAAAGGTTATTAACATACCTTGCCTTGAGCTGACTGTGGCTACAGTTTCTGCTGCAATGAATAGCATCCTTAGAGAGGAGCTAGAACTGAAGATAGATAGGAATTCTTCTGGACAGATTTGAAGGTAGCGCTTGGGTATATCAAAAATGAAGCTTGGCGCTTCCACATTTTTGTAACTAATTGTATTCAGAAAATAAGAGACAATACAGATCCAAGCCAATGGTTCTACGTTGAAACAAGTCAAAATCCAGCAGATCAAGCCTCAGGGGTTTCAAGGTGGCAGACTTGATTGCTTCGCATTAGTTCACAGGACCTAAGTTCCTATGGGAACAGGGGATTGTCATAAGCCTAGGATCCCTAGAGCTACTTATAGGTGACCCAGAGGTAAGGCACTTGAAGTCTAATATTTCTGAAAGGAAAGTTTTCTTGAAAGATTCTCAACATTCTCAGATTAAAATACAGTCCTTAATGTTGTTGCTAGAATTCTTAGGCTGGCAAATAAAGTCCAAATAGGACCTATTAGCGTAGAAGAATGAAGAATAGTCGCCTTTGTACTCATAAAGGCAGCATGAAGGGAGGCCTTCAAGAGGAGCTGAAGTGCTTCAGTCTAAATTCTGCCAAGCTATGAAAAACTCACAAGATGTACCAACTTGACCTGTTCCTTAAAAATGAACTGCTCAGGGTTGGAGGGTGATTGAGACAATCTTCCACATCATTTGACTTGAAACATCCAGCACTTGATCACTGTCACAAGAAAACCCAGCACCAAAGCAGAGGGCAAACTCTAAATGTACTTAGAGCAAGTGGATATTGGATAATAGGTGTCAGTAAGGTAGTGGCCAAGCATATTAAATATTGTGTCACCTGAAGAAAGATGCAGACCAAATGAGGAACAACACATGGCAGATCTGCCTGCTGATTGAATAGAACCTTCTCCTCCATTCTGGTATGTTGAAATTGACTTTTTTGGACCCTTCCATACAAGACAAGGGGGGGAGGAATTCAAGAGATATGGTCTGTTGCTCACATGCTTAAGCTCTAGAGCCATTCACATATTAAATGCTTTGAGAAGCTTTATAGCAATTAGAGGAGCAGTGAGGCAGATCCAGTCAGACCAAGGTACGAATTTCCTTGGATCAGGGAATGAGATAGAGAAAGGTCTGTTGGAGTTAGACAAGAAAAGAATCACAGCTTATCTTGCGAGAAACCAGTGTGACTTTCTGATGAATGTTTCCGAGGCAAGTCACATGTGAGGAGTTAGGGAATGCAAAATACGAACAGTTAGGAGTGTGATGAGCTTTGTCCTGACACAAGTTGCAGGAAGACTAGATGACTCTTCACTTAGGACATTTTTCCACGAGGCCATGTCAATCAATGAGTGTTGAGCCTTTAACACCCAATCATTTGCTCAATGCTCAATGAAGACCTTTGTGCCTCTTCCACCTCCTGGCAAGTTTGTCACAGAAGATTTTATATGCCAAGAAAAGGTGGTGTAGAATGCAGTACTTGTCAGAGCAGTTCTGGAGCAGATAGCACAAGGAATACCTGACAACCCTAAGCCTTAGACAACAGTGGCATACTCCCAAAAGAAAAACGAGTTGCAGATGTAGTAATTGTCAAAGAGGACAATTTTCCCAGAAATGAGTGGAAATTTGCCAGAATCATAGAAGCAAGTTGAGATGATGATGGCTTAGTACAAAAGGCTAAGATTCAAATAGGATAAAGGGATTCAAAAAAAGAAAGGTGAATGTCTGACACAACCACCCTTTCTAGAACGACCAGTTCACAAATTAGTGGTATTAGTAGAGAGTGATTCCTAAATTACTATGGAAATAGTACTTAAACAGATGTCTTAGACAATTAAATCATGGTGTATTTCACAAGTTTGAGTCTGAGGTAACATGCAGGATATAAAATACATTTTTGACTTAAAAAATGTAAATGGAAAATTACAAGATTTATTAAATTCTACTTGAATATGGTTAACATAAATCTTTGTAATTTTGATGGCAGTGTAGCTGTCACAAAATATATGTATTGTGACAAAAGGCACTATTTCGATGCCTGACCCAACACAGACAGACATGAGAGGCACATTTATAAAACAAATAAATGTTTTTATTTTTCTTTTCTTCTGCCTGTGGGCAATGACTTTCCCATTCCCACAAGCACAACATACTCCAAGCACTAAGCAGAAACAATACTAATACTTTCTTCTTCTTTTTCTCTTTCTTTCTCCACCACTCCTCTCCGGCAATCTTTGTTTCCCTCCTCCCGACTCTGGCTCCCGGAGTGGTGGCTGCTGGCTCCTTTTATGACCCACCCGGAAGTGCTCCAAATGTTTGATGACCCATTTCTGGCTGCACTTCCGGGAGTGGTGGAAGAACCGCCCACATGGGTTCAGGAACCACTTCAGCGCCCCCTGGTGGCACCCCCGGATCCCCACAGGTTTGTAGAGAACTCCATCTCCCATGGAGCCCTGCAGGAATCTGAGGCACCACTGCCACCTAGGGGGGCTGTCATCTAGCATCCCGGGGACTTACTGATCAGTCCATGCCTCTTTCCCCTGGACCATATACAGAAGAGGCGTCCCGACTGGGCATTTTGTAAATTATATTGTATATGATAATAGTTGTGATGCAATCTTATTGTAGGTATTTTCTTTTCAAGTGCAACTTTATTTATTTGCGATCTCAATGTATTTGTGCATAAGTATATAAAGTTGTTCTGAATGGAAGGGTGCTGTGGTCACGTGATCAGGTTCATTAGTGGATGTCCATTCTAGACATCATTCATGTTATTTTGAGAGGGTCTGCTTTCTATTTTAGCTTTGTAAGCTTCCTTTCCTTCACTGAGCTTTTTGTTTAGCACACGCTGTACATCCTTCAGATCCTCTTTATTACCAGATTTGAATGGCATCTTTTACTTATTTCAGAGACCTTTTAGCTCCTTAGTAATCCGAGGATTGTTTGTTGGAAAGCAACACACTATCGTATGCTGTGTCAACACAGAAGTTAATATAGTCTTTGATACAACGATAGAGTTCCTCAATATTGTCTTCATTTGACTTACACATCATTTCCCAGTCTGTCATTTGGAAGCAGTCATTCAGAGCCATTTGATCTTCCAGGCTCCAATTCCTCACTATTATAGTTTGCAATCTAATATCAGGCTTGTACCTGGGAATAAGATTAATCAGGTTGTGGTTAGATTTGACTAAAGAAGCAAGTAGATTACACTTAAAGGCATCTTTAACATTTGAATACAGTAGGTCTAGTTTGTTATTTCCTTGAGTGGGACAAGTCACAAACTGATTGAATGAACATGATTGGAGTCACCAATATTATAACTGAAGGGTCAGAATGAGTCATCATTAAAGTGTTGGCAACAGAATGAATCATTTCCATTGCTAGGTCCCCCTCTGCAGGCGAGGAATATAAACATTAAATAGGATGATGTAATTTACCTCCCTGGGTAACATGGATGAATTCCAACTTTAAAATATGAGTAGGCAATTTTAAAAATGGTATTGCATGACAGAAATATTGTTTGGTTTTGCATAGTAGAACATTGGAACAATTTTGATGAGTGCAATAAATTTGCCAATCCTATTCTCCTAGATTCTCCAGTATAACATCATGTCCCTAGTTCTACTGTCTACCACACAATTTAGTAATTTATTCCACAGTTGGTTCTATGCCATTGCTAGCATCATGCACTTCCTACATTTCCTAGTTGTGCAAGTTTAAGGACAACAAATGTTTCCCTTGTAATTTCTTTGTTCTTTGACTTTATAGCATTAGACGTTCAGAATCACTTAATCTCAAAAAAGAACATCACTGCCTGCATTATTTTAGCAAAAGTCCATCTAAATAACCCTGTAGATTTCTGTTAGAAAGTTATATGGAAGAATCAACATACTATTCATTTTTTTTCTGGAGAAAACCTTAAAACTAGCATATTTTGACAAATCTTATCACTACCTTCCACCACTATAAACTTTATAACCACTGTGTAGAAAGGTGGCAAGATTGTTATAGTTTGGATTACTTTAAGTTCTTTAACATAGATGCCTCATTATTATAAATGTAACTATAATTGTACTACAAAATGCTAGAGAACATTAGTCCCTCTACCACTGAACAGGGTCTTATAGCATAGCAATAATCCTAACAATCTAACAAATTTTCCCAAAGGTGGAAATACCTTAGTTTGCAATAGTTCAGTCAACATTTACATCTCAAATCCATAAAAGTGTTATCAGGCTGTTTATAAAAGACTATCAATTAATATGGAGAACATATTGAAGATTTTGTAAAGAAGAATGAGCAAAAAAATGTTAAATACAGATATAACAGACTGAGTAAAAGCTATTAAAATTGTTTGGTTAATGTTACAGATGTTACAAACACACTCTGGTACTTTTTCTCTTCCTCCACCACTCCTCCCTGGCAACTTCATCCTCCTCCTCCTGATTCTGGCTCCCAGAGTGGTGGCTGCTGGCCCCTTTTATAGTTTACCCGGAAGTGCTCCAGGTGCTTGATTGCTGTGTTCTGCCTGCACTTCCAGGTGTGGTGAATATGTTTCCCATAGGGGCTCCAGAGTCACAGCTACAGCACCCCCTGGCGGTGCCTGTGAGACCCAACATGGCTACACCCAACTCCAATTCCCATGGATCCCTGTGGGAACCCGAGACACCTCTCCAACCCAGGGGGGTGGTGCCATCTAGTGTCCAGGGGGTGGTATTACACCGTCCAGGGCTGCTCACCCCGAAGATACAGTGCAGGGGCATCCTGGCTGGGCATGGACCCCAGCCACTTGCCACAATATATTTAAAGTATATATACAGCATATCTATATATAGCCAAATAGATTGCAAAAAAATGGCGTTATAAACCGTCGGTGCCTAGATTGCGAAAAATTCGTGTTATAAACCGTCGGTGCCTTCTGTGATTCTTGGAAATGTGAACTCACTACCAAATAAGATCGACGAACTGGCTGTGCTGGTGAAAAATGTCAGAACCTACAGAGAATGCAGCTTGCTGTGTTTTAGGGAAATGTGGCTAACAACTACCATCCCATATGCTAATGTGGAGCTACCCGGGTTTAGCACAATTAGAGCGGACAGAAACGCAAATACCTGTGGGAAGCGGAAAGAAGGAAAACTCGCTCTCTATGTGAATAGAGAGTTGGTGCAACTCTGGACATATAAACGTTAAAATCTCCAATTGTTGCAGGGACATCGAACTGTTGGCTGTAAGTCTGCGTCCCTATTACTTGCCAAGAGAGTTTGGACACGTGATTGTTGTAATTGTTTACATCCCCCCTCGAGTGAACGCGGAGATAGTGAGTGACGTCATCCATTCCACAGTTGCTAAGTTACAAACGCAGCACCCTGAGGTGCTTGTGATAATTGCTGGTGACTTTAACCATGTAACGCTGGACAAAACATTACCTGCCTTCTCTCAGTATGTGGAGTGTAACACCCAGGGAAATAGGACTATTGACCTAGTGTAAGCAAATGTTAAAGACGCATACAGCGCCACCCCGCTGCCTGCGCTTGGGAAAGCAGATCATAACCTGGTTCTGCTTCAGCCTCACTACAAACTGAGAGTTAAGGCGCTACCTACAACCACACGATCATTCAGGAAGTAGTCCCCTGAGGCAGAGCAGGCTCTGAAAGACTGCTTTGGAACTACAGACTGGGATATACTGCTGGGGTCACACAGTGAGAACATTGAAGAGGCTGTTGACTGCACAAATGATTACATCAACTTCTGTATGGACATTGTAGTTCCAATAAGAACAGTACACTGCTATGCTAACAACAAGCCATGGATTACAAGTGACATCAAGGGCCTTTTGAACCAGAAGAAAAGGGCTTTTAAAGGTGGTGATCAGCATGAGCTCAAGCGCATGCAGAAGGAACTCCGAGTCCAGCTCAGGGCGGCAAAGGAGCAGTACAGGAGAAAGCTGGAGCAGAAATTGCAGAATAACAGCATGAAGGAAGTGTGGGATGGGATGAAGATCATCACTGGCTGCAGCTCGAAGCGGGGTGCCACCATCGAGAGAGAAGAGGATAGAGCAAACCAAATGAACAACTTCTTTAACAGGTTTGACCACTCTAACCCACTCTCACATGGGAGTACTTCATCCTCCAACCATCCTTCTGCTGACACCAGCATAGGTGAGACATCCCCACCCACAATTACAGAAGCACAGGTGAGCAGAGAGCTGAGGAGACTTCATGCCAGCAAAGCAGCGGATCCAGATGGTGTATCGCCACAACTGCTGAAGGCCTGTTCGTTGGAACTGGGGAGTTCTCTACAGCGCATCTTCAACCTGAGCCTGGAACAGGGGAGAGTCCTGAGGCTTTGGAAAACATCTTGTATCACCCCAGTCCCAAAGGTATCACGTCCTAGTGAGCTGAATGACTTCTAGCCTGTTGCTGTGACGTCACATGTGATGAAGACCATGGAGCGGCTGCTGCTTCACCACCTGAGGCCACAGGTCCGCCACACCCTCGACCCCCTGCATTTCGCATACCAGGAGATGGTGGGAGCGGAGGATGCCATCATCTATATGTTACGCCGATCCCTCTCCCACCTGGACAGAGGCAGTGGTGCTGTAAGAATTATGTTTTTGGACTTCTCTAGCACCTTCAACACTATCCAATCTTCTGCTCCTTAGGGTCAAGCTGACTGAGATGGGAGTAGACTCACACCAGACAGACCTCAGTATGTGCGTCTTGGGAACTGCAGGTCTGACATTGTGGTCAGTAACACACGAGCGCCGCAGGGGACTGTACTTTCTCCGGTCCTGTTCAGCCTATATACGTCATACTTCCAAAACAATTCGGAGTCCTGCCATGTGCAAAAGTTCGCTGATGACACTGCTATTGTGGGCTGCATCAGGAGTGGGCAGGAGGAGGAGTACAAGAAGCTAATCAGATACTTTGTTAAATGGTGTGACTCAAACCATTTATAACTGAACACCAGCAAGACCAAGGAACTGGTAGTAGATTTTAGGAGGCCCAGGCCCCTCATGGACCCCGTGATCATCAGAGGAGACTGCAGAGGGTACAGACCTATAAATACTTGGGAGTGGAGCTGGATGACAAATTGGACTGGACTGCCAATACTGATGCTCTGTGTAAGAAAGGTCAGAGCCGACTATACTTTCTTAGAAGGTTGGCATCCTTCAACATCTGCAATACGATGCTGCAGATGTTCTACCAGACGGTTGTGGTGAGTGCCCTCTTCTATGCGGTGGTGTGCTGGGGAGGCAGCATAAAGAAGAAGGACGTCTCACGCCTGGACAAACTTGTTAAGAAGGCACGCTCTATTGTAGGAATAAAGCTGGACAGTTTAACATCTGTAGCAGAGCGACGGGCACTAAGCAAACTACTGTCAATCATGAAGAATCCACTGCATCCACTTAACAGTGTCATCTCCAGGCAGAGGAGTAGCTTCTGTCTGTCTGTCTGTCTATATACTAGAAAAATACCCGCACTTCGCAGCAGCGAAGTACTGCCATAAAATTTTTATGAAATCGTCACCTGTGAATCTAAGATGTTTAAGAGGCATTGGCGGTTGTCCAAGGTGTAAAATATTTGGCAGTTCGGTACACTTGAAAGCAACATCCGAACAATTCAGCGGCAGCCATCAGTTCACATGCAGAACCATAGGTGAAGGGCTTAAGCATTTCACTCTTATAGTGATCCTGTGTAGTATAATCTCCTGTACCTTCATCAGTCCACACCTTGAACCTGTCCCAGTCATTCAATACATAAAATACATAAGACACAATGTTCCTCAGGATATCAAGAGTGAGCCTGATATGGCTGTGCAATACGTAACACAGAGAATGGAAAAGGCAGGAGCCATCTCCGGGCTTGGAAACCACTCGGTAAGTGACAGTTCTTTGATCGATGGTGATCACCTCGATAGACATGTTAATGGGGGTACGATTGAAACGATAAAGGAAATGGGTACCTGAACAATGTAAACTAAGTCTAAAATACCTACACAATAACTATAATTGTAACAAATGAACAATAAAACAGCAGAGAAGCTGTGGATTAAATGAAAAGGCTGCAGTTATCAGCAGCGAGACGTGAATACCGTGGCAAAGCAAGGAAGGGAATGAAGAGACCGGAGCGACAAACGGCCTTATATAGGCAGGCAGCCAACTACGTGGGCTGGGGGATGGGGGACCCAACGCAGCCTCACACAGCGACTGAGCTGCAGGCTATGGCCGTATATATGTACGCAAGTAGGATTCAGTTAGCGTTGGGAACCTGTGTACCAAATTTCTTGAAGATGGGTCCATAAGTAACAAAGACCATTGGAAAGTTCAATATGGCAGCCGACAGTGGCATCATACCACCGAAATAAATACGTACATCGGTTTCGGTTAGCGCAGGGTAGCTGCCTACCAAATTTTGTGAAGATGGGGCCATAAATAAGAAAGTTTAACATTTCGGATGTTGTTGACTGTTACGCGAAGAATTTCAAAATGAAAACTGCTTAACTTTTGTAAGTAAGCTGTAAGGAATGAGCCTGCCAAATTTTAGCTTTCTACCTACACGGGAAACTGGAGAATTAGTGATGAGTGAGTCAGTATAGATATACAGTGGTGTGAAAAACTATTTGCCCCCTTCCTGATTTCTTATTCTTTTGCATGTTTGTCACACAAAATGTTTCTGATCATCAAACACATTTAACCATTAGTCAAATATAACACAAGTAAACACAAAATGCAGTTTTTAAATGATGTTTTTTATTATTTAGGGAAAAAAAAAATCCAAACCTACATGGCCCTGTGTGAAAAAGTAATTGCCCCCTGAACCTAATAACTGGTTGGGCCACCCTTAGCAGCAATAACTGCAATCAAGCGTTTGCAATAACTTGCAATGAGTCTTTTACAGCGCTCTGGAGGAATTTTGGCCCACTCATTTTTGCAGAATTGTTGTAATTCAGCTTTATTTGAGGGTTTTCTAACATGAACCGCCTTTTTAAGGTCATGCCATAGCATCTCAATTGGATTCAGGTCAGGACTTCGACTAGGCCACTCCAAAGTCTTCATTTTGTTTTTCTTCAGCCATTTAGAGGTGGATTTGCTGGTGTGTTTTGGGTCATTGTCCTGTTGCAGCACCCAAGATCGCTTCAGCTTGAGTTGACGAACAGATGGCCGGACATTCTCCTTCAGGATTTTTTGGTAGACAGTAGAATTCATGGTTCCATCTATTACAGAAAGCCTTCCGGGTCCTGAAGCAGCAAAACAACCCCAGACCATCACACTACCACCACCATATTTTACTGTTGGTATGATGTTCTTTTTCTGAAATGCTGTGTTCCTTTTACGCCAGATGTAACCGGACATTTGCCTTCCAAAAAGTTCAACTTTTGTCTCATCAGTCCACAAGGTATTTTCCCAAAAGTCTTGGCAATCATTGAGATGTTTCTTAGCAAAATTGAGACAAGCCCTAATGTTCTTTTTGCTTAACAGTGGTTTGCGTCTTGGAAATCTGCCATGCAGGCCGTTTTTGCCCAGTCTCTGTGTTATGGTGGAGTCGTGAACACTGACCTTAATTTAGGCAAGTGAGGCCTGCAGTTCTTTAGACGTTGTCCTGGGGTCTTTTGTGACCTCTCGGATGAGTCGTCTCTGCGCTCACCATGTTCTACAGAGGCATCATAGAGAGTGTCCTGACCAGCTGCATCACTGTCTGGTATGGCAACTGCAACATATCCGACCGCAAGCGCCTGCAAAGGATAGTGAAGACAGCAGAGAACATTATTGGGGTGCCTCTCCCTTCACTACAAGACATATTTTACAAACGCTGTGTCCGCAAGGCCTGCAGCATTGTGCAGGACCCCTTACACCCCTCACATGGACTTTTCACACTTCTGCCATCCAAGAGAAGATATTACAGCATCAAAGCCAAATCTGCGAGGCTGCAGGAGAGTTTTTACCCCCAAGCTGTTAGACTCCTTAACACCAGGCTGCCCCCTGGGACCTTCCACACGGCCTCAACCTCCTCTACAAAACAGAACTTTTATACATGAAAACCACTATCCTGCAAAGAACTGAAAATCTCATACTGACCTCTAAGGATTTATGAAACATTCTGACCTGTCATTGTTTACACACGTCTTAAACAACTATTATCATACACTGATAATTTCTGTATTATCTATATCTATTATTTATTATTTATTTACTTATTATATTACATATCTTACACATCAATATTGCTGCTACTTGTTTGTCCTATCTTTGCACAATGTCTTGTCTTGTTTGTTTGTGTTTTAATTATAAATTTTAAAATTTTTATTCTATTTTTAATTTACTATTTGCACATCATGTTGTTACACTGTGGACCCTGAGCTTCGCAATTTCTTCTATCTGTATACTTGTATATGGTTGAGATGACAATAAAGTTCACTTTGACTTTTTTTTTTTTTTGAATTTTGGTCGGCCGGCCACTCCTGGGAAGGTTCACCACTGTTCCATGTTTTTGCCATTTGTAGGGCCTCCTACCCTCCTGTGACCTGAAACTAGTTAGATGGTCTGAGAAATACAGTAGATGATTGGGTAGATTTAATTTGACTTTTTAGATTATTGCTTAAGACATGAATGAGTTCTGAATGGAGGTTACTTTTAAGTAGGACTGAATGTAATTAGTTTTAATTTGTCATGACCTTGTAAACCAACTTGCACCTCTCAAGAAAACACTAGTAATTATGCAACATTCATTAGTTCTGTAGATGCATACAACTTTTAATTTATGATAAATGACTGTGTGAGTTTTAGATTTTTGTTCTTTAATTTTGCATCCTTCCCCTAATCTTCAGATGTGCATGGGGAGCATTGTGTGGCCAACCTCAGGAACTTCACTGAATTGCACATACATTTTTAGATCTGGCCACATATACTTTAAAGCAGGTATGTCAAATACGCGGCCCACAAGAGAAATCTGTGTGGCCCGCATGACAGATCCTAGTTAGCACTGAACTTGTACAAAATGGTTACTATCATTTGTAATTGAATCCTTCTGCATCTTCGGCGTTACTTATTGACTTTTCTTACTTCTGCCTTCTGAAAAAAGTGCGTTTTCCCATGGCATTACGGTACTGGAAACATCATCTACTAGTATAGCCATGAGCTTTGAACAAAGTTAATGAGCTGCAACGTCACAACTGAAGTGCTAGGCTGCAGCAGCCTGGTGCAGGGGCGGCCTTAGGCATGTGCAAACTGTGCACTTGCACAGTGCCGCCACGCCAATATATATTGAATATAAAACAGAAAGAGAAAATAACAACATAGCTGACGGCAATGTGGCCGAAAAACATTGTGTTTCTTGTTAATTAGTACGCTGTATTTACTAATGTCGCTAGAGTTGGAGCAGTAAGCAATATGTAGTATTATAACGTTCTGCCATAATGAGAATATAATGGGCAGCCACTTGGTTTTCAAGTTACGGACACGCGCATATAGAAGCGTGTCATGAGCACAAGGCGGCTATGCAGTGTCTGCAAAGGACGTGGCCATGTGCCATGCATTAGATACCATATTGACATTGGCAGGCGAAGGGGCCACCGATTCTTTCTCTGCCCAGGGCTGCCACAAGCCTAGAGCCTCCCCTGCTAGGCTACAGTACTGGCTGGGCTGCTGAGACTGGCCACTGGGCAGAACTGATCATCACGAGTAGTAACAGCCTGCATATTTTCAAATTTTTTTGCTCTAGTTTTATGTAATTTTGTGCTAGTATTGTAACGAACAGTTAGTGCAGACTACAGCTGAAGATCTGAAGTGGACGCGAGATGTTGGTGAGTTGTTTATTAAGACATGTTTGTGATTTTGAGTTTGTAAAATTAGTGTAGGTCAGGTGGCTTTTTGCATATTGGCTTATTTTACAATATAAACTTTGAAGTAAACTTAGTAAAGTAAAATTTGATTTTTGGAGGATTTGTTTTCCAAGTTGAATTACTGAGCAATGAATTCGGTGAGCGTTTTCCTGATTTCAGTTCACACGAACAAGACTTTGCGCTGTTCTCTTACAACGTTGAAAATGCGCCTGAGAATATCCAAATGGAATTGATTGAACTGCAATCAGATTCTATTCTGAAAGCAAAATACAATGAAGTTGGTGTGCCAGGCTTGTATGCTTACCTGCCACCCTCGTATGTGCAGATCCGTAAGTTGGCATCGAGAGTACTGTCTATGTTGGGAAGCACTTACTTTTGTGAGAAATTGTTTTCGTTAATGAAAGCTACCAAAACCCCATATCGCTGAAAACTTACTGTTGAGCACCTTTCATCCCTCATAAAAGTTGCAGCTACACAAGATTTCAAGCCTGATATTGCCGAACTGGTTACTAACAAGAGATGCCAAGTGTCGAGACAAAAGAAATAGATCTCCCACTGTAAGACTCCTATATAAGCAATGAATATGATATAATAATATAAGGACCTAGCTAAGAGGCTAAGACTCTAATTGTACACTGTTGTACGGAGAGTGTATGGAAATAAATTGCTTTTCTTTAAAGTTTTCAGTATTGGAAAGAAAGCTACAATAACTTTGTATAACAGTATAATAGTATTTGTTACAGTGTGGCCCGCTGACGCACGTATGGCAGTCGAAGCGGCCCACCAATGGTAGTGAGTTTGACATGCCTGCTTTAAAGCATTGAGTTAACTTTTTAGCTTTTGCAATTTTGTTACAAAAGACAATGCTTCTGTTTAAGAATTTGCAAAACAACCGGGCAGCACTCAACACAATTTAAAGCTCAGTAATGTTTTGAAAACAAACCCAGATGTCTTAATTTTAGACTGAAGCAATTATATTAAATATTTGGGATACTTTGCATAGAATTAAATACTTTAACCAGCCTGGGAGAGGTGTGACAAGAAACCTGTTTTTCATGCAAATACACGCATTAGCTAATTCAGAAGAAAACTTTAATGTTCTAGATATTCAGTGTTTGTGAACTAGCATATTGGAGGAGGTAATGTCATTTTTTATTTGGAAAAAGAGTTTGTATCACTGAAAAATTAAACATGGAAATTTGCCATTTCCCTTCAATATTCCATACACATTGACAAGTTTAGTAGCTTAATCTGTTAAGACTTGCATGCTGTTAAATAAGTGGTAACAATAATTAAGAATTGTAGCACATACAAAACAAATATTACAGTCTTTCCAAGGATACCTGGTGGCTAATCTTTATGCATCTCTTGTATCTGCTACATGGGTTTCCATTCCCAATATTAAACTGTTAAATTGTTAAAATGATTTTATTATGTAATCTTGGCAGCTCTCAAAAGCAGCTTTTGATGCAGCATGCTGTTATTGAGGTTATACCTGTAAATATAAGGATTGGTTTGTACTGCAACCCTAACAAAGGAAGTTTGGAAACATATAATCCATCCATCCATCCATCCATCCATTTGCCAAACCCACTTATCCAGAGCAAGACTGCTGGGAACCTGATGACTATCCTAGCAAGCATCAAGCACAAGACAGAAACAGTCCCTGGACAGAGCACCAGCACCTCATGGAGTGAACACACACACACACACAATACCTCAGGAGCCCTTTTTGCATTGCCAATACACCTAACCTTCATGTCTTTGGACTGTGGGAGGAAACCAGAGCACCCGAAATTAACTCATACATGGCGAGAACATGCAAACTCCATGCATGGATCAAGTGTAATCCTCAATAATATTCAACAACATTAATGAAGCCAAGAACTTTAGTTCATTCTATATATTGAATTCAAAGTATGATAATCATGTCTCAGTCATTCATCTTTATGTGTTTTTTGCCAGTTTAGGGTTGCTGGGGCTAGAGCCAATTTCAACAGTAGTGGATGCAAGTCAGGAATTTACCTTACACACAGCACCAGACTATCACAATTTACTTTTGTGCACTCAAACACATATAGCCAATTTAGAGATGCAAGTTATTGTGACACAGAAGATTTTGGAATGTGAGAGAAAAATCTCCGTACCTATAGAATAAATCCATGCAAGCATGGGCAGATTGAAAAGCTCTACACAGGCTGTGACTGGGTCTAAGATATGAAACCAATCAATACCACAAAGAATGATTGTTTCCACTTAGTAACACCTGCATGAAACCAATGTTTTAGTAGGTATTAGGTAACAATTAATTATTATTGAAAACCAACAGGAAACTCTTCCATATATATATATATATATATATATATATATATATATATATATATATATATATATATATATATATATATATATATATATATATATATATATATATATATATATATATATATATATATATGAAAACTCATGTAATCCAGTTTAGGGTTACAGGGAGATAGAAGAAGATCATGCATGCACTAAAAATCATTCATACTGGGTCACTTCAGATGTACCAGTTAACAAACCCAGCACACCCTTGGGATGAGGAGCGAAAAACTACAGTAGTAGTCAGAGGTAAAACAAGCAGACAAAGGGAAAAGTAGTGAAAAATTAAAATGTTATACTTTTATGTCTCCTTGTTTTTCAAAGACTTTATATTCCATTGCTCTGATAGCTTTTCTATCCTTGATACAGTAAGTGAGTGTTGGTTATCACTAAGGCTAGGTGCTGCATTTTGCTTTTATTCTTGCTGCTGGTGAACATCCAGTACCTTATTTCTATATTCATGAACTCTTTCCCTGTATCTGAAGACTTCTTTTAGTTCATACAGCATGTCCTGTAGCAAACACTCATTCTTGTCCAAATTTCAGCACTACTAATTGCCTCTATAAACTTCTCCTCTAAAATACTGTATATTCTAAATTAACCTTAACCTTGTGAAGTTAGATGTTTGTAAATACATAGTAGTGCTGCCAAATAAAACATCGATAAATTATTTTCCTAAGTTCCTATAGTGGATTTTTTTATGTCTTTTCTGAGTGTTTGTGTATTGAATAATCTTTGTAAGTAAAACAGAATAAAATTGATTACTTTTACATTTTGCTAGATGTAGTTTCTATACAAATTTAATGATACTTGTTATAAATCAAGTAAAAGATGAAGAAACTTGCTTTAAATGAGTCAGTTGAATTTCCCTCTCTTTTAAATCACAGTTCATTTAGAACATTGCTAATTTTTGCAATGCATAGCGACTATCTTACTCAAGCATAATGAATATGCCATATCCAGTTAATGGTTATTGCCGTGTTGAACTTCTTTGGCACATTTTCATTTGACATTATTTTTTGAAAAGTGCATGGAAACATTACCCGAACATGTTTCCAGTAGTATCTGCCTGATTTTTACAATCTGCTTTTTTTATTACCAGTTTAATTATGTTCTAGATATTTTAGGCACTACTTTGCATATATATTTCATGTTTTGCATGTGTATGTCAAAGTGGTAAGTACAAGCAAAGATGATTAAGTATGTTCTGATGATGAAATAGACTGTTCAGCAGTGTGCTAGTTCAGCAAACAGAGTTTCTGCCTCATTGCCCTTGAATCCTAGCTCAGTTTGTGGTGGATTTTACATGTTCTTCTCATATTCATGTGTGCTTCTGTTAAAGACTAATGGATTGACCATGCCATTTGGTTCCTGCTGGTATAGGCTCTGGCTCCCAGCCACTCTGCTATGTAAAGGTTATCTATCCATTTTCAGTGCCCAAATTGTCTAGTTCAGAGAGTCAGGAAACCAGAGATATCATAATAACATTAGTGGCAAAGAAAGATCCAAATCTAATCATCTAATCCATTAAAAGCAAACATACATACCACCAAACATAAGAACATTTAACCTAATACAAGTGTCTTTGGGTAGGAGCAATATCTCATGAAATCATGAGACAGAATGCAAAGTGCAGGCACAGAAATCAAACCCAGTCTTTCTGGAGCTTCAAGAAACGAATTCTAACTGTGCTGCCCTCATTTTTACAAAATTAGTTTACAAATATTTATGGATCTATGAATATATTAAACATTGCTTTTCATATATATATATATATATGTAAGAACTGGCACAAATTTGATCACTTTAGATATTACTACTCAAGGCAATGTATCCAAAGTCATGTTACCTAAGAATAATCATATATGTTATTCTTCTCTTTTTCAGCATTTTGTGCTTAACTAGGTTAAACTATCATATTTAGAAATAAATTAACATAAAAGTGTATATTTTCTCAGTTTGTTATATCTTGTTTTATATTTGTAAGTAGATGTATATTATGTCCTTTATGTGCTGAAAGAGTGACATGTGAATAGGAAATTGCAAAAGAATAAGAAGTGCTTCTGATTTATACACAGTAATTTGAATATTCTATCCAATATAAATTATGGTGGAATAGTGCATTTCTTTTGTTAATGGATTGTATACTTATAATGAAAAGTGTGGCTTTCCATTCAAAACTTTAAATTTTTGTTTGTTTCTCTGTTTTTGCAACATGTAAATAAACCATCCATCCTCTAACCCGCTGAATCCGAACACAGGGTCACGGGGGTCTGCTGGACCCAATCCCAGCCAACACAGAGTTCAAGGCAGGAAACAAACCCTGGGCAGGGTGCCAGCCCACCGCAGGGTGTACACACACCCAAACCAATACACCAAGCACACACTAGGGACAATTTAGAATCGCCAATGTACCTAACCTGCATGTCTTTGGATTGTGGGAGGAAACTGGAGCATCCAGAGGAAACCCACGCAGACACGGGGAGAACATGCAAACTCCACATAGGGAGGACCTGGGATGTGACCCCGGGTCTCCTAACTGCGAGGCAGCAGCGCTACCCACTGTGCCATTGTGCCACCTGTAAATAAACCATGAAAGGAAAATTCAAACAACAGAAGCTCTGTTATTATATATTATGAATGCGTTTTATATGCAGTGCAGTCAGCAGTCTACTGCAGGTTCATTTTTTTTTGTGCTGTTTGCTGCTACAATGCATTCAGGGACAGCACCCCTAACCACACTATTTCTGCAAAACAGTTGAAAATATGGAGGAATGGTGGGGGAGGTTTCTGTGCTGACCATATTAGTTCCAATTATTTAAATTGTATTGAGAAAGATCTGTTCTGCAGCAACAGACTGCCTCATTAATTGACATTTACTATTAATCTTTTCTAAGAACCCAGAGAGAGCCGGATGAATAAAAGTCATTAAAATTTTCAAAGATAATTTAATTTGCAAAATAAAATAACAAAATTAATTCTCTAGAGCAACTATCTACAATTAAAAAAGTAAACTGCTGCATGCTCACATAACAGACTAACAAATTAAGTTTTATGAGCACTCTAGACACATGAGTTACTACACAGTTTCTGAAATACAGTGATTATTCAGAAAGAATCTAGCTCAGTTAAATAAATTCAAACATAGAGCCAACACAGGAAAGATGAGGAGGAGGTATTTTAGCTAATGTGGATTAATAATATTAAAATTTAGACTAAAAGTGAAAGCCATATTTGAGGAATCAAGACAATCTTTAAAAACTGCTTTAAAGAAAAGTGGCATAACTAAAAAAATAATGTAAGACAAAGAATGTGAACAATACATACTATAGCTCATGGTTTTCAACAAAGTACAGTTTCTTTAACTATGCAAACAGAAATTGAACTAAAAAAGATGTTTCAGTTATTATTTGGTACTACCTGTGATCTCAGATTGTGATATTATAAAATTATCTAAGTTTTTAAAATGAGCAAAATCACAGAAATCAAGTTCATTTTAAACATATAACATTTATTAACAAAAATAAAGAAAACAAAACTAGAAAATCATTAAATACCTCCATAATAATGACTGGCATATAGCTAACAATTAAAATATCTTCTACATATAAACAACTTACAGTATTTAATTTCTGGAGCTATCAAAAGCTTGCACCTGCAACAAACAACATGGGTATAAGAGAGGAACCTACCGTGTCAGTAGATGTTGTTATACTGTAGGGCACACTCAGTCACACAAGTCAATAATTCTAGTGCATGGAAGAGAATGAAAAAGAAATAAAATCTACAGATAACAGAAAGTTATCCACTTTTTCTATTACATGTTCTTAGAGAACAGGGCACTATCCCAAACACAAGGTGGTCAGCATGTCTTTCCAGTGGAAGACATATTAATCACAATTATCCTAACATTCACACCTTTAGGATGTGTGGCAGTACACTGGAGTATCCAGACCTAATTCTTGAATATTTTGGGAAAAGCATGGAAATGACACACAATGACTAGACCATTAGTTGTTAGGGATCATGGCCAACCACTGTACCTTCTAAAAAAAAAATAATAATAATAAGAGTTACACAAATTGACTATAGTACTGGTTTCACTTTTCAGTGTATTACAATCAGAATATTACTTTGTACAACTTAAAATGGATTTTTAGAAGGTAACTGAATGTTGCGGTGATGGTAACCTTGTCACATTGAGTGATGGGTAAAAATCCTTTCCTAAGCATTGTGCTAAGTCTATAAAATATATTATGTTAATTTAAATTTATTTTTTTATTAATTTTATTGTAATCATTCCATACAAATCAATCACTTTTTACAAAAAGTAGGATTGAGAACAAGTCAACCCTCACCCCCGAGAGAGAGAGAGCATGGCCAGTGGGGTAAAATTTAAGGCTTGTAAACATACCTAAATTGATGAGTTTGAAAAGCAATTGAGATGAATGGAGAAGAAATAGAAATGCGGAAATAATAGCTTCCTCAGTGCTTTAAAAGCTTATTCTAAAATATTATTGATGAGATCCTGCCATGTTTTGAAAAAAATCTGTATAGATCCTCTAACTGAGTATTTGATTTTTTCCAATAACAGATAGTATAAAACATTGGTTTCCCACTTAAAAGAGGAGAGTTAGGATTCTTCCAGTTTAGCAAAATAAGACTGCATGCCAAAAGTGTAGTGAATGCAATCACAGTTTGTTTGTCCTTCTCCACTTTAAAACCATCTGGAAGAACCCCAAACACAGCTATTAATGGGTTAGGAGGGATTGTGAGAACAAGGCTGTCTGAAAGGTAATTAAAAATTTTGGTCCAGAGTGATGTTAATTTGGTGCAGGACCAAAACATGTGACCCAGTGAGGTTAGGACTTGATTGCAGCATTCACAGGTTGGACCCTGCCCTGGAAACATTTTGAAGAGTTTTAGGCGAGACAGATGTGCTCGATATATAATTTTAAGTTGAATAATTGTATGCTTTGCACATATGGAGCTTGAGTGAATTCTCTGCATTGGTATTTACCACTTCTTTTCTGATATATTGATTAAGAGATCTTTTTCCCATTGTCCTCGTGGATCTTTGAAAGGGAGGGACTGTAAAATAATTTTATATATTGCAGAGACGGTGTCTAAGTCCTTGAAATTGAGCAATATTTTTTCCAGCATGGATGAGGGTGCAACATGAGGAAAATTGGGCAGGTTCTGTTTAGCAAAGTTCCTAATTTGAAGATAGTGAAAGAAATGTGTAGCTGGAATGTTAAATTTGGAATGTAATTGTTCATAGGATGCAAAGATGTTGTTTATATAAAGATCTCTAAGCAAGTTGATCCCAATTTTTTTCCGGATATTAAAAACTGCATATGTTTGCAAAGGTTGAAAGAGGTGGTTCTCTTGCAGAGGTACCACAGATAAAAGTTTCTGCATCTTAAAATGCTTTCGACATTGGTTCCATATTCTGAGTGAGTGAAGCATAATTGGGTTATCAGTATATTGCCGATAACTTGCATTTATTGGGGCACAAAGCAGGGAATATAAAACTGAAAGTTAGGTAGAGCCATGCCATCTTCTGCCTTTGGTCTTTGTAGGGTCGCTTTTGGATACGTGGATGTTTTGAGTTCCAAATAAATGAGGTTATTGTTGAATCTAATTGCTTAAAAAATGATTTATTGATGTACAGTATATTGGAATGTTTTGAAATAGAAAAAGAAGCTTAGGAAGAATATTCATCTTAATAAAGTTAATTCTTCCAGTTAGAGTGAGATGAAGGGTTGACCATCTATGCAAGTCTTGCTTAATTTTTTCCATGCAGACGGCAAAATTTTGTTGATAAAGAGCTTTATGTTTACTTGTGATGTTTACTCCTAGGTATTTAAACTGTTCTGCAATGATAAAAGGTAGGGTGTCTAATCTAATACTATATGCTTGAAAATTCACTGGAAAGAGTACACTCTTTTTCAGATTAATTCTGAGACCACAGATCTTTTGAAATTCTGTAAGTGCTGTTAAGACTGCAGGCACAGACTTTTGTGGGTCTGATATATACAGTACCATATCATCTGCATATAGAGAAATTTTCTGTTCCAGTCCTTCTCTGATAATCCCCTTTATCTGATCAGCATTTCGACAGTGAACCACCAATGGTTCAATGGCGATTGCAAATAGCAGTGGTGATAAGGGGCATCCCTGTCTGGTACCTTGTTCTAGTTTAAAGTAGTCTGAACAAATGTTGTTGATACAAACTGAAGCTTCTGGATTGGTATACAGTAGTTTTGATCCATGTACAAATGTTCCACATTTCTCTAATGTTGTGAAAAGGTATTTCCTTTCAATCATGTCAAATGCTTTTTCTGCATCCAATGATAATAATATTTCTGGGGTGTTTGACTTTGTTGGTGAGTATATTACATTAAGCAGGTGTCGAAGATTGGAAGATAAGTGTCGAACCTTGATAAATCCAGTTTGATCTTATGATATTACTGAAGGGAGCACTTTCTCCATCCTTCTTGGTATGATTTTTGAGAGTATCTTAACGTCATTATTCAGAAGTGAAATTGGTCTGTATGATGCACATTGTAATAAGTCCTTATTTTGTTTAGGAAAGATGGTGATTAATGCTTGGCAAAAAGTCTGAGGAAGAGTTTGATTGTCTCTAGCTTCTGTAAATGTTGCTAATAGGAGGGGAGCTAGCTGAGCAGAGAGTTTCTATAAAATTCTGCAGGGAAGACATCAGTGCCTGCTGCTTTCCCCGCGTTGAAGTGACTTTATAGCATCTAGTAATTCTGATAGCGCCAGAGGTTTATCCAGTTCCTCCGCACTAAGAGTATCTATTTGTGGTATCTGTAATGTATTTAGAAATGTATTAGATTGTGTGCTGTCTTCTTTAAACTAGAAGAAGTAGAATATAAGTATTTTTAGTAGTCTCCAAATGTGTGCATTATATTTTTATGGTCGATGATTTTGTCTCCGTTCATGTTGGTGATTACTGGGATTGCGTTGCGAACTTCTTGCTTGTGGATTTGTTGAACTTAAAGCTTATTAGCTTTCTCTCCGTGTTCATAGTAATGATGTCTGGATTTGTAAATTAGATGTTCAGTTTCTTTAGTTTTCAAGAGGTTGAGTTCTGAATGCAGAGCCTGCCTTTTCCTATGTAGAGCCTCGCTTGGAAGCCTGGCATGTTCTTCATTTATTCTAGTAATTTTGCTTTTTAGCTCTGATAATTTCTTGGTTTCTAAAATATTTAATACTGTATTGATTTTTAAAATATTTTTAATGAAATACAGAAATTTATTATACTGCTAATAGCACAGTATTACAGTGAAAACTTTAGGAAAACTCAAAATTTAATGGACACAGCCATCAGCAGTATGTCTATCTGCAGACAGAGTACCCACCTTGTTTTAAATGTTGTTACACCTTGTTTACTTACCTCATATTCATGTCTCTAGTGATTCTTCCTATGAGGTCAGTACAAGAATTGGGAGAGCATAGATCATGAGGTCGTTGGAAAAGGGTGTGTGGCGCTGCTGATATCTTTGCAAATTGATGAAGGTCCAAGTCTTCAGAGTCCTGGTGGACTTCCTGTTTTGCTATATGGTTGCGAGATGTGGTCGCTATCCAGTGACCTGAGACAAAGACTGGACTAATTCTGTACTTTGTCTCTTCAGAGAATCCTTGGGTACCGCTAGTTTGACTTTGTGTTGAATGAGTGTTTGCTCACGGAGTCCTGAATGAGGTACATTACCTGCATTTTGAGGGAGCATCATTTATGGAAATACGGCCATGTGGCATGATTCCCAAAAGGTAATCCAGCCTACAGGATCCTCATTGTTGAGGACCCGAGCAGCTGGACCAGAACAAGGGCATGGGATGCCCACATAATACCTGGCTGAGGCATATAGTAATTTCCTGGGAGATGGGACTGGACAACATGTACAGTTGTGCTTGAAAGTTTGTGAACCCTTTAGAATTTTTTATATTTCTGCATAAAAATGACCTAAAACATCATCAGATTTTCACTCAATTACTAACAGTAGATAAAGAGAAACCAGTTAAACAAATGAGACAAAAATATTATACTTGGCCATTTATTTATTGAGGAAAATTATCGAATATTACATATTTGTGAGTGGCAAAAGTATGTGAACCTCTAGGATTAGCAGTTAGTTTGAAGGTGAAATTAGAGTCAGGTGTTTTCAATCAATGGGATGACAATCAGGTGTGAGTGGGCACCCTGTGTTATTTAAAGAACAGGGATCTATCAAAGTCTGCTCTTCACAATGCATGTTTGTGGAAGTGTATCATGGCATGAACAAAGGAGATTTCTCAGGACCTCAGAAAAATAGTTGTTGATGCTTATCAGGCTGGAAAAGGTTACAAAACCATCTATAAAGAGTTTGGACTCCACCAATCCACAGTCAGACAGATTGTGTACAAATGGAGGAAATTCAAGACCATTGTTATCCTCCTCAGGAGTGGTCGACCAACAAAGATCACTCCAAGAGCAACGTATGTAATAGTTGGCGAAGTCACAAAGGACCCCTGGGTAACTTCTAAGCAACTGAAGGAATCTCTCACATTGGCTAATGTTCATGTTCATGAGTCCACCTTCAGGAGAACACTGAACAACAATGGTGTGCATGGCAGGGTTGCAAGGAGAAAGCCACTGCTCTCCAAAAAAAACATTGCTGCTCGTCTGCAGTTTGCTAAAGATCACATGGACAAACCAGAAGGCTATTGGAAGAATGTTTTGTGGAAGGATGAGACCAAAACAGAAATTTTTGGTTTAAATGAAAACCATTATGTTTGGAGAAAGGAAAACACTGCATTCCAGCATAAGAGCCATATCTCATCTGTGAAACATGGTGGTGGTAGTATCATGGTTGTTATATTCAGAGAATTCTAAAGGAAAATGTCAGGACATATGTCCATGAACTGAAACTCAAGGGAAGGTGGGTCATGCAGCAAGACAACGACCCTAAGCACACATGTTATTCTACTAAAAAATGGTTAAAGAAGAATAAAGTTAATGTTTTGGAATGGCCAAGTCAAAGTCCTGACCTTAATCCAATCAAAATGTTGTGGAAGGACCTGAAGCGAGCAGTTAATATGAGGAAACCCACCAACATCCTCGAGTTGAAGCTGTTCTGTACGGAGGAATGGGCTAAAATTCCTCCGCCGGTGTGCAGGAATGAGCAAAAGTTACCGGAAATGTTTAGTTGCAGTTATTGCTGCAAAGAGGGGTCACATCAGATACTGAAAGCAAAGGTTCACATACTTTTGCCACTCACAAATATGTAATATTCGATCATTTTCCTTAATAAATAAATGACCAAGTATAATATTTTTGTCTAATTTGTTTAACTGGTTTCTCTTTATCTACTTTTAGGACTTGAGTTAAAATCTGATGATGTTTAGGTCATATTTATGCAGAAGCATAGAAAAATTCTAAAGGGTTCACAAACTTTCAAGCACAACTGTATGCCTAGGGAGTTTTCAAGTGGGATCCCGTGCTGCCTTCTTGTGTGGTGGATGCAGTAACGTGCTGTACCAGTGCATGCTCCCAACCTGGCCTGACTTGAATAACAAGCACATACAAAAAAATGATGCCTTTCTCCTTTAAGAGTGAATAAATAATCAGAGGTTTCCATGATTTCAGTGTATTAAACTTATATGTTTAGACTTCAATAATTTTCAAATTAGAAAATTATTGAAGTTCATTATTCTTCTTGTTTTACTGGCGGTTGGGAAACAACAGTATGGTACATTATCACCACCACCTGGTATGGAGTATTGATCAGCATGCTCATTACTATATCCTGTCACTCAACTTGGTATCTTTTAAAAATTATAATAACTTGCATCCCAACTGCTTCTGTAAAATATCTTCCAAAATAAGATTAATTTTCAGTTCCCTGATGTTTTCTACTAAAATTTTCCTATTATTGTCATACCTCCGACATTGTAATATTGCTTGTTCTGTTCTTTCTGGCTTTCCACAATACTCACATAAGTTGGTATGATGTTTAGACTAGTGTCCAAATCTGAAACTTGTTATCAATCGTTCATCATTTCTGTTTCTCCCTGTGCATTTCTCCCACTTTCCTCTGAACTCTGTAATACCATTATCCCTTCTAACTACTAACTGTATTTGTTCGGATTTTGTACATTCTTTTGCAATTTTATCTGCTGTTTCATTACCTTTAATACCAATATGGTATCCATAAAAAGGCTACAGTGAAACACATCATTTGAATTATGTACGATGTCTTTTGGATTTCAATCAAAATATCTGGCCTAGTATCAGAGCACCTATATTTTAGGCTATATAGGGATGAACTGGAATCTGAAAAAACTTCTGATCCTATTGGAACCAACCTCCTCAATCCATTGTACTGCTAACAGAAATGCAGTCATTTTTTCTTCATGGATGGATATCTTATCATTGATCCTTTTACCCATTGGTACATGTAACTCTTGACATGGGTGGACAGATTCAGTCCTGGAGGACCGCAGTAGCTCCAAGTTTTTGTTCCAACCCAGTTTCTTAATAAGAAGCACTTATTGCTCAAGTAACACTTCTGCTTCACTTTAGTTGTCTCGCTCATGAAGATTTTGAACCCTTATTGCTTATTTTACAGTAGTCTTAAACAGCTATAGTCTTGGTTTTTAATTGCTCCTAATTAGCAATAAGATGCAAATGACAAAAGAAACCAGCATTTCTACATTTAGCTTGTTACCATTTATACCTGAGTGTATTTATCGTACACTATTGGGTTTAATTAAATACTTGGAAGAATAGTGAAGAGAAAAAAGTGAAGCACTGAGAATAACTCATCTGTTTTGGACTTCAAATCATTTGGATGAAATCCTTAGAAAGGAAAACAAAATCCATTGATATGAGAATGACTTGACATGGCAGAGTTAAAGCACTAGCAAGCCATTAAGTTAAATTATTGACAAGGATTGGTTTTTAATTAAGCAACTGGGTTGGAACAAAAACCTGCAACCACTGCGGCCCTCCAGGACCGACTTTGCCCACCCGTGCTCTAGAACAATGACGTCTACTCCCATTTTATTGTCTAATGATGTAGGAGTATTTTATAAGCAATTGAATTTACATAACAGTGTCAATCAATGCATACATTTACTCTGGTTGGTTCATTTGTTTACATCCAAATGACTTATATAAAATAAAAGTCTATTATATTATATTCTGGTTCTTATACCTTTTGGGTTGAGCCAACACACCTTGACATTTCTGCATATACTATATACCAACTGTCTAATATAGTTGTTCACAGGACATCTGCTGACTTCTTAGTCATCTCTTAGTCATCTTTCAGTATATTTTGTGTATTACATCTTTGTCTCTGTTGTTCACTTGACCTTTATCATGTTTCCTGATATGCCTGAATACGTTTCTGATATTTATTAACCATGTATGCTATTTCTTTAAGATGAATGTTATGTTACCTTAAAATTATTCTTCCATACAGGCCAAGGTTCCAACCTATTCTTCCGGATCTATGAGGTTTCAATGATCACCACCATACCTCCCCTCTTAAATTTATAATAATGCCTTAAGTCCTTTGTTAATGAATGTCACATACTCCAAAAGTCTACCTGCACTCAGTTCTCAGGAAGTACTCATTCAATATTGTGATCCCTGTTCTGTCTCTGGAACCTCGAGGCAGCAGTTGACCATATGCTCAAATCGTGGATGAATAATCATATAATTTTTTTTTTCTAATTAAAGCTTTAATATATTTAAAATCAGGCACAATGTAGACCATTCACAATTGCACTTTCAATTTTCTGACCTTTGATTATTGTTTTATTATCTGTCTATTATTATGTAAGGTAGTACTCAGATACAGACCAGAAAACCCTTTTAAATATTTTCTTGCTGCTATTTTTTCTTTACTCCAACCCTTATGTAAACATATACATTTTATGCATATAAAGCTGCAATGTATGTAAATATATCAATATAATACATAAGTTGTTATCAAATGAGACAACTTTGATACCTATTATCAAACTTCCTGCTTAGATTTGTTGGCTACTGGAATAGTTGTTACTCTCTTTAGGTTGGTCTCATCCACCTTCATTGTCAACTTACTAAGAAAAAAGAGTGACAGCCCCATTACTGCAAACTGTGGAGCTCAATTCATTCCATGTATCAAAATAAAATTACATCTTTGTACTATACTTCTGTTTGGTGTCAGTTATGTACTTATTTGCATGTTACAGTTTAAGGAGTAGTTTAATAATTAGACAATTAATAGCTAACTTTACAAAAAAACCTTTGTAATCTCACCTGTAGAGTAGATAATACTGTACACCTCACAACAGTAAAATGTTTTGATACTTCCTTTTATGAATCCAGCAAGCTAAAAAAGAACTTTCCCAACTAATGGTCTTTAATATATGCCTTTTTGTAAATATTTTTCTAACTTGCACTTTGTAAATTTAATTGTGACTTATACTGTACTCTATTACAAATCAGTAAAAGAAATGTAATTTTAGAGGTATATACTATATATGTATACACACATACATCCATCCATTATCCAACCCGCTATATCCTAACTACAGGACCACAGGGGCCTGCTGGAGCCAATCCCAGCCAAGACAGGGTGCAAGGCAGGAAACAAACCCTGGGCAGAGCACCAGCCCATCGTAGGGTGCACACACACACCCACACACTGGGGACAATTTAGAATCGCCAATGCACCTCACCATGCATGTCTTTGGACTGTGGGAGGAAACTGGAGTACATGGAGGAAACCCACGCAGACATGGGGAGAACATGCAAACTCCACGCAGGGAGGACCTGGGAAGCGAACTCGGGTCTCCTAACTGTGAGGCAGCAGTGCTGCCCATTGTGCCACTGTGCCACCGTGCCGCCATACACATACATACATATATATACGATATTTATAGTACCCTTCATAATGTTTGGGACAAAGACACGCTGTATATATAAATAAAATGCAGTATTCAGCTGTTTCCTCCTAAAATACAGCTTAGGAAAAAAGTGCTATTTCAGCACTGGTAATAAATGCAATTCAAGATTAGTCTGTAAATAGTATTTCTGTTCCAAAACTCATTAAGTAATACTTCACCTCAGTTCTTGCCTCAGTGAGCACTAATAATCAATTGATCAGTTTCAATTTTCTAATCTGTTCATCCAAGTCAGTGTATCAGAGTTGAGTGTAGAGGAGGACTGGCCTTGGAATAATGGTGCAAGTCTGTCACCGGACACACTTACTGTATTCACACATCTATACTATAATTCCAACAGGGCCAAATGATATCATGAAAAACTGCAGCACCTGGAGAAAGGGCTATGCAGACACAGGGGTGATGTTTTTACTTTGTATATAGTTGGTGTTCAAACTAATATTTGAACCATGAGTTATTAAACACTAGTATACTTTTTTATTATCCATATGAATTCTACCTAAGCCTTGGTTTGATTTTCACTCACTATGGATGACCATTTCAAATGTATTTATTTTATTTATAAGGGTACCAAACTTGCCTACCCACTGTGCATCAAGTCTAGGACCATCATAAATGGGGTGTCTGTCATCTGTGGTTTGTGTAGTTTCCCCACCTTTCTGTTTGATGTCAGTAGATGTTGGGTGTTGCCCACTGGGAACTATTAGATTTCAGCATCAGCTAGTGATTCCCATGGCCTCTACCGGGCACATGGTTTTTAACTGTCATTGTATCATCAAGAGGATACTGGAGCTGAAATGTTAAGACCTGGCTCTTGTTTATGCAAACCTTTTCTAGGTGCCTTTTACAGAAAAAGCTTAGAATGTATACAGGAAAACATGAAAAAAGCTGGATATCTGAAGTGTGTTTTACAAAGTAATTTAATGTATATTGCTTTAATTATAGAATAGACATATTTTAAAGTAGTACCATATTTTGTGTTAACATTTACGTCATTGTCCCTTTTGTGCTGCAAAATTATATGTGCTTCTAACCAATCAGCCATATTCATTTATTTGTGTGCAGTATTCATATTTTCTATGTCCTTTTATTCAAAAACATTCAGTATATTATATCATAGGAGATACTATCTTTCAAAGCATTCAACAATAATATATATGTCTCCCAGGCAAGTTTTTTTTTCTTTCTGAAATATGAGCAGTTTAATTTCTCTTATTGAGCAATATGTTATAGAAAGCATTCGCTCCATTTATTTTTAATCTTTCTGCTTAATGTGCAAGCATGCTTTTGTTTTAGGATTCTGTGCCTTCCACTGTTTCAAGAAGATATACTAGTGTTCTAAAAGATGAAACTCTGATTAAAAAAATTAAGCAACCTGTCATCAGTAAATTGATTCTTGGAAATCAGAAGAAACCGGAATGTTATGTCTGCATTGTGATCAGATGTCAAGCAATAGGGAAATGTGGAAAAAAAAATTGTTTTTTTTTCATCCATTTTCTAAGATTGTTAATGTTCTAAACAGAGTTGAAAGGAACTGAATCCTGTTCTGGGAATAATGCAAAAGCCAGCCTAGATGGAACCCTAGACTATAGTCACAGAATGCACCCACACAAGTTGACAATTACTAATGACCTTAATGTTTATGTCACAAGAATAGCAAAATAAAATGTACATGGTGTGACAGATAGGGGGCGCTATCGCTCCCTTGAACCCTCAGACAATTCTCGAGACACCAGGTAAAAGTCCAAGAATCGACTTTATTAATACACAGCAGTGCACAAAGCACCCTCCTCTCCACAATACTCATAAATTAACCAATACACAATCAATAAACCAATCCTCCACTCCCAGACGCGTTGCCACCCTTGCACCCAGCTCAGCTCGCCGTCTGGGAGTTCCCACAGCTTTTTTTATAGTCCCTGACCCAGAAGTGTTTCCCATCCTACAGTCCATGATTCCTTATCACTTCCGGGCCAGATAAAAAGTCCTTTTCTTCACCCCGGAAGCATGCCATTCCTCTTGTCCATGTGACTCGGACGTACTGCCGGGGCCTAGGGCAAATAATAGTCCCTGGGTCTCCCTGCAGCTCCATCTAGCGGCCCCTGTGATATCCAGCAGGGCTGAGGATGAAAACTCCACTGTCCATAATTTCCTGCTGCTATTCGGGGCACCTCAATGCTGCAGGGAGGGCTTCACCTGGCGGTCTGGGGGTATTGGCCAAGATGACTGGCCGGCCATAGACCACAATTGTGAAAACTCATTTGGACACAGGAAAAATGTGTAAACACCATGAAGATGGACTGGAATTTGAACTCGGATCCTAGGAACTTATTAGAATAGTTGTATTTTTGTGATTGTGCCATTATGGTTTACATTAACAAAATCTACAGGTATAAATACTGTGCCTCATTACAGGTCCTGTCCAATATCTAAGGAAAGATTATAACTTTTTTCACCAGCTGTAACCCAGTCCTAACCTTAACCACTTTTCAAAAAGCCATTAAATTGAAAAAAAAATATCTGTGGCAAGATGGAAAGGTATGGGATGTATTTAATTTTTATATACATGTTTATGCAGACAGTAGTATTTGTCAGGAGCCATTCATATGTGTTTTTTCTCAGCTGCAGATACCCATCCTTATTTTTTTATATACTTATCACGTTTTATTTTTTAAGTATAACCTTATATCTGCAATATTACAATATATTTTCTAAATAACTGTAAGCATGTGTTCCTAAACCCACCATCTGCTAGAAAACAACAACAATAAGAGAAGCAGGTGAAACTGCATGAAAAAAGTAGGTGCAAAGCAAGCATAGTAAAATTAATCACTGCTTGTAGTTCTTCAAAACAGCGAGCTCACTAAATGAATAAACTATCATTTACAAGGGCTAACAGTAAAGGAAGATCGACTGAGAAAGTAGACTAATGAATTGATGGGCTTGGGAAACACAGTCTGATAAGCACAGGCAATAGATTAGGTTAATGTATAGTAACAAATGGATTAAACACAAATGAGTAAGGGTGGGTTAACTTCATTAAGTAAATATGAAAAAGCTGTAAAAATTTGAACAGAGAAGACAAACTATTTATTGATTTACCCTGAACACGAGTTATCTGAAACAAATGAATTTAGTTTAACATAATTAAATGTATAGTGGAGTAGAAATAAAAATTGTGCTAACACAAATGCAGAAGAAAAGAGAACGACTGTGAGCACTTTTTGAAGTGGCCTGGGATGAAACAACTGAGCCTGGAGTTTGGTAACCCAAGCACTGGAATCATTAAATAGGGCAGGAATCTAAAACCTTGTTAATTTACTTAATGGGAGTTTAAGCATACCAAGAAGAGTACCCAAGTAATAGGACACAAGCAGGAATAATGAGTATGGTAAAGGTGAATCTTTAGGAGTCTGCATCAAGTAAGCTTAAATATTTCTCCCGTTAACCTCCTTTGCTTGCTCGTTTTATAAACAATATATATTATTAGCAAATAATTCTCTCCTTTAACATAGTGCATTGGTCAATGGTGCTTCCACACAGATCCCGCATCCTGGGTATAAATCATGCGCCTAAATGCTGTCTGTGTGGAGTCTGTACATGTTTACTGTATCTGTCATATTTTTTCTCTGGATATTCCAGTTTTCCTGCCAAATCCCAAAGATGTTTGTGTGAGGTTAATTGCGATGTCTAATCTCTGTGCGCGTATGAATTTGTGTAAAGAGCATCTTGTGATAGACTGGTAACCCATGCTGGATTGGTTCTCACCTTTGCAGGGTTATGCTCTTGCACCACATTACCTTGTATTCCATTAAGTAGAATTAAGAATTCTTTTTTTGTTATTTTCTTTTAGTTAAAGCATTTGCTCTATGTTCTGTGTCATTAGTAAGGACATACACTGTACACCCAGTCTTTAAACATATGAATTAAAATACAGCAAAATGTATGATATTCAATGTCACAGCTACTGATGCCATTGCATTTTACATAAAAGCAGTGTAAATATTCTCTTCAGATGTAAGTTACATCAGTGGACATTGTTTTTATTCCAAGTCTTTTCTACCATATTTATAAAATTTATTTTTAGAAATTGTAACAGATAAAATTATTAATACAAGAACAAAATAAAAATAAGGTGTTAATTTGATAGCCACAGGAATTTGGCATCTGAGTAAACAAAAGGCCAGAAGCCATAATTAAAATTTACAGACTGTAATGTAGTTCTTTGAAGAATAATTACGGTGATCGTTAAAAAAACATTGTCACACTTTGCTATCATAATGGAAATTCATGCTTTCAAACAATGCTGTTGCTTTTAATTATTAATTTTAATGTTTGCCTGACAAGGTTTGTTTATAACAATGGTTTACATTAAATTAAAGCAATTGTATCTTTAAAGATACACACAGTTGAGTAGATTCTTTAGCCCAATTTGTAGAATATTTTTTACTTTGTTCATATTTGTCATAGGTTCAGAATGGAAATACACTAGTTGGTGCTCGGCGGTAGCGCTGCTGCCTCACAGTTAGGAGACCTGGGTTCGCTTTCTGGGTACTCCCTGCATGGAGTTTGCATGTCCTCCCTGTGTCTGTGTGGGTTTCCTCCGGGTGTTCCGGTTTCCTCCCATAGTCCAAAGACATGCAGGTTAGGTGAATTGGCGATCCTAAATTGTCACTAGTGTGTGTTTGGTGTATGCCCTGCGGTGGGTTGGTAACCTGCCTGGGATTTGTTCCTGCCTTGCGACCTGTGTTGGCTTGGGATTAGCTCCAGCAGACCCCCGTGACCTTGTGCTACGATTCAGCGGGTTGGGAAAAAGGTATGGTATGGTAGTTGGTGCTACAGTCTCACAACTTCAGATCAGTAGGCACCATCTGGGCTGTTTCTTCATCATGACTGATAAACTCTGGTATGGACTGCTATCATACAGATCAGCTGGAAATGTTCCTAGTTTACTTATGATGCCTTTGTATTATATGTGTTGGGAAAATAACAAAGAAATCTTATTTTAGTAATTGATGAGAAATATTACACATTTAGTTAGATTTGCTTGCAAGATTATGGGAACATTTTTCAGATAACTGTATACACAGTTTTCTACAGTCATAGTTGTTTTCTCATACCTCGCAAAGGTGTGAATGTGTAGTACTGTCAACTCTAAATTGACCAAAAATCTATGGAAAATTTTCCGGAAAATCAGTGTAGAATTCTTTTATTATTTCAAAATGCCTTGTGATGTACTTTTGCCCAGGGTTAATGTTGCTAGGAGAAGTTCCATCTCCCCACAACCCTGTAACAGTACCCAAATCTATCCATCCATCCAATTTTCTAATTTGCTTTCATTTTAGGGTTAATAAGGTGAATTTAGAAAATATATGAGTTTAATGTTTATTTCATATTGAGTCAGTTTGTTATGATTTTAAAAATTAATCAACAGACTGATGATTAATTCTTATTTAAATCATCCTATTATCCGTATACAGGTATTAGTAAAATGTGCTGTATTCGTTCGGTACAGTGTCTGTTCGGAGAATCGTTGCTACCGTCAGTTTGACGTTGTGTTGACACGGAGTCACGAATGAGGCACATTACCTGCACTGTGAGGAATTGCCTGTTACGGTACTACAGCCATGTAGCGCGATTCCCCGAGCAGGAGCCTCATTGTTGAAGACCCGTGCTTTTAGGGGACGCCCACATTAACACCTGGCTGCGGCAGATAGTCACTTCCGGAGGGTGGGACAGAACCACATGTCTGACTTTGTTTCCAACCTGCTGTATTACATTATTTGAGTCTGAAAAACTTCTACATCAATACAGTTTTAGACGTAAGTAACAAACACACAAATAGAATATACAACCACAGATTTAAGAAAAGTAGATGTCGCTCAAATCAGTAAATAATTATACCTGCCCATTCAATACTCCATTTAAATATAAATTCTAAAACTAAACACAGGCACTTCGTGACTTCAAAGGTAGAGCTGATGCATTTACTAGCATGTGATTTTCTGCCCACCCAACTGAACATTTTGGATAAAGCTTGGGTCCTTCGCCACACCCGTAAAAACATTCACGTGTGAAAGATTTAAAATAGACGGGTGGAGAGCCCACCAACACCCAACGCCTACGGCAGATTGGGAGGGGTGTGTGGTTGGCGACCCCTCCCTAGTCCGTTCGACCCGCGCGGGTTATTAAAATCGTAACTGGCGGCAACACAGCGCGCGCTTCAGATTACAGCGTGAGCCCCTGGGCGGCCTCATTGAAGGATCTTGCTGCCCACAATGAAAAAAACCTCACGCTATCTTAATCTGAACCATGCGAGTTTGCGATACCGGGAGATTTAAAGATACATTTGTGTTTGTGTTTAGGAATTCGATCGAGATGAATTGAAAGTTTAATAAACAATGTACTAAAATATTAAATGTTTTAGTCTTTGAACAATGAGAATAGTACATGTATACCACAAGCTGCGAATGTATCAGAAATCCATGGTACATTTAAGTATAAAACTGTTACTTAAAAAAAGATGGTACCAGTTAGTATAGGTGCTCAATGGATTTAAATAACGTTTGGACATGTGTGGAAATTATTTATTAATGTGTATTTGGCTGATGTGTTTATCCATATTAATTTAAAAGGTGCATTACAGCTCTATTTTTATACAGTTCAGACACAGACAGGTCAAGTGACTGGATCCAGGCCTACACAAGACAGGGGCATAAAACAAATCAGCATTATAGTCCAATTCCTGCCAACCTACCTATTTGCTGCATATTTAGTGTGCAGTTTTTTCAAAATATTACATGCACCACACATGTCACTGACAGAAATGATGGCTGCAGAAGGAGGTTAATAAAATATTGTGGCTGCACCCTTTAGCATTACATCCCAAACAGTGCCCATGTGGAGTTTGTACATCCTCTTCTCTGTGCCTGTGTTTGTTAATCACCAGCATGTCTTTGCCTCCCAAAGACATGTTAGATTATTTGGTCTTGTGTTTGTAAAGGGACCCTTCAAAATTGTTTGGATATTCACCAGACCTGTGTGACCCTGAGCTAAATTGAACAGGCTTAAGAATTACATGTATCAGTCAACCAGTGTATATTTTTTACACAAACATCAAGTCAAATCAACTTTTATTTTATTTGTCACATACAATTATACACAGTACAATATGTAGTGAAATGCTTAGCTGCTAGAATTCAAGACTGTGCATTAGAACAATATAAAAAGAGTCAGTACTCTGCTCTATAAATATCAGTATGTTATGAAGCTCTATAATATCATGTAGATCTAGATACTGTCCTCATTTAGGATGCATATGAACTTTGGAAAGATGCTCCTCCACAGTCTCTCTGAACTGGTCTTCAGGCAGCAGTGTTTTTTTGAATGTTACAGAGAACAGATGAGGTCATCACCCTCTGCATAACCTTATAATCTTGCTAAATGTTGTTTCCAAACGAGGCAGTAATACTATCTCTCAAGATATGCTCGATGGCGAATATATAGAAATTTAATGGTATCTGGGAGGGCAACCTGAAATCCCTGAGGAGTCTGAGGTGGTAAAGACATTGTCATGCCTTCTTGACCAAGTTGTTAGTGTTTTCAGACCAGATTAGGACCTTTGTGATTTGGATACTGAGGTATCTGAAACTGTCCACCTTCTCAGCCTGAGTGCTGTTAATACTGAGGGAGTGGTATTTTCTCCTAAAGTCCACTGTCAACTCCTTTGTCTTGTTGATACTGAATAGAAGACTGTTGTCCTGGTCCCAGTGTGACAGACTCTCCGCTTCAGCCAGGTAAGCCTATTCATTCACTCTTCAGCAAACTTGAAAGTGATGTTATAGACATGTAAAGCCTTTCAGTCATATGATTCTATTCATCGAGTAAATCATCACATCGTGCTTTACCAAGAAAATAAGGACAGAGTTCAGAATTAATAGTACATACAATTTTTAATTACATAAGGTATTACTATTAGAGGCCAAATTGAGTAGAAGAATTTCAGTAATACAGTGGACTACTTGAACAGCCTAAGAGACAATATAGTAAAATTAGGATTACTGAAAAATGGAGTAAGAATACATTAACAGTCAAACTGACTGAACTGCAAAAATGACAAAATATATAAAATGGGTGGCTAAGTCTTTTTGTGGACAGAAATTTTAACCTCATTCCAAAGATGCTCGCTAAAGAGCCATCGGGCCACAAAAGCAAAGAAAACTCATTTTCATATTTGGAATATTTAGGGGCAATATGGACCTTGTGACATGGTGCATTGTCACTCTAGAAAACTGTACCCACAAAAGAATGAACTATGTCAAGAACAATGTTGAGAAATACTTATTGTTCAGACATTCTTCAGTTAGTATGAAGGGCCCTAATGTGTGTTAGAAAATCATTCCACACACCCTCATACTTCCACCAACAGCCTCTGTGTTGACACCAAACAGGATTGCTCTGTTGAGTCATGTTGCTAGCATCAAATTCATATTCTTACATCAGCAAGATGCAAAATGTACTATAGTTCTTTTCGAGTCCTCAGCTACCCAATGTTGTTGCTTTTGTTTGTGACAAAAAGATCTTTGGCTGTTGTAGTGTTTTCTAGATAAAGTTCAGTAAGTGCAGCATTCTGAAATGACATTCTGACCACCAATATTAAATTCAGGTGTGATTTGTCTGGTTGTGGCCTGTCTGTTTGCTTATATGATTTTAGTCATTCTCCTTTGAGCGCTCAAACTGACAAAACTGTTTTTTGTCCATAAAATCAGCTATCCCCTTTTTTTGTATTTTGCACCATTCTCAGTAAACTCTTGAAATTGATATTTGTGAAAAGCCTGTGACGACTGCCATTTGGGAGATGCTTAAATTAAAGCCCATCAAACGCCTAGTGGCAAAAGCTCTGCTATGTTCAGAGTCCCTAAGTTCACTCATTTTGTCTATTCTAATGCTCAGTTGAACACTATCTAATGCTAGACATGCTGATCTGCCTAATTTATAACATACACTGCTGTCATGTGACATGATGTGTTGGAATGTAAAATTTGATCGGAGGTGGAGGCAACTCTGTTTACTTTCATGTAATACTGTATACTGTAATTCAGCACAACTGCTTTTGAAAACAAGGATAAAAGACAATGATATTATTTTTAAGAAGATGTTTTGCATTTTTTAAAGTGAATACTTTTGCAGAGTGCCATACAAAGCCATCAGAAAGTAATTAAACCAATATTATAACAAGAGATTAAATTAAACATTCGCCACTAAAAAAATGTTTACAGAATATTTAGGCATCTAATGGCATAAACCCCTTTCAATAAACTATCAACCCTCTCTATCCTTTATAAAATTTGTTTACACTTTTTAGGGTCACAGGGGCTAGAGCCTAATTCTTCCAGCATCAGGTGCAAGGCAAAAGCAGACTTGTATGTGATATCTGTCCATTAGTGAATCACATGCCTGTGCAAAATCAAGCAATAGTTATGGCCATGTTACTGCCCAGGAAAGTAAGTTACATCATCCTGGCTGACTCAGCAACAGAAATGATTCACTCTGTACCAATAACTTTTTGATGAATCATTCTTCATGCTGGTCAAGAACTATTAGGCCTGTTCCTTTTGTGGACACGGCTCTAAACAAATATTAATGCCTTTAAATATAAACCCGTGGGACAATCGGAGCAAGTTTGATCTCAGATTACTGCCACTTACAAGCCTGTATATACAGTAAAAATGTGAAAATGTACTTTTAGTTGAAGCGAAAACCTTCAACCTTTAAAAAGTATCTGGATGAGAAAATTGAATAAATTAGGTTTTAGTGAACCAAATGAGCTTGACAGACAGAATAGTCTGCCTTTGTTTATTAAGCATCTTGTGCTTTTATGTTCTTATATCTATATATCTTATATATATTAGGATACACTCACAATCACTCTTACAGTGTGAATTTACAGTCACCAGCTAACCTCCAGTTTTCTTTCAGATATGGAAGGAACTAGGAAAATCCAGAGAAAATCCACACTTACACAGTATGAATAAATCATGTAAACTCTACCCAAAGAGTAATCAGGCTGAGACTCATACCAAAGATTCTGGAGCTGTAAGAAGGCAGCAATAACTACTGTGTGTACTGTATTATCCAACTTTGAGTGAACATTTAAATGGAAAGCACAACATGTTAGGTTCATAGTATGGATGCTGTTTTACAAAGGGCACAATTTACAAAAAAAAAAGCGAATACACTTGCTTCTGCACAAAATTTGGATCCCAACTCAATTCCCATCTTCTCTCTGTGTAATCTTTGTATATTTTTGTATATAAGTGTTTTTTTTTTGACTTTCCTCTGGGGAATCCAGTTTAATTCCACAATCAAACAGCATGTTTTTAAATTGTTTGGTGACTCGTATCACATTCTGTGTGATTGGTTCCTGCCTTACAGCAGTTGATAGTGGAAGAAGCAGAGCTACAACCTGACCCTGTATTGAAGTAAGTAAGATCTTAAGAACAATTCATTTGTTTCCTTTTTAAAAATAGATTTTTGTTCAGTTATTTGAATCAAATTTTTATAATCTTATAAAATCTTATAATTTATAATCCCTGCTTCAGTCATATTTTGTTTAATTTCACTTTGATTATTATGTTAAAATTTAAGCATTGAAAAATCATACAACTTTTGCTTAAAACTGTTCTTCTTTTCATGAAGCAGTACTGTTTACATTTAAATCACTCATAACATAATGTTCCCAGATCCATTCAGGGTCATAGGAAGTATGAGCCTATAATAAGTGCAAGGCAGGAACCAGCACTGGACAGGACACCCTGCTGCTGTGAGTATTTTTGCTATTTTGTATACTAAGGCTTACATTTTATTTCACTTTGTAACTACAGATTCATCCCAAGGACAAGGGTACCAATATTATTTTAGCAATAAATTAGTTAAATGACTGAATATAGAAAGCTTCTGATATAGACACATGAGAACACTGTTTACCTTATTTGACTTTCTGAAACTGGAAGAGGAAATCTTGCTTAATTCATCATCAGCTGTTTGGGTGTCACATCTTAATCAGTTGTAACTATAACAACCCTGCACTAAACAGAGATCTGCTATCCAGTTCTTCTATTTCCCCTTGAGTTTTTCTAAGAAATTTCATTTAATCAAAGCTCCAGAATCTGGAACCTTAGGAATAATCAACTATAAGCACATTTAATGAATGCATCAGTGTTTATTATTATAATGTTTCTAATTCTTGCAAAATTTAATACCAACCTCTCAATTCACAGATAAACTTCAGATAACATTGTGTATTGAGTGCTTGAGACATTCAAAGATTGCTAGATGAAAACAATAGATATGAACATGTTTTGCTATTAATACTCTTAGACAGGTTATAATTTACCAGTTCTATTGAACATGTACCCTTTAAATCATTACAGCTTATTCTTTAAAATACCTTTTGAAAACCATTATTACTTGTAAAATTATAACATTGGCATGATATGAGAGTGTGACAGTGTATGCAAATGTGGCATGTAAAGAAGTGACTCCTGGTCCTGTCATATGCTGGAATATATTCTATATATCTTTAAGACTGTTTTTCCATTACAGATCTATAAGGAGTTTGAATCTATCCCAGAATAATCATACACAATGCAGACAGTCAACCTGACTGGAAGTCCAGTACATCACAGGGTACACACCCACACTCACTTGCTCTTACTGGGCCAATTTAGAGTTCTCATTCAACCTATGAGGAGCACATGCACACTTCACATAGACAGTGATTGTGCCAGGTTGATTGACATACTGTAATACTTAGTAATAAAAAGAAAATCTACTATTAATTAAAACACTACTGTCTGTGTTATGGAAGAAATAATAGATTTAGGGGTCACATAGTCAATTAGGATAAAGTGTTTTGATATGCTTTCCATATTAAAATATAGCATTCATCTTAAAAAAATAGCATAATGGGTAAATAGATGTCAGAAACCTGTTTAGGCATATCAAGAAACCAGATAAAGGTCAAGTGAACAACAAAATGTACTGGAAGATGACTAAGAGATAACTAAAAAGTCAGAAGATGTCCTACTGTATAAACAGCCAGAATAGACAATTGTTACATACACAGAAATTTCAAGGGTATTAGTGCAACCCAAAGGGTATAAGATTAATAAGGATATAATAAAGTAGAGTTTTATTTTATATATAGATCATTTGGGTGGAAGCCAATGAACCAACCAGGGTAAATGTATGCATTAATTGACATTGTATGTAAAATCAATAGTTTATAAAATGAACATATATCCTTTGTTTCTCTAATCTTTCTGACCATGCTGTAACAGGCTACTTTTGAAGAATGCTCCCTCTAAGGCATTTTGCCAAGGAGTAATTAAAAGATACAATGAACAGCTTTTCTCCTGCCTGATTACTGATTTGTCCTGTTAGAGGATATGTTTCTTTGTCTAATTATGATGTTGATTTCTACCACAATTTGTGGGTGTGTGTGTGTGTGTGTTTATGTGTCCGGTCCCTCCAATTGGTCAGTTTGTTTTTGGTGATACAATTGATAGAGGAAGTGCCGAGCAAAGAGGTTAAGTTACACAAAAAGGACTCAAGTACTAGGAGGAACACTGAGTATTGCCTTCAAAAATGGAAAGTATTCGCAAGAATATGAATGATATTTTCACAGCAGCTAATGGAGGGGGGGGAGGGGTTGGGGGAGTCATTTATCATTGGTGGTAATCAAAAGCCAGTCAGGAGTGAGCAAGGTGCCTCAAAATGACAGACTCTGAGAATCTGATTTTACAGCAACATGCTTGAGAGATGGAGCATTGGGCAAGAGAGGTTCAGACACAAGGAATGCTGAAAGTACATACAGGGCAGGGCATATCAAATATGAAATACTTTTTAAATGTTTTCTATTACCTGTTTTCAACAGGTATCATGGCATGTTCATTGTAAAAAAGAATCAGAGCCAATCAATTCAGATTGTTTATTCATAATACAGCAATAAATAATACAGCAATAATGTCAATTTCACGTATTGTTTCTTAGCTTTTCTTACTTAAGGTATGGAGGAAGATGATCCGCTGTGGCAACCCCTAACGGGAGCAGCCGAAACAAGAAGTTCTAACTAGTGATACCAAATTCAGAGCTCTAATGAAACTCTCAGTCACTTGTACTTTGTGTACATATTTTGGGGCTATGCATGATTTACTACGCCTGGTACATTCTACAACATGAGCTTGGTATCTCATAGACTTACCCAGAGAAACATTAATATTATAGAATCAGAATTGAAATAACCTATCAGAATTCATTTTCATCAGTCAATAAGAAACCTATAGGTCATTTAAACATGAGAACTCAGTATGTGTATATGTGGTTCCAAGGGCTTTTTGACTGCTTACATATGGCGGATGTGTAGATATGGTGCCATCAATAGGAACAGTGGCCAGTATTGCATCTATGTGTATATTAATGATCCTGATTGTATAAATGCAAAGCCGCTACTTCCTGGAATTTTGTATGGGTGAGTTGGGGGATTGGCTTGACTTGCATTGCATAGTTCAAATTGCCATGTTGATTTTTGGGATTTGACTTTTTCTGCCAACTCAATGCTAGACCAGTGACATCAAGGGTTGAACTCTTACTGTTATCTGTCAATTTTTTCACAGAAATGGCTGCATCTTTTTTACAAGACTTCTTCAAAATTTCCAAATGAAAGGGAGATCTTTAATTGTGTATAGATTGTATGGAACTGAACAGTATAGCTAGTTGAAGACCCTGCCCATTCTGAATCTAGACAAAACTGAGGATAAGGTGCCGTGGAAGACCAAAAACATAAAACTAAAATAATTCAGGAAATAAGATAACACAAAACAAAATGAGAAAAGGCAGAGGCACTGACACAGTTCTAACAGCTAGAACAATGAACACAATACCAAACAATATATAAGAACATGCATCAAGTCAGCTCATGTCATGTAGTTGTCAGTATGAGTGACTGTTGAGTAATCTTATGACCTAAAGAAAAAAACTCCCTAAATTCAGTGCTGTAAGTACTAATAGCCCTGTAGTGCTTGCCAAAACAAAGCAATGAAGTCTTTAATAATTCTGTCTGCATTTATGAAGCAGTGTATGAAATATGTCTTTTTAGAAGTTGCAGAAACAAGGAATATCCTTTGAAAACTCATATGGACATGAGTAGAAAGTTCAAACATGACATAGACAAAGACCACACTTGGATTAATAGAGATGTAGGTACAGTGTTAACTACTGAACAAGCATGCTGCTGATCAGTGTGTTTGTACTTGCAACATTCTTAGAAATTGGTTTAAATATAAAATAATGAGAAAGTTCAAACATGACATAGACAAAGACCACACTTGGATTAATAGAGATGTAGGTACAGTGTTAACTACTGAACAAGCATGCTGCTGATCAGTGTGTTTGTACTTGCAACATTCTTAGAAATTGGTTTAAATATAAAATAATGAAAATAAAGACTGTTGATTTTTTTTTGCCCACATTGTTAACTCTCTACCCCAGGCTCTCTCTATCTTAGTCACCTGCCGTTTGTCATCTCCCTTTGTTTCAACAAGTGTTAGTACATGACCAGTGCCTCCTCCTACTTAGCGGTGTTAAAAAGATTAAAGATTCTAGGTAAAATACATGTTCATATAATTTTCCCATCATAGTCAATTAATATATATTTTCATTTTGTAGAAAGCCTACAAAAGCTACATGACCTAAAAGGAAATTAATCACAATAATTTAGAAGGTTTTGTATTATAAAATGGAATGTTGTGTTTATGGAATGTTGTGTTAAGATTTGGAATGATTAAGGTCTTCTGGAATCTGCAGTCATTATGTTTGTTTTTGGCCCTTACACTTTTCTCACTTAAAACAAAATGGAGCTGACAGATATATTATATGGTTGGCCTCCAGATAAAAATAGTGACACAATCCCGTTAAATCAATATTGTCTCCTTGAACCAGAAACTCACAACAGAAGCAGGTGTGTATGCAAAACAATACATTTCCAAAAGATAATTTTTTGTAATTCTTTGTTGGAATTATCACTTTTTTAAACTTATGTTGACACTTCATGTCACTTTACATCTTTTTCCTAAACAGTTCTTTTTAAAACTAGAAGTACAAAAACCTTCATGAAAACAAGAACTTGTGATCTATTTTAAATAAACTCTTCCTCAGAACACTGTGAGTATTCATTTTACTGATTATTTGTTTTGCGGACAGAGTTGACATGTTGTCTTAGACTGTACATGATCTGCTGGTGATATTTGATCTCAGAATTCCAAGATGGTATTAAGATAATTAGGCATTGTGAAATTGGACATTGTAAACCTTTCATTGTAAAAACGTGTTTAAGTCACAACCTGTATTTTCACTTGAAACAACATGTCATGCTTGGGGCTTGAGTTTTTGTTATTGTCATTGTGATTGTCACACTACATTTCTATAAGCAGTAGTGGGACCCCATGTTAAGCAATCATTTGAAAGTCAGTGCATACACATGACCAATAAAACTCTGAGGAATTATCTAAGGTCTACGCTGACATGTGACTAAAACTGTAAATTATTATAAAACTGCTGGATTTCATTAATTTTTTTCAAACTGTATTTTGTCTTTGAAACATTTAAAATCAACATCAAATAAGCATAGCAGAAGAGCGGTCTTCCAAAAGCCTTAGAGTCAGTCATTGTCCAACCCACTATATCCTAACACAGGGTCACGGGGGTCTGTTGGAGCCAATTTCAGCCAGCACAGGGCTCAAGGCAGGAACAAACCCTGGGCAGGGCATACACACCCACGGGACAATTTAGGATCGCCAATACACCTAACCTGCATGACTTTGGACTGTGAGAGGAAACCGGAGCACCTGGAGGAAACCCACGCAGACATGGGGAGAACATGCAAACTCCACGCAGGGAGGACACAGGAAGCGAACCCAGGTCTCCTTACTGCGAGGCAGCAGCGCTACCACTGTGCCACCGTGCCACCCTAAAAGCCTTAGAGTACATCAGGTAATTCTGTTTTAATGAACAGCTGTACAAAGACAGGCTATTTTTTGTTTATGTGGAAATTTTCATTCATTGCCACAGTCTCATATGTCTGAGTACAATGTGTGGCAAGTTGAAATGGATAAAACATCACTTTCAGTGCTTCTTTGGAGCAAACTAGAAACATAACGGGAACAGCATTTAGGTGCAATAGTTAGTACTAGTTGCTTACCTTGCATAGATCGAAGTTTGATTCCTAGCCTATCCACTGTCTGAGTGGGGTTTACAAATCCATTCCAGGTACTACAGCTTCCTCTCAAATACATTAATACTATGGTACAGGTGAGTTTGCCCAGTGATGAACTGACATCTCCTACAGGATTGGGGCCTGCCTTGTAGTACTGCTAGGACTACTTTGACTATAATAGAATATCTGGGTTAAGAAAGTGGACTGTGTTAAAATGGAAACACAACAATATGAGAGATATGGGGCACCACGAGGTGACCCTGTAGAATCAAAAGCAAAAAAATCAAAGCACGCAATAAATCCGGAGCAGTATTTTCAGATGGGATTTATTATTAAACTCCTGCAGATGGTCAAACTGCTACTTAAATGGCTCCCAGGCAGGAAGGGGTGGGTCCAGGAGTGCGGACAACAGAAGTGAAGTTATAGGATGAGCAGCTGTCAATCTCCCGTTCTGCAGAGGGAAGAAGAGAGAAGGCATTATCAAACAGTGCCAACTCTTGGTCCTGCGGGTAACAACCATTACACGAGCCCTTAAACCGCCGGCGACGTATATTCATTGAATGCTGCAACCGGCTATAGTCATGTCTCAGTACAATTGCGAAAATGTCAGAACTGATCAGTCAGTGCCGTATATTCGTTGAGGAGCCAGCACATGATCACTGCTGGCTCCGGTAGCGCTGCAGCATCACTGTCCCTGGGATTTAGCCGCTACACTAGACTAGCCTGCAAGCATCAGCGCTTACCTCTGTGTGCTTGGGTGCAGCCAGTTCAAGCTCTTTTAGCTCTATGATTTACTGAATTTCATCTATGGTGTCAGTTGCACCTTGAACATATAATAATTGATTTTTGCAGTAGATTTTTTAAAAGTTTATATAGTTCATTGGCAGTGTGTAAAATGATCAGTGTTACAGTAATTTTGATGCTCTTTGCAAGAAAAAAAATGTGTTCCATTAAAATTTCACATTTTCTTTGTGAATTGTGATGTTTACTTAAAAAGTGCAGCAAAAAAGTATTTGGTGTCCAGGGGTGCATTAACCGCCAAATATGTGGCTATCTTCTAATCATATATGCATGACATGACCCCATTGAGCACAATAAAGAGCATTAGCGTTGGCGTGGATAGAACCGCGATGATGAAGGACTTTAAACCGAAAAGTCTGTAAGTCCAAGAATCGCCTAGTGACGTGGGGATTCTACTCTTGATGCAATGCTATCCATTGGAGTGGTGTATGGTGAATTCATGGCGTATAAAGTATTGCCTCAGCTAGTTAATAGCCCACTTGATCTCTGAGGCTTCCCGTTCCACTGCTGCATACCTGGTTTCCCAGGGTGTTCAACACCATCAATGCTTTGGCTCAGCACGGAACTGTGAATTGTGTCCGAAGCATTGGTCTGGATGACAAATGGCAAAGAAAAGTCAGGAGTTATTAAGACTGGTGTTGTCGTCGGGGCCTGCTTCATGTCATTAAATGCAGCTTCCAATTTCTAATCCTAAACCACTGTTTTGGGAGCCTGCTTTTTCATCAGATCTGTCAAGGACACTGCTCTCTCTGAAAATCGGGGAAGAAACCAGCAGTAGTACCCTGCTAACTCCAAGATAGCCTGGACCTACTGCTTAGGTATCGGACAGGGTCATTTTGTAATGATATCGATTTTTCAACACTATGGCCAGACTTTGCCCTGGCCCACCAGGTAGCTCAAAATGACATTTCTTAGGGTTTATTTGGGGTGCTAAATGTTGTCTTTTCCTTTGTGGAGTCAGTTAAAGGAATCTGCCAATACCCTTCTGTTATGTCAGGGGTGTTAAAATGCTGTGCTTTGCCAAGTCATTCAAGGAGGTAGTCACTCACTGCATTGGGTAATCATCAAATTAGGACACTTAGTTGAACTGACGGAAGTCATTGCAAAAGTGCCAACTTCCATCTGGCTTTAGGACCAACACAATGGGACTAGACCAGGAAACTTTCCTCTATCACATCAAAATATAGAATCTGCTTGATCTCAAGCTCCTCTTCTGTACATTTTGCCTCTGGGAGTCTGTATGGGCAGTCACTGACTACTACCTCTGGTGCTATTATAATGTCATGCGTTATCAGAGAGGTCCTTCCAGGTCATTCGTTTGCCACCTCTGGGGCAGACAAGATGGCTGCTTGGGTGTCAAATTGAAACTAAAATTAAGGGACAATTTCTGAGAAAAGTAGGAACAAGGCTGATCAGACTAATGGTCAGGTTCCCTTCCCTTTCACGGTTTCAGCAGTTTTCCTTGTTATACCTGTTCAGCTGAAATGCTAAGCCGTGTGTAAATAAGAGACAGAAACAATCATAAATGTTTGGGGAAACTGTCCCTGCATACTTGAAGAATTGTGTGAAATTGAAAAAAAAGGTCTTTACAGACTGGAGTCCAAAACAGAACTGCATAGGTTAAAAAACATAGCAGATATATAGTTGATAAACAGGAAGAGGAGGGATCTTGGGACCGGAACCAGAAATTACTTCATTGGGCTGTGACTTCTTGTGATGTGGAAATTGCGTCATTAGGAGGTAGGCGTTTCTGCTGGTCTGCTGAGGGATAAAAGAGAGAAGCATCAGAGGACAGAGCTAACCCCTAGTTTGGTGGAGAGACAAATTTGAGCCTGTAATCTGTGTCCCATGCATAAGCGTTTGACAAGAGTTATTGAAAAAATCTCATCTCATTTGGTCTGCTAATGATTTTAGAAAGTAATTTCTAACTAACTAATTAGTCTTAGTATGAAAATAACATAATTTTATGATCTATCACACTTTGTCAAGTAGTGAAGAACACTGAATAGTGAAACAAATAAAAATATGTATATAATTTGACTACTTATCGCAAATGTTCTTCATCTTCTTTATGACGACTGTTAATTTTATTTCAAATATTTATTATTTCCAGATACCATAAGATAAATTGACACTTCACATGGTTATGGGATATATCCTGGCAAATTACCATTTAATTAAATACAGGAGGGTAATTGAATTGTTAGCCACTGTACTACTGTGAATATTGATTCAAATGTAAAGCAAAAATGTTTAGAGTAAGTTGAGTGGAGAGCACTGAAAAAAGCATAGCAAAGGAGAAGAGAAGAAAAGAGAAGTCTCAGACTACAGATATTTCATACAAAAGCACCTGACTGTGTTGCTACACCAACAAACTTTTTTTGTCTGTCCTGGCTTAAAATTATATGTTTTGACTGTCCAGGCAAAAAGTAAACTACTGAAAGATTAGGTAGTCACAAAAGCTAAGTTCACAATATAATACCAAAGAACATGCCCTGAGGAATGCTTACAACATACTTTTCTCTCTTCAAGCAACATGCATGGGTCTAAACAGAAGTGTAACAAAGACACATTCCAGTTTCTGTTGCAAGCTACACTACTGGTGAAACAAGTTACAGTGATCTGTGCCTTTAAACCTGTGCTATATCCAGAGAAACAGAAAACAGATAAGAGCAGATAGTCTTGAATTGTTCAGGTTACTGCTATTGTTTTGTTTCTCTCTATGTTAAGACTGAGGACACACTTATCTAACATTTTAGTACTCTCAATTTTACTATGTTTATCTTAAATATGTTATTTTTTTTGTTTGTTTTGCTTTTACTTAAATCTTTTTTTTTTTTGGTTCTATATTTTACATTTGCAAATGTTCGTTTATTTTTTTTTACTTACTTACTTCAGCCATCCAAATTCCCTGGCATATCAGTTTAATTTATTTAAATTTTTCTATCCCCTTACAAGTGTAAAATTGAAGTTAACGGATTTCATCCTAAACAAGGTCTTAACAACTGAATAATATGATTAATTATAACAGTAATTAACTGTGATTGCACTTGAAACTACTCATGCTATCAATGTCTGTGCCTATTGAATTGCATGCTGACACATGGAAGTAAAGTGTATGGGAAACAAAAGTGTAAAGTTACCCCATAATGTGGTTCAGATTTCCATGCTGAAAATTTCTCTTCACTTCATGCACAGTGCACTACTTATGGCATCACCCACTCATTACTAGGTAGTTAATTGCTTTTCTTAAATTCAAATTAAAACAAAACTTAACACATTGATTTTTTACTTAAGCTTTTTACAGTCATCCATTAGCAGCTATGCTGAAGCTGAAATTAGTTTTCCAGGTATTGTTTCTGCCTTTTGTCCAAAGATTGCTGGGATAGACTCCAGCCATTCTGCAACCCTGCCCTGGATAAATGGATTGGGAAAATGAATGGGAAAAAATCACCATAACTGTCACTCACAAATAGAACCTTAAGGTGCTACTTCCCATACTTTCTTTTCAGGAAAAGGACCATGACTTCAGATTTGGAGGTTCTGATCTCATCTCAAACATGTCACACTCAGCTATGAAACACCCAAATAAGCATCAGAAAATCACAAGCAGATAATGCCAGGAATGCAACACTACCTGGAAAGAGCAGTTTCAACCTGGGTGCTCTCTGAACCTTGGCTATGCCAGTGGAAATCATGGAGATGATATGACACATTCATGTTGGAGTCCATAGACAAATCATATCAATTTGTTAGCCAAGCTATATCTCCAATGGTCAAATGTTTTGGGCAAATATCTTTGCATCCCCCCTGTCCATGCATGTTAAACCTCTGGGGTTTCATTGAGATAACAAAAAAAAAAAAAAGAAAAAACATGACACTGAGAGAAGATAAAAAGCTAACATTGTTGTTATCAATTCAGGAGCAAATTTTAACTGATTAATGTTTTTTTTATATATTTTTTTAAAAGAGTGCAGTAACAGAAGAGACAGACACATACTGTAAATACTTATACAGACCAGTTACTTGGTTCCACACTTTTGAGAAGTGCTCCTGTCTACTACAATATCTTTCTGCCATTGTAACTATTGCTTCATTATATGATATAACAGCAGCAAAGAGTTTAGATATGCGTTGTGATCTCTGGTTATACTACATGTTGAAACAATGCAGCTATATTCTATAATGGCATGTTTGAATTTCCAATTCGGAGAAGATAATGTCCTAAATATGGTCTCTCCCTCAGTCCTTCCACCCAGCCAGTGTCCTGGCCGGGTAATGGCCCTGGCCATCCGTCACACATGATATTAAATAGTGCTACTAGATTTGTAAATTGAGTAAAGTTATAATATTATGTTTTTAAATGTAATAATAAAGAAATTTATTCAGTCTTAAAAATGTCTTTATTGCTGTCATAAAGGCAATCCTTTGTGCTGACCCATGTATCACCTGATCACCCAATATCATGTTCATTACTACATCCTATCACCCAATATTACTTTTATATGTTGGATAATGCTATCTTAACTACCTCCTATTTTGGCAAGATTATATATACAAACCTTCCACCACAATCTGTCCTGCAAATCATACAGTATGGCTTCCTAATTAAAGTTTATCAATTCGACACCACAAATGTTAAGGAATAGCCATGGATTTGTTCCTGGTTCAATTTTTCTGTTTTTATTCTTTTGTTGCTTTTGAAATATTATTATGTAATTATTGTTCTTAAATAGTTTTCTCCGGGTGCACCAGTTTCCTCCCATAGTCCAAAGACATGCAGGTTAGGTGCATTGGCGATTCTAAATTGTCCCTAGTGTGTGCTTGGTGTGTATGTGTGTGTGCGACCTGCCCGGGGTTTGTTTCCAGCCTTGCACCTATGTTGGCTGGGATTGGCTCCGGCAGACCTCTGTGGCCCTGTAGTTCTGATATGTTTATTTTATTTCCTTCTGTACTGTGTAATTTTTAGTTAAATTTTTTTTTGTTTAGTGAGTGTTTTACGTTTTATGTTAATTTTGTTAGTTATTGCTTTGGTGATGTTCTTTGTTTTTATATTTTGAGCCCCCTCGACACTGAAGCTGTGGGGCTGTCCCCACCCCTATTTAAGAGACTAGTAGCCATAAGCTGACCAATGAGGCATTACATTTCCTATTGTTGTTTGGCTCCTTGTTTGAATTTTGATTTTGTGTTTTTCTAATTAGTAGTTTTTGATTTCCTGATTTTTGACATTTAGGTAAGATTTTATGAAATATTTTTTTGCTTTATTCCTGTTTGCTATTTTGAATATTTTTGCTAATAAAATATTTAAATGTAAATAATATTTTTTCCATTTGGCTTCTTATGGTTGTTATCTTTTCCCTTTGGATTTTTCAATTTTAACCCTTTTACTCCTTTTTTTGTTGGGTTGGTACATGCCAAAAGAACCTTCTTCTGGAGTTTTCAGCCAGCCTTGTGACCTAGCTTTGGAGTTGCTGTTGGGGCAGCATTTTGTTGTAGATTGCAAATCATTAACAGATTATTTATACAGGTTTCAAATTTAATTAGAACATATTAAATTCGGAAAAAAGTTCAATATTAATCAGCTATGGAGTAAAAGACAACAGCATTCAGCAACATTTATTTCTATACCACATTTTCATGCACATGATGTAGCTCAAAGTGTTTTTTAAGATGTCAAATAAAGGAATGAAAGAAGCAAATGAAATTAAAATAATTTTGAATAATAGTAAACAATAAAAATAAACCAAAACAGGCTTACATAAAATAAATATATACAGGTAATTAGTAGACTGGTAGAGTCCTTATATATAGTTTCGTAAAAGTATCTATAGATGAGTCAGATAATAAGGTTAGGAGGCTGGAAGGACAAAAAAAAAAAACAAACTCCAGATAAGCTGGGGTTCCAAGGCTGCAAGGTCGCCTAGCTCCCACTGGGCATTCTAGCATTCTACATAACATAAATGTATTTCCAGGCTTCATTCTTGAGAATTCGATACAGTGGATCTTGTGGATAGCCGGGCCATTCACCTTCCTTCGAGCATCACAGGTAGCTGTATATTGCCTCGATCAGATGGTTGTGCTGCAAAACTAATCTTATGGTGTTCAAAGATCTGTTAACTTTTGGTAAACAGCTTTAACCTTGTGGATTTTGCCCATAGACATTTGTTTAAAGCATAAGCCAGATTTACATGTTACAAATACTAACTTTGGACATATAGGATAGAGTGGTTCCTGCAGGGTGCACAGAACATGCATGAGTAATTTCAGATGAGGTTTCTTCTATAAAAAAATTCCAGTGATCTTCCATATGTAGCAGGAAGAAAGACGTCTATACAGTGAAAAGTGTACAGTATGCTTTTTCTTTGATTATGCCAAGTTCGTACTATGTAATATTCTAAACTCAGTATAAATTATACTTCAAGAGGTTGTGGACTATGGCTGGCCATTCATCCCGGCCAATACCCCCAGGCTGCCAGAGGGAGCCATCCCTGTGACATGGAGATGCCCCAAATTCCAGCAGGGCATTATGGACTATGGAGTTTTCCTGTACAGCCCTGCTGGATAACCTCGGGACCACCAGGGGTCGCTGCACGGAGACCCAGGGACTATTATTTGCCCTACACCCTGGAAGTACGTCTGAGTTACATGGACAAGAGGAATGACATGCTTCTGGGGTGAAGAAAAGGATTTTTTTATCTGACCCGGAAGTGATAAGGAATCATGGACTGAAGGATGGGAAACACTTCCAGGTCAGGGACTATAAAAGACTTTAAGGAACACCAGAGCATTGAGCTGAGCTGGGTGGAAGGGTGGCAACACGTCTGGGAGTGGTGGATTGGTTTATTGTGATTAATATTGTGTTTATGAGTATTGTGGAGAGGAGGGTGCTTTGTGCACTGTATAGTTCAAAATTAAATTATATTTGGACTTTTATCTGGTTTCTGGCGTATAGTCTGAGGGTTCAAGAGGATGATAGCACCCTCTATCACAAGGTCTAAAATAGATAGATTATAGTGGGCTAGGGTATTCATTTGTATATGACAATGACTGTAGGATTCATGCATCTTGCCAGTGTCTTTCTTACCTATAACAATGTGCAAATAAAAATCAAGCAAAATGTTCAAGTCACATGTGTGCAGAGCATTTTGTATTCAAATCTTTGCCGCAGTTATAACATCAATAGTGGATAATCTATGAAAATGTGTAAACAATTCCATTTATGCAAGTGTCAGTAAACTTCACAGATTCTACAATCCTGAGATGGAACATAGGAAATTCCCCAAAATTTTCTTATACAAGTATCCCTGAGATACAAGAGTTTGAGCTGCAAGTCTATGAGAGGGTTCCTTATAATACCCATTTTTAAGTTATGAGGCATCTCCTTTGCAGTTATTATAGTCACTGTGGCATTTTCAATTGAGTACTACACACAGCTGTAGAAAAGAAAGGTATAAGAAGCCAAGCACAACAGTATCTTACTGTTCTTTTGTACAGCTAATCCAACTGCTGCTGCCAACCTTTTGTTGCCATCACTGCTGCTACTGATCCTTTAATTTCTGATGCCACATCTAATCACTCTGTTTCAACATTTGGGCTTTGGTTGCAAAGAAAAAGAAAGATCTCTTCACTGTACAGTGTTTTGTGTTTAATTGTTATTTTAAAGGACAAATGCTGTGCACATTGTAACCACCAGGGGGTGCCACTGAGTCTCAGTCACAATGTCACACAACACAACTCTGGGTTCAAATATTGTCTATGACACCTCTGCAAGTGAACATAGCCAAACAAACAACCCAGTTGCACACAAAGTAAATGATCTTCCTCTACATCTGCTCCTCCTGGTGAGTTTTGGCCACTGTCTCCTGACTTGCCGAGGTGAAGCAGTGGACTGGTGAAGCAGCTGGATCTGGAAATGCTTCCTTTAATACAACACTATCAGTTGAAAGCACTTCTGGGTTGTGTTGAAAACAGGGAGGTCCTCCTCTGACAGCTCCCTCTAACAGCACACAAGGACCTCAACAGGTCTGTGCTTCCCCTCTCCAAATCATCCTGCCGGAGGAAGGAACTTCTGCCGGTTTCTTGCTTCCTCCAGTCTGTCCATTATTCTTATATCCCAGCCAGGATGAGGGTTGCAAGGCATCATGGCCAGGATGTGTTTCTAGCTATTCAGTTTTTATGTTACAGTGTCCTGGATGGATAAGAAATCACCCTCCATTCCAGTCGGGTTGCCTGTCCATCCTTAATGGCACTTCCTAAGTAAATAATGAGTATCACTTATTTGCTTTGTAAAGCAAATATAAATGTACACTTTGTATTACAGTTGCTGTGAACAAGGTTAATACAGCTAGAGTTATTGAGTAATTAATGAAGGGAAAATTGCCTCCTTAGAGTGTGTTTTGACAACTGCTATTAATTTAATGCAATTTGGTGTTGTTTTAGGAATGTTGGATGTCTGTTGTGGGAGTCAGGAATGCATACATTTTTTCCTATTTAAATTAATAGTGATTACTTGTTTGAATTATGAGAGTTCACCTACAAGTGTTTTTCCCGGAGCCCATTATGCTAGTAAAAATGGGAGAAACTGTACTTATTTTCACTGATTAAGGAGGGATTAATTCATACATTTCTTGTATTTATAGACAGTAAAAATCTATGAAATTGAAACAGTCCCGATGAACTCTTGCTCCTGGGTTTAATATAACAATTTACTATAGAAATATTCTAAAAACACAAAATCAGATGTATTAATTTCAATAGTTATTAAGAAGACACACATTTATTAATATCAATAGTACCAAATTTTATAAATGCTAACAACTGCCTGCTTGAGTTTTTACCTACTTTAGCACTGTATACTGGCTGAGCAAATTTCCTCATTTCAAGATTCAAGATTCTTTATTTGTCACATACACAGTTATACAAGTACTGTACAACATGCAGTGAAATGTGCCCTGATTGGCCATGAGACTGCAATACAGTTAACAAATAGATTAAATGTAATTAAACTAGATTAAAAAAGAAAGTTTAAATTAAAAGAATTTTAAGAAGAGTTTTAAAAAGGGGAAAAACTAAGGTGATACATTATCCATCCATCCATCCATTCTCTTCCGCTTATCCGAGGTCGGGTCACGGGGGTAGCAGCTTAAGCAGAGAGGCCCAGACTTCCCTCTCCCGGCCACTTCTTCCAGCTCTTCCGGAGAATCCCATGCTCCCAGGCCAGCCGGAGACATAGTCCCTCCAGCGTGTCCTGGGTCTTCCCCGGGCCTCCTCCCGTTGGACGTGCCCGAACACCTCACCAGGGAGGCGCCCAGGAGGCATCCTGATCAGATGCCCGAGCCACCTCATCTGACTCCTCTCGATGCGGAGGAGCAGCGGCTCTACTCTGAGCCCCTCCCGGATGACTGAGCTTCTCACTCTATCTTTAAGGGAAAGCCCAGACACCCTGCGGAGGAAACTCATTTCAGCCGCTTGTATTCGCGATCTTGTTCTTTCGGTCACTACCCATAGCTCATGACCATAGGTGAGGGTAGGAGCGTAGATCGACTGGTAAATTGAGAGCTTTGCCTTACGGCTCAGCTCCTTTTTCACCACGACAGACCGATGCAGAGCCCGCATCACTGCGGATGCCGCACCGATCCACCTGTCGATCTCACGCCCATTCTTCCCTCACTCGTGAACAAGACCCGAGATACTTGAACTCCTCCACTTGGGGCAGGATCTCTCCCCAACCCTGAGAGGGCACTCCACCCTTTTCCGCTGAGGACCATGCTCGGATTTGGAGGTGCTGATTCTCATCCCAGCCGCTTCACACTCAGCTGCGAACCGATCCAGAGAGAGCTGAAGATCACGGCCTGATGAAGCAAACAGGACAACATCATCTGCAAAAGCAGTGACCCAATCCTGAGTCCACCAAACCGACCCCTTCAACACCCTGGTTGCGCTTAGAAATTCTGTCCATAAAAGTTATGAACAGAATCGGTGACAAAGGGCAGCCCTGGCGGAGTCCAACTCTCACTGGAAACGGGCTCGACTTACTGCGGCAATGCGGACCAAGCTCTGACACCGGTTGTACAGAGACCGAACAGCTCTTATCAGGGGTCCGTACCCCATACTCCCGAGCACCCCCACAGGATTCCCGAGGGACACGGTCGAATGCCTTTCCAAGTCCACAAAACACATGTAGACCGGTCGGGCAAACTCCCATGCACCCTCCAGGACTCTGCTAAGGGTGAAGAGCTGGTCCACTGTTCCGCCACCAGGACTAAAACCACACTGTTCCTCCTGAATCCGAGGTTCGACTATCCGACGGACCCTCCTCTCCAGAACCCCGAATAGACTTTTCCAGGGAGGCTGAGGAGTGTGATCCCTCTATAGTTGGAACACACCCTCCGTCCCCTTTTAAAGAGGGGACCACCACCCCGGTCTGCCAATCCAGAGGCACTGTCCCGATGTCCATGCGATGTTGCAGAGACGTGTCAACCAAGACAGTCCTACAACATCCAGAGCCTTAAGGAACTCCGGCGATCTCATCCACCCCGGGCCCTGCCACCAAGGAGTTTTTGACCACCTCGGTGACTTCAGTCCCAGAGATGGGAGAGCCCACCTCAGAGTCCCCAGGCTCTGCTTCCTCATTGGAAGGCATGTTAGTGGGATTGAGGAGGTCTTCAAGTACTCCTCCCACCGACCCTAACGCCCCGAAGTCGAGGTCAGCAGCGCACCATCCCCACCATATACGGTGTTGACACTGCACTGCTTCCCTCCTGAGACGCCGGACGGTGGACCAGAATCTCCTCGGCCGTCCAAAGTCGCTCTCCATGGCTCTCCAAACTCCTCCCATGCCCGAAGTTTTGCCTCAGCAACAACGAAGCCGCGTCCGCTTGGCCTGCCGGTACCTATCAGCTGCCTCCAGAGACCCACAGGACAAAAAGTCCTATAGGACTCCTTCTTCAGCTTGACGGCATCCTCACCGCGGTGTCCACCAACGGGTTCGGGATTGCCGCCACGACAGGCACCACCACCTTGCGGCCACAGCTCCGGTCAGCCGCCTCAACAATAGAGGCACGGAACATGGCCCATTCGACTCAATGTCCCCACCTCCCTCGGGACGTGGTTGAAGTTCTGCCGGAGGGGGGAGTTGAAGCTACTTCTGACAGGGGACTCTGCCAGCCGCTCCCAGCAGACCCTCACAACACGCTTGGGCCTACCAGGTCTGACCGCATCTTCCCCACCATCGAAGCCAACTCACCACCAGGTGGTGATCAGTTGACAGCTCGCCCCTCTCTTCACCCGAGTGTCCAAGACATATGGCCGCAAGTCCACGACACGACCACAAAGTCGATCATCGACCTGAGGCCTAGGGTGTCCTGGTGCCAAGTGCACATATGAACACCCTTATGCTTGAACATGGTGTTCGTTATGGACAATCCATGACGAGCACAGAAGTCCAATAACAAAACACCGCCGGGTTCAGATCGGGGCCATTCCTCCCAATCACGCCCTTCCAGGTCTCACTGTCATTGCCCACGTGAGCATTGAAGTCTCCCAGCAAAACGAGGGAATCCCCAGAAGGTATGCCCTCTAGCAACCCTCCAGAGACTCCAAAAGGGTGGATACTCCAAACTGCTGTTCGGCATACGCACAAACAACAGTCAGGACCCTTCCCCACCCGGCGGAGGGAGGCCACCCTCTCGCCCACCGGGTAAACCCCAATGCACAGGCTCCAGTGGGGGCAATAAGTATGCCCACACCTGCTCGGCGCTCTCACCGGGGCAACTCCAGAGTGGTAGAGAGTCCAGCCCCTCTCGAGAAGATTGGTTCCAGAGTCCAAGCTGTGCGTTGAGGTGAGTCCGACTATATCTAGCCGGAACCTCTCGACCTCGCGCACTAGCTCAGGCTCCTTCCCTTCAGAGAGGTGACATTCCACGTCCCAAGAGCCAGTTTCTGTAGCCGAGGATCAGACCGCCAAGGTCCCCGCCTTCGGCCACCACCCAACTCACACTGCACCCAACCTCCTTGGCCCCTCCCATAGGTGGTGAGCCCATGGGGAGGAGGACCCACGTTACCTGTTCGGGCTGTGCCCGCCGAGCCCCATGGGTGCAGGCCCGCCACCAGGCGCCGCCATCGAGCCCCACCTCCAGGCCTGGCTCCAGAGGGGGCCCGTGACCAGCGCCCGGCAAGGGAAAACGTCGTCCAAAGGTTTCACTCATCATTGGAGGTTTGTTGAACCGCTCTTTGTCTCATCCCTCACCTAGGACCAGTTTGCCTTGGGTGGTTCTACCAGGCATAAAGCCCCGGACAACATAGCTCCTAGGATCATTGGGACACGCAAACCCCTCCACCACGATAAGGTGACGGTTCAAGGAGGAGTGATACATTATATAAACTGTATATATCCAAATAAGCATTACAATTAAAAACAAGATCTGAACAATATGCAAATGTAATAGAATTGAATATATGTGTACTGTAAGTGCAGTGTGTTAATTTGCTGGTTAATGTAAAAGACTTAAATGAGATGGTGGTTTCTGAGATACAATGGGGTATAGAATTCAGTTTGTGTTATAATTGTGGTAGCATATCCATGTTAAGAAGTCATATGGCCTGTGGATAGAAGTTTCTCCTGAGCCTCTCTGTTCTGACCATAGTACCCCTAAATCGTTTCCCTAATTTCAGCAAGTCGAACAAATTGTTACTGGGGCGAGATGAGTCTCTAATGATTCTAGTTGCTGTGGTCCTGCATCTCCTGGTATAAATATTCTGTAGAGACAGTTGTTCAGATCTGGTGTAGTATTCCACTATACGGATCAGTCTCTGTAGTTCCTTAATGTCCCGCGCACAGCTATTCCCAAACCAGGAGGTGATGTTCTGAGTCAAGACACTTTCTATAGCATCAGAGTAAAAAGTCCTTAGAATCACTGGAGAGACCAGAAGCTTCCTCAACTGTCTCAGATTTCACTGCTGCTTGACTTATTACTGGAACCACTTGCATAGAATACATTACCCCCGGTTCTTTGTAAACTTCACTGGCTCCCTGTTAAATACCATATTCATTTTACGATTCTGTTATTAATATTTAAAGTTCTTCATAGCCTGGCACCTTCATGTCTTTCAGATCTGCTACTTATTTATACACCTGCTCATACTCTTGGATATACCCTCTGCTCATTTAGCTACCATGGGGTCTTAATCCTTTATCTTTGGATTTTTATCTCCTGGGCTTGAATATGTTTAGTCCATGACAAATCCTTGGTAATGTGAATACCCAGATATTTGAAGCTGCTCACCCTCTCCACTGTTGTTCCATTGTTGTTGAGGGAGGTGTAGGTCCGTTGTTGTCTCCTACTAAGGTCCACCACCAGCTTCCTGGTTTTGCTAACTTTCAGTTGGAGGCAGTTCTCGTGATACCACGCCAGTTTTTCCACCTCCTCCATGTGTGCTGTCTCATCATTTTTGGAGATGAAGCCCAGCACAACCATGTCATCAGCAAATTTGTTGATGGAGTTAGAGGCGTGTGTGACCATGTGGTTGTGAGTGTAGAGGGCGTAGAGCAGAGGGCTGAGTACAGAGCCTTGTGGACCTCCTATGTTGAGTGTGATGATGCTAGAGGCACAACCACCAACTCTCACCACCTGTGGCCTCCCTGTGAGAAAGTTTAAAACCCAGGCGCTCAGGTGGCTGTACAGTCCCTCAGCTTGGTGAGCAGTCTTTGGGTGACAGTTGTATTGAAAATCAAACTGTAATCAAGGAACAGCAATCTCACATAGTTCCTATGCTTCATATCCATGTGGCTGAGGGTGGTATGCAGGATGTGTTAGATGGCGATGGATGCTGTAATGAAGTGTCTTTAATGAGTCTCTGAAAAACTTTCATGACTACTGAGGTCAGTGCAAAGAGTCGGTTGTCATTCAGGCACAAGGCTTTATTGTTCTTTGGTAACAAGACAATAGTGGATCTTTTAAAGCATGGTGGGACCACACACTGAGCCAGAGATTCAGTGAACATGGAAATGAAGACTCCGGTCAACTGGTCAGCACAGCAGGCACCCCAAATTCCATCTAGCATTGGTGCTTTCCTGATGTTGATCCACTGCAGTGCCGTGCAGTCATCATGCTTTGTAATGGTGGTGACGTCACTGTGCTTTGTTAGCTTTGTAGGCTTTGTAGGCTATGTAGGCTATGACTGTTGCTGGGATTAGCAAGATTAGCCTCAAGAAATGCTTAGAACGCATTAAGTTCATTGGCAAACGCAGAGTTGGTGCTTGCAGCCGCGTTGGATCTGCTTTTAAAGTCTGTTATTCTGTGCATTCTGTGCCATATTCGGTTTTCATTGCCTTACAGATAGTTCCATCAACCCACATGTTAGCAAATGTTATTGCTACAGTGGGAATAATATAATTTTCAAGCATGCTAACAAATACTTCCACAAACTCTTTGATGTCGTCCAGAACATCGAGCACTTCCTTTAGCATTGCTTCTGATTGGGCAGACCAGTGCTTTCCCTCCCTTGTGACCAGAGCTTCCAGATTAAACTTTTGTTTATATTATTGCATGAGGAAAACAGCATTAAGGTCTGATCTTCCAAATGTCGGTTGTGAAACAGATTTGCAGTCCTGCAGGTATGGTGTGTAACAGTGATCCTGTGTGTTAGCTCCTTATGATGTGTTGATAAAGATTCGGCATAACTTGTCTGAGGTTCGCTTTTTTTAAAGTCCCCCACCATGATGATCTCTGCATCCAGGTCTTTGTTTTGAGTTGCAATAAATATATTGTGTAGTTCAGACAAAGCCATACCTATGTGTTCATGAGGTAGGATGTAGACCCTTGTGGTGATAACCAAACTGAACTCACAAGGCAGTTAAAATGGATGGCACTTCATTGTTAGATATTCCAGATAGTGCACACAGGAGTGATAGAGAACAGAAATGCTCTTTGCCTTTCACCACTTGGTGTTCACCATGAAACAAACTCCCCCACCTTTAGATTTGTTAGCCTCCACTGTTCTGTCCATGCAGAACACAGATAAGGAGTCCTATGGAGTTACTACTTGATCTGGCACTAGAGGAGATTCATCCATGTCTCAGTAAAACACAGAATGTTGCAGTCCCTCATATCCTGTTGGAAGGTTACTCCTGCTTTGTGATAGTCCAGCTTGTTGTCCAGCAACTGAACGTTTGTGAGCTGAATGGTAAGTAGTGGAGGATGATGGACTTGTTTCCTCAGTCTGTTTTGGACTCTGTCGTGGGTACCCTGGTGTTTCTTTGTTGTTGCAGGGCCTTGTGGCCTTGGCCTTTATCCTCATCCACACCCTGGAGTATCTCAGCTGGCTACAATAGTTCAGGTTTAAAAAGTTCAAAAGCCAAATGTGAAACTTGATTCCCAATGTCCTGAAGCATTGCACTGTAGATAGACAGACAGACAGACAGACAGACAGACAGACAGATAGATAGATAGATAGATAGATAGATAGATAGATAGATAGATAGATAGATAGATAGATAGATAGATAGATAGATAGATACTTTATTAATCCCAAGGGGAAATTCACATACTCTAGCAGCAGCATACTGATAAAAAACAATATTAAATTAAAAAGTGATAAAATTACAGGTATAACAGACAATAACTTTGTATAATGTTATTGTTTACCAATCCCCCAGGGTTGAATTGAACAGTCGCATAGTGGGGGGGGGATGATCTCCTCAGTCTGTCAGTGGAGCAGGACAGTGACAGCAGTCCCTGTCCCTGAAGCTGCTCCTCTGTTTGTAGATGATACTGTTTAGTGGATGCAGTGGATTCTCCATGATTGACAGGAGCCTGCTCAGTGCCCATCGTTCTGCCACGGATGTCAAACTGTCCAGCTCCATGTCTACAATAGAGCCTGCCTTCCTCACCAGTTTGTCCAGGCATGAGGCGTCCCCCTTCTTTATGCTGCCTCCCCAGCACACCACCGCGTAAAAGAGGGATCTCACCATAACCGTCTAATAGAACATCTTATTGCAGATGTTGAAAGACGCCAGCCTTCTAAGGAAGTATAGTCGGCTCTGTCCTCTCTTGCACAGAGCATCAGTATTGGCAGTCCAGTCCAATTTATCATCCTGCTGCACTCCCAGGTATTTATAGGTCTGCACCCTCTGCACACAGTCACCTCTGATGATCACGGGGTCCATTAGGGGCTTGGTCCTCTTAAAATCCACCACCAGTTCCTTGGTCTTGCTGGTGTTCAGGTGTAAGTGGTTTGAGTCGCTCCATTTAACAAAGTCCTTGATTAGGTTCATACGAGTATACTCCTCCTCCTGCCCACTCCTAAAGCAGCCCACGATAGCAGTGTCGTCAGCGAACTTTTGCACGTGGCAGGACTCCGAGGTGTATTGGAAATATGATGTATATAGACTGAACATAACCAGAGAAAATGCAGTCCCCTGTGGCGCTCCTGTGTTGCTGACCACAATGTCAGACCTGCAGTTCCCGAGACGCACATACTGAGGTCTGTCTGTAAGATAGTCCACGATCCATGCCACCAGTTATGAATCTACTCCCATCTCTGTCAGCTTGTCCCTGAGGAGCAGAGGTTGGATGGTGTTGAAGGCGCTAGAGAAGTCCAGAAACATAATTCTTACAGCACCACTGCCTCTGTCCAAGTGGGAGAGGGATCGGTGTAGCATATGGATGATGGCATCCTCAGCTCCCCTGTAATGAAATACTAAACCCATTTTTGTATGGACATAAAATGTAAAAAAAAGTAAATCAAATATTAAATAAAAGTACAGTTACCCAAAGAGATCAGGAAGGCATCTGAACGTAGCTGCGCCACACAAAATGAGCAACAGAACTTCTATTCATTGTCTGTAATGAACAAAATGGGAAACCTTTGAGCAAGTGTCATCATTTGTCTCTATACATTAACCAAAAATAAAGATTTTATGGGTTGTTTTAGATTTAAAGCTAATATTCAACTTCATGATTTTAGCTGAGAAAAATAGTTGTGGCTTAGACCTCATCTCTTGATTTGAGAGGGCTAAAAGTTGACACATTTATGGTTTGGTCAACAAGATTTGTACACTTTTTATAGGACTGCCAAAAAAGTACATAAATAAACTAACCTTTTTTTTTATTCAGCAAAAGAAAGCAAAATTCTTACCACATCATTCCATTTGACACCTGATAGTTCATTTTAAAATATTTATAACTGTTTACTCTGCATGGCACATCCTGTGCTTTTCTTGTATTTCTCAATGACTGACTGTGTATTGTACCTTTCCAAATAATCTTGAAACATTAAATACTGTGTATTATTAGCTTAAATTCTTAACATATTTAAAATAAAAATAATATTTTAAGATTTTAATTATGTTATAATTAGAGATGTGTTAGACGAACATTGCAAAATATTACAAAAGCTGTGTAAAACATCCATCAGTCTGTTTACTGTAATGTATTGTACCAATCTAAGTGGTCTAAGGGGGTTAGACACTATATGGTGCATGGGGCACATATCACAAACTAGCCCTGTAACACAATCAGACACACACTTAAACTCAGTTATACAAAGCTAAATTACTGTGGACAAATAACATAACCTGTGCAAATTCCACATGAATAACCTCTGGGCCTGGGACTAAGAACCAGGCTCCAATTGCAATGAGGCAGCTGTGTGCAGGGCTCACTCTTGCATTTAGAAGGTATTCAGCAGGAGCTTAGACCCCATGCACAAAAATGTCCAATTAGTTTCTTTTTAAAATCCATTTCATAATATTAGATTATACAAACACCATATATGTTATGATATATATCACCTATTTTTTGCTGAATGCTGTCACAGTTCTGAAGTGTCTTCAGAAAGTATTCAGATCCTTTCACCTTTTACACATTCTGTTATGCTAAAATCATTTAAATTCATTTTTTCCTTCAACAACACTTAATACCCCAGAATGACAAAGTGAAAACAATATTATAGAACTTTTGCAAATTTTATTAGAAGTTAAAACCTGAAATATTATATTGATGCAAGTTTTCAGACCCTTCACTCAGTACTTCATTGACGCACCTTTGGCAGCATTTAAATTCTTGGGAATGAAACAACATTTGCACACCTAGTTTTGGGGATTTTCTGCCATTCTTCTCTGTAGATACTCTTAAGCTCTGACAGGTTACAAGGAGACTGACAATGGTTATTTTCAGGTCTCTTCAGAAGTGTTTTGCTGGGTTCAAGTCTGGGCTTTGTCTAAACTACTCAAGGACATTCCCAGAGTTGTCCCACTTCTGTCATTGTCCTGTTGAAGGTGAACATTTGATCCAGTATGAGGTCTACAGCATTCTGGAGCAGAATTTCATTAAGAATATCTCTGTAGTTTGCTCCTTTTAGCTTCCCCTCAATCCTGACTAGACTCTGTCTTTGCTGCTGAAAAACAACCCCAGAGCACGATGCTGCCATCACCATGCTTCACTGTTGGAATAGTATTATGTAGGCGATAAACAGTTCCTGGTTTCCTCCAGATGTGCTGCTTAGAATTGAACCCATACAGTTCAATCTCGGTTTCATCAGGTCAGAGAATCTTGTTTCTCATAGTCTGAGAGTCTTTTAAGTTCCTTTTTGCAAACTCTTAAGTAGACTTTCATGTGTTGTCTGACCACTCTGCCATACATCCCAGGTTAGTGGAGTGTTACAGTAGTGGTTGTCTTTCTGGATGTTTCTTTTATCTCCACATAGATTCTGTGGAGCTCAGCCAGAGTGACCATTGGGTTCTCGGTTACCTCTCTTACCATGACCCTTCTCCGCCAATTACCCAGTTTGGCTGGGAGGCCAGCTCAATGTTGTTTCAAACTATCAATTTAAGAAATATAGAGGCCACTGTGGTGCTTTTTATAGGCTTCCCCAGATTTCTGCCTCAAGACAATCCCATCTCTAAGCTCTCTAAGCAGGCAATTCCTTTGACTTTGTGGCTTGGGTTTTGCTCTGATACACATTGTCAACTATGGGACCTTATAGACAGGTGTGTGTCTCTTTTCTAATCATGTACAATCAATTAAATGTACCACAGGTGGACTCAACACAAGGTGTAGAGACATCTCAATAGTGATCAATTGTTATAACAAAGGGTCTGAATATTTGTGTAAATATCATATTTCAGTATTTTATTTTTAATTAAATTTGCAGAAATTCCTAAAATCCAGTTTTCACTTTCTCATTCTAGGGTATTGAATGTTGTCTGAAGAGAAAAATTAATTTAAACGATTTAAGTACATACAAGGCTATAACATTTAAAAAAGTGAAAAAGGTTAAGGGGTATGAATACTTTCTGAAGACAGTGAATGTACATTTTTATAGGGAGAGTTTAATATCTTTGTCTGTGGCATATGCAAAGCATAAACATTTGGGAATGGAATTAATATAATTTTGATGCTCATTATTTTTTTACTGAATATGATGCGCTGTAATTTTAATAGGTATTAGAAATGAATGAATTTGGCATATTGTGTATTGTTATATCTAATATGGTCAAATTCTTAGTGAGCTCAAATAATAGTTTGTTTATTTGGTTTTCCCAAATTATTCTTTGATTTTTTCATTGTGTTCTTAAAATACAGGAAGTATACAGTACACCAATCCCAGATTTGATTCAAATGTGTCCATATAATGTGAATATTAAGCATCTTCATCATTTTCCTTTTATAGTTCAGCCAAAATATTTCAAAAGTGACACTGGAAACAGTCAATATTACATTTTGTTTAAAAGCGCCTTTCAAAGTACCCAGGAACACTGTACAGAGGAATAAAAAAATCCCCACTGAAATAAACACATAAGAGTAAGTACATAAGAATATATGCACGCATGTATATAAATATTTACAAACATACAGTACATACAAAAATACCATACATGTAACCATTAAAGGTATACAACATGGTTGGAAAATAGAATAAAAATTATAACAGTTAAAGCAATGTGAAAGCCTGCTTGAAAAGATAATGGAAAGCATTTTCAATGTCCTTAAGCATTTACAAGTTCAGCACAATTGCCATTAAATCACAATATTATTAATAATAATAGTATATCCACCACACCACATTTGGTGAGACTGACTGACTATTGAAAAACTTTGCATATGTTCATGTAGCGCTACTTACTTCAGGCTGATCTTGCTAAATGACATCACCATAGTACAGTCATGGACGTGCAAAAACATTATAGGCTTATACATTTGTAAGGTCATTATTGTACAGTGTACAGTCAAATTCTTACTTGCTTCTGCTAACCAACATGTAACATGTTCCCACTCTCCAGCTGCATGTTTAACAAGTATAACTACCTTACTTTGAAACTTTTGACTAGTACAGTACTGTTCAATAATAACTAATTTCAAAAGACAATTAACTAATGTGTTCCATAATTTGAAATGTAATTTTAATAACTGAATGCTGAGATTCAGATTACATTGTAATTTTACTAACAACAATCTGACCAGACAGGCATGTACTATCTGAAGAGGCTCAGAGGCAGCACTTCTCATTTCAATTCATCTTCATTCTTCACCTATACTGTAAGTCAAACCAAATTGAATAGCACTACTGTTAAAATGGGAAAAAAAGATTAAAGCCTTTTATCCTTGTTCTTCTTAGTTCCTCTTCCTCTTCTCTTTTATGACATAGTCTTTTTGATGACATTGCAATAGAATATGTGGCATTGCAGTTCATACTTGAACAAGTCTATTGAAACTATTTACATCTTATGAACCCACTAGTCCTCTAAGGAGCATCTGTTTTATTACTTGTAGAAAACCAGTGTGTGCAATGAAGAAGTCGAAGCAATCTCTGTTCAATACCCAATCTGAACTTTTATTTGTTTCTACCAGGACCTGAACAACTTAAAAATTGCTGGTCTCTCTAACTGAAAAGTAAATGTGTTTTGAAAACATTTTGCTAATCATCTGTGTTGGAAAATATTGTTTTCTACATTTTCACCTGCAAAACTTGTTTTTTGATAAATATTCTAAGCCAGCCATATAGTCTTTTAAACCTTTAGATCTTTCCTCATATTACCCCATATTTTCAATACTTTATACTGATTTACAATGTTCTCTTAATATATTATTCATTAATATGGTTGTCATATCTTTTCAGAAGAATTGCTAATCAATTCAATAATCTTACTTTCTTTGGCATCTCAGCTTTACAACTTGCTTTGGCTTCTTTAGCCTGTGAACACTTCTGTGATATTGTTTAGTCAAAAGTGTAAGGAAAATGGAGAGGCATGAAATTTGGATCCAATTTTGGACAAACGTTCAGTTGGAAAATTTCTCATAATGACATATAACTTATTTCACTAAATATTTTGCTTCTTTTCAATTATGTTGGAATGACTTGACTGATTTTTGCTTCTTAGATTTATTTTTTCTCTAATGCCATTCTTGTTCTTTTTTTGGGGCTTGTTCATTAAATAAATTAACATTTATTTATGCTTGCCTTTTGTTTAACCATTAAGTTCTATATGATTTTTCACTGCTAATTTCTGTACAGCTCTCTACTCTTTTTCAGTACAAAATGAAAAACATAAACTTACTTCGGATATCCATATTAAAAATTCTATTAGTAGGTAATGTACACATAAGTTACAGTGATGAACAGTGAACTGATTATCTGTGATGCTACCTCATTACTTTCATATACAGTATTTTCTAATTTGGCTGAAGATAAAGCTTTCTGATTACATTGTCTGATGTGCATTATTCTAACTGAAAATGCAGAGAACATATCTAAGTAAACAGTGACTTCCATTTAAAGCAGAAGTTGGCTTCTAAATAAAGCACATAAAATGAAAACAGAAGCCTCACAAATATTCTTGTTCAGGTTTGAGAAACACTGTTGTCATGCACTGTCTTCCCAGCCAACCAACTAATTTCATTACATAATAAGGTCAATTTTATTTTACATTCTAAAAGCTCTGTACTATCACTGCAAGAATCTTTGTGATGCATCTGCTGAGCATTTTAATATTTTATGTATTTTTTTTATACTTTTATTAGACTGCTACTTAGGACAGGAGGAAATAGCACTGGATCCCCAGGTGATTTGAAAAAGAGAATACAGAGATACAGAGACAAAAAAAGAACAATACAACTGTTTGTAATGGTCATATTTTCAGAAGCTAGAGAAACAACTAACATCAGCGATGCCATTTTTCATTCAGTAAAAATACAGCTGTGTTGTAGGCATGGTTTTGGAAACTTGTTCAGAAATTTTTAATTATATATTTGCAGCTTGTTATTGTAACGCATTATTTTCTTGTTATTTTAACAGTGCCATTTTGTGATCCATGGGATGGAAGGTCTCTGCCATTTTGTGATTTACTCTGTAACACCGCAGTCATTATATTTGCTAGATTCGCACTATATGACATGAAGATCATGTGGCACATTGTGTCATTTGTCCCACTTGTAAGCAATGGTAGCATACAGCTCATGGAATCTATAAATTATATTCTTTCTCCATAAACTGTCTGCTGTTTTTCTCATTGGTATTAATGGAAGTTGAATGGCACTTCCAAGGACGTCTAAGCAAGACAGCCTCTTGCTTTGATTTCTTTGACACCGACTTCTGTTCAATGCTTCTGGTTTTGGTTAGATTCAAATTTTGTTTACCTTCCTTGTTTTCAGACACTTGCCTCTCCTTGAGGAATTACCTGCTGTTTCCTGTCTTTTGTAGTATTGATTGATGTTGTCTTAGTAGAGTTGATTGGTGAAATTCTACAAACCTCTTTTCTCAGAGGGAATGCTGTGTTTGGCAAATATTGGCCTCAAAGTTTAGGGAAACCAGTGATACTTTTTGAGCCTAGCGTAACATCACAGAGCTGTGATGGGGATGTCACTACCCATTTGCGCATGTACAGAACCTTCATACATACTAACACATACTGTAAGCGTACTCCACCTTACATTTTGTGATGTTACTACCCAATCAATATCCCAAATGAAATTTCCATTAAGCATGTGTTTTATAAGGAATGCAGTATTTTCATTTGAGAGATACATTAGTTACTATAATGAGAATATTATGAGTACCAATGCAAATCAAGCGGCGTCACAGAGTATATAGATCTTATTATCCCTGTGCGCTCATTCACTCACCACCACACTATGTGGCTAAATGTACATGATGGCTCAATGAATAGGGTGCGCATGAAATTAATTTGGAAATTTTTAACATCTTGAACATTATTTCTTTGTCCTCCTTTGCCATTTTTTGAGAACAGTTTTTGGTGTTGCTTCCTGCATTACTAGGTGTGTGGCTCCCAGGGTTCCAACTATGAATAATTGGCTTAATAAGCCAAAAGGTCAGCCGCTGGTTCCTTTCATTACCCAATCTTCAGATACTAACATCCTAAAACAATACTTAAAAGAAATCTTTTCTTGTAGTGCTTCTCGCAAGTTTCATTTGGTTTGATCTCTTGCCTGTTTTTTCGACTTTGATTCTTGTCTCTCATTAGGAATTGGTAGTTAGGATTATTTTTATTTATATTAGTTTTAATATTTAATGAGCTCAGTAAATGACCACTTATCTGATTCTCAGCAGGTCAGAATGAATGTTCAATTAGCCATGTGGTGCAACAGTGAGTCAAAACAAACCAGCAACATTTTAGTTTAAGTGCTGCAAAAATGCATCTATTACTCATTTACTGTTATGAAACAAACCTTAACAAAGGGTTCTTCTGCTTGTGTCTTCTGTTGTATGAGGAACCGTGGTGCGGTAGTTAGCACTGATACCTCACAGTTCAGGTTTTTGGCCACCATTCTCGGTCCAGATAGTTGGTAGATGCATCCCTAGCTCTCAGGGACACTTAAAAGACCATTGTGCTGTTATAGTCCATTTAAAACTAGTTCATTTCCTACAGTGACCTCAATACATTTTACTGAGTTTGGCAATGTTCCTGACCTTTACGCAGTTTTGCCAGACTCGCAGTAAAGCGAGCTCCACGGGTTCTCTTATCACTACTTCTTAGTTTAGAAGAAGCTAACAGGTGCTTTTAAGAAGTCAAAGTCAAATTTATTTATAAACACATTTAAAAACAACCACAGTCAAGTCAAAGTGCAAAACAGATATGACATATAATTAACAAAGATACAAAGAAAATTAATTAGCACAATTGAAAAGAAAATACAATAATAACAATAATCAAGAAACTAGCTCAACTTAAAACAAATGCCAAAGCAAACAGATGGTTCTTAAGCAAAGATTTAAAAATTTCAGCAGACTGCTGAACAGTCTAGTTTAGACAATGGAACATCCAGTAACATCAGGTTGGCTGAGCTAAAGGTTCTAATGGGATTATGGACATGCAAGAAATGATGGTCCTAACCCATCCAAAGCCTTAAAAACACTACTAAAAGTTTAAAATCAATTTAACATTTTACTGAAGGCCAATGAGGTGAGGTTAAAACAAGTTAATTATAGTCATACTTTCTTCTCTCAGTTAAAAGATGAGCAGCAGCATTTTGGACCAACCTGCGACATGTCCCTAGTGTTTACACCCTCTTGCCTGTTTCTTAGACTATATGTTTGTTTATATCTCTGATTGTGTTTATTTGCTTCCATCTTTTATTTATACTCTTGCCTGTTACCCAGTCCTTGACATTGTCCATTCCCTTTAATGGTTTTCCTGTCCTGTCCACTTCTGCTCCAATGATTATCTGGCAGTCATAACACAATGATCCTTGAATAGTCCTTAAATACTCATATTTTCTATTCAAAATTTTATTTTTAATAGAGCTTATACTGTTTTCTTCTTATCTTTTTTAAAATATATAAAGACAAACAGGACTGTAACCTCACTTCTATATAATCCATTACATTGTTATCCTTTTCAAAACTCAGCTTATTTTTTGGAGAAATTTTTATTTATTGGTAGAATGTGAGACTGACAGCTGAACTGTGTAGTCTGTTCTATAGAGTACAAGTGCAGAAAAAGGGAACTTTCTGTTCAACACAGTTTTTTAAACACTGAAGTTGCGTGCATACAATAGACGAAAATCAGCTTCTGAAAACCCCAAGAAACACAATAGTAAGATTTTATTTGGTGTCATTTCTCCAAATGTTTGTGTTGCACAAAATTGTGTTGCACAGAATCCAAGGTGGTAGCCCATTTGTCCTTACAAAACCTATAGATATTCAAATAATGAATCTTATGCCTTTTCAATATTTTTCGCAGTCTTTTCAATGAATAATTATAAATGAAGCGTCAAACCAAATTTTTGCATACAGTACAGTACAGTACAGTTTGCATACTTTACTTCTGCATTTAGCTTTATTAACATCCAAAATGTTGTCTTAAAAGTTCATAGGTACAGCTAGCTATGAGCTCAGAAATGAATATGTTTGTTAGAAAGTGTACAAATCTTTAAACTAGTTTTGCTGGAACAGCCTAAAAAAGCACTCATAGTTCATCTGATGTCAGGTTCTAAGAGATTTTTTTAATAGTGATAGATTGAATTCTTACAAACCTGTAAATTACAAATTTTAAAGTATGAGAAAGATCTTTCCCAATAAAGAAGCCTGATTTAAGAGCAGAGTTTGTTTTCTGTGAGTTTGTTGAAATCTCAAAAAATGTTTGGGAATTGAAGTCAGTTGGAAATGTGAAGGTGAAGTAGTTTTGAGAGGATATGACACTTTATCGGCGCCAACCCAACTGACACCGGAGGCACGTATAAAAAACAAAACAACATTTATTGTCTTCACAAGTGCACCGGCACAGCACTGTACACTGTGTACTACTGATACACAGTTCCCTTCTCTTCAGGACATACAGTAAAATAATACCACCTCAGAAAGGCTATTATTATCAAAGATCTTATAGCCAGACCTGCACAGTTTTCTCTCTCTCTCCATTCTGGTAAAGGATACAGAACCAATGACATTTAAGTCAGTGTATTCAGAGACAGCTTCTATTCACAGCTCACAATGTTACTTAACAATACTGACAATTGAATAAGTGTTTCTTGGATCTATCATCTGATGTTGCATTTACTGATTAGTGATGTATTTGTTGTGTGTTGCTAGTATTGTACTACTGTCAGTACTATTTTGGAGACATGCAAACAAGATTTTCATTGTACTGTATGCACATAGCAGTAAGTAAAAATATCAATGACATTTTTTATTTTCTAATTTTTCGAGTGAAAATTTGTTTAATTTCAGGCTCCATTAGTAAAACCATTGTGAAGCTGAATTATTTTGAAAAGATTAATAATACTAATATAAAACTTTTAGATTAGCGCTTTGGGGCAAATATTTGGAGCATTGGCTTTGAAGAAGATATTTACAACAGTATCAGATTTGAAATCTATATGTCAGTACGGTACGTACCAAGCAAAATAAGTAACTATCTATGCATATAAAAGGCAAAGCCCTCACTGACTTATCACTAATTCTTCCACTTTCCATATAGGTGGGAAGCTGAAATTTCGCACGATCATTTCATGTGCTATTGCAACACCCAAGGGGGGGAAACGGGCGTACCCCCTAAACTGTATATATAGATAGGGGAAACTCCTCCTCACTTTTTCTGCAACTTCCAATATACATAGGAAGCCCAAATTTCCTATGCTCATCCTTTACACTGTACTTACAGACATTAAGTATGTTTAATTTCATGCCGTGCCCCGTAATGAACTTTCAAGAATAACGTCTTCTTTTTGGCGGTTCTCAACATTATGCCATAAGGAACTTTCAAAACTGACCTCTCCTTTTGGCGGTTTCATTCCTTATTTCTGTTAACTGAGAATTTATTTCACGGCAGAGACGCACAAGGGCTGCCTCAGGCCCCCTTCCTTTTTCTGCATGGCTGCTGTCCGCGCACCTACCACGTGGTTGGCTCCCTGCCTATATACATTAACGACATCCTGCGCTCCTGTCCTCCTCACTCGCTTCCTTACTTTCCTCAGCTGTTTGTTGTGCTCACTGCTTCCTTTTTCTTTACTCCACCGCTTCAAGGGTCGAAGGACTGCAACATTATTCTTTCAGGCTACCTCTAAACTTCACCCACACTAATTCCAATTCAAATGCCTCCAATTTCCAGTAACGGTCTGCTTCACTATGACAATAAATAAGTCACAGGGCCAGACTCTAAAAAAGGTTAGCATTGACTTGACACAAGATTGCTTCTCATATGGCCAACTGTACTTTGCATGCTCAAGAGTAAGCTCAGCAGACAGCTTGGTCATTTTACAGCCCGAGGGCAGAAGTGCAAACGTCGTTTACAAAGAGATCCTTACATCCTAAAAATGTGCATTTTTCATACATAACATTTACAATCATAAATTAAACTCTTTACAATCATCAAATTCACTCTGAATACTAAAATAAGCCTACGACAATTACATTGACAAACATGTTACATTATTTTTAAAACGTTCCCTTTTCTTTTTCATAACTTCTTTAACACACTGCTTCTCTGCTGTGAAGTGTGGGTATTTTGCTAGTAAGGTAATAAAAGTTGGTTATAATTGTAATAGGTTTAAAGTCATTAATAGTGTAGGTCTTTGAACAGAATCTCAATCACAGATTTATAAATTAAAAGCTTAATAGCCTGTAAGTAAAAACATTTTGCAAATATTCTGTTATGGCATCAAATATTATAACATTGCTTGATAGATGGCAAACATTTTACTACTGTTCTAGAAAAAGGGTAAGATAAGGCAAGCCATGGGAGAAAATAAAGATACAGGTCAGAAATTTTTCCAAATTCCATTTCCCTAATCATTCGTCAGTAAGCATTAACCAATATTTGTTGTCAGTAACAACATAACTACTTTAAAACCTAACATACCATATTCAAAAACAATGGCAAACAATTGGTATGCAGTATATCCCAGTTCTAAGATAATGAGTGCCTCATGCTGCCATCTTATATGCATTGTTGCATCAATGACATAATCCAATGTGCCCTCTGGATGATGATGACTACAGTGCCCAAAATGGTAGTGCCAGTAACAAAAACAAAATGGCACTGCAATAAATAGAAAAGAATTATTAATTTTATACATAGTTTAATCATTGCTATTTGCAAAAATAATCAAATATCCAAAATCCCTGAGTTCAAAAATAAAGAGTTTATGCATGAACCCTAGTAAAAAATTAACAAAGTTGTGAATTCCCAATTATTGAGTTGTTTGCAAACTAAGATGATGAAAATGTTTTCTTCCACTGTCTTTTTTCACAAATGTCCTGTATGAATGAGAGTAAAGCTAAAGTTATAAATTAGGCCATATTAGCCAGTTGCTGCAGGGCTTTGCTATGGTATTCATGCAACACAATGACTGATGCAGTTAGTCAGTATGTTCTCCACTGTGCATCTAAAGAAGTTAGTAAGGATCTGGGGAGACAAACTGACTTTGGACCTTGTCAATGCTGTTAATTCTTCCTAACAGTACTGGTGATGTTGAGGTGCTATGAGAATTCCTCAATAATGTAGATCACTGAAACTCTAATGCTACTCACTATTTCCAAAGCTATTTCCAGTCCTCTTCCCCATTTTCTCAAGTACACATTTGGCTTCTCACCATTTATTGAGGCATTTCACCTCATTATTGTAGCCTGTCTTAAAACTGTGGATTATTAGTCCCACTTGTGTTGTGTCAAACAGGATTATAGAGCTGATGTCACAATTGGAAACACCACTATTCTGAGTTAAAGGGAAACACCTTTGGGTTGAGCATAAGTCCTGTTTTGTCCCAGTGTTCAAAGCAAAGCTGTTAAATGTGTATTCTCCAAGCTTGGCATTTCCAAGACCTACCAATTCTTTGTTCAGTCACACAATATGGTCTTTATTCCAAGCACTCAGAGCTTCAGAACTTGCTTCTGGGAAATATTGCGGTAAGTTTACAAAAGCTCTCTACTTGCCTATCCAAACTTCAACATCTTTCCAGTCCGGGGAGCTTGTAATTGACCTGGTTGAAAAGAGAGATGATAAATTTTATCAGAATGTTAACACCAGGCTGATGCCATATCTTGCTACTTTCATCATGATTTTCTTTGAAGTTATGCATCTCAGCCATTTCTGCCACAGTCAATGCCAGATAGATAATGAAAATTAAAGCAAAATTTGTTGTCAGGTTTTTTTTTTCACTTCAAAAATAATCAAATAAATGTAAAAGAAATCAAACATGCAAGAATGTCTTGTCTCATCTATGTTATGACCAAGTCTGTATGCTACAATATATGCCATTTTTGTTTAGTAGCAGAGGCCTTACGTGGATCATTTTGGTTTGCACTTCCACTTGTACTGATTTACACAATGTTGATAAAAGCAACCTCAAAATTCACATTTTAACACTTCAAAAGCATGAATAAAGTATTTACAAAAACTGACTTATGCATAAAGTGCTAATTGTCTTAAAGTGTCACATTCAGTGATTACAGATTAATTCAGAAGAAACAGAACATTTGAAAAACTCACTTCAGGCTTACTGTACTTCATTTTGTGCCATCTTTTATAAGTGCTAATTTTTACTCATTCATTTTCAACACTTACAATATCAGACACACTTACTGAAAATCAGGTGCCATACAGTTGTGCTTAAAAGTTTGTGAACCCTTTCGAATTTTCTATATTTCTGCATAAATATGACCTAAAACATCATCAGATTTTCAATCAAGTCCTAAAAGTAGATAAAGAGAAACCAGTTAAACAAATGAGACAAAAATATTATACTTGGTCATTTATTTATTGAGGAAAATGATTGAATATTACATATTTGTGAGTGGCAAAAGTATGTGAACCTCTGAGCCGGCGCTAAGATAAAAGCCAAACAGTTTACGAGAAAGTGGCGCTATAAACCTTCGGTGCCTTCTGTGATCCTTGGAAATGTGAACTCATTAACAAATAAGATCAACGAACAGGCTGTGCTAGTGAAAAATGTCAGAACCTACAGAGAATGCAGCTTACTGTGTTTTTGTGAAACGTGGCTAACAACTACCATCCCAGATGCTAACATGGAGCTACCCAGGTTTAGCACAGTTAGAGTGGACAGAGACGCAAATACCTGTAGTAAGAAGAAAGGAGGGGGTGTCGCTCTCTGTGTCAATACAAAGTGGTGCAACTCAGGACATGTAAACGTTAAAATCTCCACTTGCTGCAGGGACATCGAACTGTTGGCTGTAAGTTTGCATCCCTATTACTTGCCCAGAGTGTCTGGACACATCATTGTTATTATTGTTTACATCCCTCCTCGGGCGAACACGGAGATAGCAGATGACGTCATCCATTCCGCAGTTGCTAAGTTACAAACGCAGTACCCCAAAGCGCTTGTACTAATCGCTGGAGACTTTAACCATGTAACGCTGGACAAAACATTACCTGCCTTTTCCCAGTATGTGGATTGTAACACCCGGGGAAATAGGACTATCGACCTACTGTATGCCAACGTTAAAGACGCATACAGCACCTCCCCGCTGCCTGCGCTTGGGAAAGCAGATTATAACCTGGTTCTGCTTCAGCCTCACTACAAACTAAGAGTGAAGACGCTACTTACAACCACACGATCATTCAGGAAGTGGTCCCCTGAAGCAGAGCAGGCTCTTAGTGACTGCTAGGGAACTACAGACTGGGATATACTGCTGTGTTCACATAGTGAGAACATTGAAGAGGCTGTTGACTGCACAAATGATTACATCAACTTCCGTATGGACATTGTAGTTCCAGTAAGAACAGTACGCTACTATGCTAACAACAAGCCATGGATTACAAGTGACATCAAGGGCCTTTTGAACCAGAAGAAAAGGGCTTTTAAAGGCTGTGATCAGCATGAGCTCAAGCATGTGCAGAAGGAACTCCTAGTCCAGCTCAGGGCGGCAAAGGAACTGTACAGGAGAAAGCTGGAGCAGAAGTTGCAGAATAACAACATGAAGGAAGTGTGGGATGGGATGAAGATCATCACTGGCTGTAGCTCGAAGCGGGGTGCTATCATTGAAAGAGACATGGAGAGAGCAAACCAAATGAACAACTTCTTTAACAGGTTTGACCACCCCAGTCCACTCTCACCTCGGAGTACTGCATCCTCCAACCATCCTTCTGCTGATACCAGCATAGGAGAGACATACCCACCCACAATTACAGCAGCACAGGTGAGCAGACAGCTGAGGAGACTTTGTGCCAGCAAAGCAGCAGGTTCAGATGGAGTATCGCCACGACTACTGAAGGCCTGTGCACAGGAACTGGGGAGTCCCCTGCAGCGCATCTTCAACCTGAGCCTTGAACAGGGGAGAGTCCCGAAGCTTTGGAAATCATCTTGTATCACCCCAGTCCCAAAGCTATCATGTCCTAGTTAGCTGAATGACTTCCGGCCTGTTGCTCTGATGTCACATGTGATCAAGACCATGGAATGGCTGCTCCTTCACCTCCTGAGGCCACAGGTGCACCATGCCCTCAACCCTCTGCAGTTCACATACCAGGAGAAGGTGGGAGCTGAGGATGCCATTATCTATATGCTACACCGATCTCTCTCCCACTTGGACAGAGGCAGTGGTGCTGTAAGAATTATGTTTTTGGATTTCTCTGGCACCTTCAACACCATCCAACCTCTGCTCCTTAGGGACAAGCTGACAGAGATGGGAGTAGATTCACACCTGGTGGCATGGATCGTGGACTATCTTACAGACAGACCTCAGTATGTGCGTCTCGGGAACTGCAGGTCTGACATTGTGGTCAGCAACACAGGAGCGCCGCAGGGGACTGTACTTTCTCCGGTCCTGTTCAGCCTATATACATCAGACTTCCAATACGATTTGGAGTCCTGCCACGTGCAAAAGTGACAACACGGCTATTGTGGGCTGCATCAGGAGTGGGCAGGGGGAGGAGTATAGGAAGCTAATCAAAGATTGTTAAATGGTGCGACTCAAACCACTTACACCTGAACACCAGCAAGACCAAGGAACTGGTGGTGGATTTTAGGAGGCCCAGGCCCCTCATGGACCACGTGATCATCAGAGGAGACTGTGTGCAGAGGGTACAGACCTATAAATACTTGGGAGTGCAGCTGGATGACAAATTGGACTGGGCTGCCAATACTGATGCTCTGTGTAAGAAAGGTCAGAGCCGACTATACTTCCTTAGAAGGTTGGCGTCCTTCAACATCTGCAATAAGATGCTGCAGATGTTCTGCCAGATGGTTGTGGTGAGTGCCCTCTTCTACGCGGTGGTGTGCTAGGGAGGCAGCATAAAGAAGAAGGACGTCTCACGCCTGGACAAACTTTTTAGGATTGCAGGCTGTATTGTAGGAATGAAGCTGGACAGTTTAACATCTGTAGCAGAGTGACGGGCGCTAAGCAAACTCCTGTGAATCATGGAGAATTCACTGCATCCACTGAACAGTGACATCTCGAGGCAGAGGAGTAGCTTCAGTGACAGACTGCTGTCACTGTCCTGCTCCACTGACAGACTGAGGAGATTGTTTCTCCCCCACACTATGTGACTCTTCATTTCCACCCGGGGGAGTAAATGCTAACATTATTCAAAGTTTTTGTCTGCCTTTACATGCATATTTATTACTCTTTAATTTAATATTGTTTTTTGTATCGGTATACTGCTGCTGGATTATTTGAATTTCCCCTTGGGATTAATAAAGTATCTATCTATCTATCTATCTATCTATCTATCTATCTATCTATCTATCTATCTATCTATCTATCTATCTATCTATCTATCATTAGCAGTTAGTTTGAAAGTGAAATTAGAGTCAGTTGTTTTCAATCAATGGGATGACAATCAGGTGTGAGTGGGCACCCTTTGTTATTTAAAGAACAGGGATCTATCAAAGTCTGCTCTTCACAACACATGTTTGTGGAAGTGTATCATGGCATGAACAAAGGCGATTTCTGAGGACTTCAGAAAAAGAGTTGTTGATGCTCATCAGGCTGGAAAAGGTTACAAAACCATCTCTAAAGAGTTTGGACTCCACCAATCCACAGTCAGATGGATTGTGTACAAATGGATGAAATTCAAGACCATTGTTACCCTCCCCAGGAGTGGTCGACCAACAAAGATCACTCCAAGAGCAAGGCGTGCAATAGTCGACGAGGTCACAAAGGACCCCAGAGTAACTTCTAAGCAACTGAAGGCCTCTCTCACATTGGCTAATGTTCATGTTCATGAGTCCACCATCAGGACAACACTGAACAACAATGGTGTGCATGGCAGGGTTGCAAGGAGAAAGCCACTGCTCTCCAAAAAAACATTGCTACTCATCTGCAGTTTGCTAAAGATCACGTGGACAAACCAGAAGGCTATTGGAAGAATGTTTTGTGGACGGATGAGACCAAAATAGAACTTTTTGGTTTAAATGAAAAGCGTTATGTTTGGAGAAAGGAAAACACTGCATTCCAGCATAAGAACCTTATGCCATCTGTGAAACATGGTGGTGGTAGTATCATGGTTTGGGCCTGTTTTGCTGCATCTGGGTCAGGAAAGCTTGCCTTCATTGATGGAACAATGAATTCTGAATTATATCAGAGAATTCTAAAGGAAAATGTCAGAACATCTGTCCATGAACTGAGTCTCAAGAGAAAGTGGATCATGCAGCAAGACAATGACCCTAAGCACACAAGTTGTTCTACCAAAGAATGGTTAAAGAAGAATAAAGTTAATGTTTTGGAATTGCCAAGTCAAAGTCCCCACCTTAATCCAATCGAAATGTTGTGGAAGGACCTGAAGCGAGCAGTTAATGTGAGGAAACCCACCAACATCCCAGAGTTGAAGCTGTTCTGTACGGAGGAATGGGCTAAAATTCCTCCAAGCCGGTGTGCAGGAATGATCAAAAGTTACCGGAAATGTTTAGTTGCAGTTATTGCTGCAAAGGGGGGTCACACCAGATACTGAAAGCAAAGGTTCGCATACTTTTGCCACTCACAAGTATGTAATATTCAATCATTTTACTTAATAAATAAATGACCAAGTATAATATATTTGTCTCATTTGTTTAACTGGTTTCTCTTTATCTACTTTTAGGACTTGAGTGAAAATCTGATCATGGTTTAGGTCATATTTATGCAGAAATATAGAAAATTCTAACTTTCAAGCACAACTGTATATTAAGGTTCAAACACAAGCAATACTTACAACAAAAAAGGAACAAATTCTGACATATAAGCAATGTGAAAACTCTTCACTGATTAAAAAATGTTAAATATAATTCTGAACATTTAGCTTTTCACGGTGAGGATTTGCTCGCAAGTGAATGACAATGTTCTAAGCAATTTCTTTGATAAATATTCATTAAGTGAATAGTAATGATAAATATGGATGATACTGTGCAAATAATGTATGTCTTTATATTTATCAAAATGGTTCATTTGTTATTTTACAATAACTAACTGACTCTCACAGATACTCTCGTTTCTTAAGTTCCATATTTAAATTCTCCTTAAAAATTAATTTAGCTTCTTGAATTTGGGGTCTGCAGGTTCCTTTACTCAGACTAAAAACTTGCTTACAGAATAACTAGTAAAGTAGCATGAGCTGCTTTTGAAATAGTTTTTTCCTTTGGTATAGACATTTCTTTGGTATAGACATTTGAGTGAGTTGTCTCCATTTATAGTGCCATTATCACATGATTTGGATAAATGACTGCTGTTAGTGTAATACATAAATATATAGTATAAATTCTGTACACTGTCTGTATTAGTATACTATGTTAAGAGTTTAGTCATGAACTTCTGTATTTGCGTGCACTTTGTGATTATTGTTTTGCACCTTATATTTTATATTGTTGGTAATATCTATCTATCTATCTATCTATCTATCTATCTATCTATCTATCTATCTATCTATCTATCTATCTATCTATCTATCTATCTATTGAAAATATTGATAAAAGAACAGGTTATTCTATCATCATTTATTTGTTGTTTCACTCCCACAGTTTACTATGAGGTAAACCATATACATTAACAGAAACCCATTCAATGTTTTTCCAGAATTGAAGTTTTTCCCTGCCTTTACAGCTGGTAGACAGAAAACAACCCTAGATAAAGCTGGAACACGTCAAATTAAAGCCAGCCATTTTGCTAACAGAATAACTTTAAACTCTTAAAGGAAACTTCAGAGGAAGTCAACATCAATACAGTGCAGAACATGTAATCTTCACACAGACACCTTGCATGACAGTCGTCCAGTGATACTTGTTGTCACACTTTGTTAGCCTAAAGATAAGTTGTAATTGATCAATTTATTATTCTCTCCTCCCATCTTTTTTTCTATTACAATGTAGTAAAGTGGCTTGTGCATTGGTAGTCAAAAGGCTCAAACCAACCTTGAATGGTATAACAGTCCATCATAATGCATAATCTTGTTTAAAAACAGTTATTATTTAAGGTTTTGAGTCATTACTTAACTTAAGCATATTACTTAACATTAGAATTACCAGAGCCTATGAAAAAACCCGGCCCACCTTAAATCCCTTCGCACCTCTCTGTCAGTGTCTTTTGAAATGAAGGAATGGACGTATATTAACAAAGGAAATGATGCTGACCAGAGAAAACATGAAATATCTCGGGTTTGTACTGTCTGCAATGAAATAAAAGTTAAAGTAAATTTAAGAATCACTGCATTTTCTTTTAACACTATAATTACCATAGCCTACGAAAAAACTCGTAAATCCGGCCCACCTTTAATCCCTTCACAGTGTCTTTTGTCTTGTAAATGTGTCGATAAGCCCAAACAGCAAGCAGCTTTCTATACCATCTCCCCACTGCCTCAGACCGGGCAAGAACATCTCCCAGCTCCTGCCTTCATTAATTATCTGGGAGTGAGCTACCGAGAATTGCAAGGGAAACAGTTTGATATGTGTTTTGTGTCTACAACAATCTATGTAAACACATCGTTAAAACAGAAACATTTTTCACGTTTTAGTACTAAATAACAAAATATTGACATGAACTGTATAATGTGTGAAGGCTGATGGCCAAATATCAAATAAACACTTTCACAAAAGGTGCAAGTACAATTCAACAGCTTCCGTGGTGCAGCTGTTAGAACTGCCGATTTATAATCTAGAGGTTGTGACTTCGAAACCAGCTACCCTGCAAATTTACCGTTTTGAGTAGTGAACTACTCTTATTGTTCATATTATACAATAAAAATATACATTTGATTTGTGTCTGTAACAGCCGGTGTAAATTTGTATCACTTGTAAAAGCGTTTTTTTCACTTTTATTCTCTCAGTCACGATCACGATCCAACGCCCACCCCCCGCCCAGATCTGACAAGGTTACTTTTTATCTGAAACTGGGAATAACTGTAGGTGTGAGTGATGTTTTGAGACAATGGAACTGGAAATTCTCTGATCTGGAGGGATAAAAGCTGCCACACAAAAATGCTGGTGAATCTGCCTGCTTCGTATCTCACCGTCACTTGAATTTTTTTGTTTTCAGTTTTATTGAGTGTTCCTGCTCATGCTGAATTAGTATGCACCTTATGGTCCATGATGTCAAAGTCTCACTGACAAAAAACAGAAAAATAGATAAATATGATATTTGGAATTATTCAATTTTATGACCTGTATCGTACATTTCAGAAAACGTGGCACTGATGTAACATTATTCATATTATTTATATTCATTCGCATGCCTTTTGTGGTTGTAATCAGTGACCGCGTGTTTTTTTATCTTTCCCAGTGTAAACATTTTGTAAACATTCATCTAATCACAATATACTTTTCCACTGTGTGATGGTCCATTACAGATGCCTCCTGGCCCACAGAGGTCGATGCTGCTTCTGGACATAAGGCTTCTTTTTTTCATAGTAAAGCTTTAAGTTGCATTTGTGAATGTAACTCCGTTTTGTAGTGCTTGACAAAGGTTTACTAAAGTATCCCTTGCTGATGTGGATATATCAGCTGTTCATGAGTGACGGTTCTTGATGCAGTGCTCTCTGAGGGATCAGAGGTCATGGGTGTTCAGCTTAGGCTTGCACCTTTATCCTTTAGGCACTGAAATTCCTCCAGATTCCTTGAATCGTTTAATGATATTATGCACTGTAGAGCTCCTCAAAGACTCAGCCTATCATGTAGCAAATCATTTGTACCAAATCATGATTATAATTACCTGTTGACATCATGAGATCACCTGTTTGAAATCACATCATTATTTAATTATTTTACCTCATTATTGGCCTTAATTTGTCTCTGTCCCAACTTTTATTGGAATGTGTTACAGACCTGATGTGTAGGAATGAATGTATAGTAAATTAATCTGACCAGAAAAAACGGGAAATATTTTGAGTTCACACAGTCTAAAATGAAATTTAAAAGTACATTTAAGAATCACTGCCTTTTTTTGTTGCTTTTTTGCATTTTCCATATAGTCCCAGCTTTTTCTGATTTGGGGTTGTAAGAAAACGTCCCATCCATAATTCTAAAGCATGCTTGTGACAACAAAATTAAACTGGAAGTAATACATTTTATCACAGATTTTTGCTACTATTTTCTCGAGGTAAGGATAAGTTTCTCATTTGTTTCTCTGTTTGCGCTGGCTATTGTGGGTGGAGTTATGACCCACAACGGAGACCCCTACCCCCAGAGTGACTTGCACACCGAGTGGCAGTGTCATAGTGAAAAGAGCACATAGGAGTGTCATTGAACTTTGTATACATAACAGTAAGTCTGAACTGAATTGATTTTGCTGCACTGCATATTTAATAGAAGCCTTTGGTTTATGAAACAGCCAAGCCACCTGCATATTGCACTCTTCGATAAAATTATTTAAAAAAAAATGGTGCAAATATAGCAGTTTGATGCACCACAAGCCAGTTATTGAATTTTTTAAACATGATGAGTCGCTGTTGCTGAGGATATATGGTAATAAAAGGGCTGAGGACAAAGTTTTTTTGAGTGAAAACTCACTGATACTAATCAGTCCGTAGGTACAAGGGGAGAACAAGCAAACTCCCTGTAAAACCTGCTACAGTGAGGCAGGAATGACAGCTCAGCACCACCCCTATGCCTATGTTAAAACATCTGTACATCTGTACTGACCTTCCTACATTTCAACCTGATTAAACTGGCCTGTGTGTGTGTGAATCCTGCAATGGACTGGCGCCTTGTTCAGGTGTTGTTCCTGCCTTGTGTCTGATGCTTTCTTGGATGGTCTCTAGGTGAACCGCAACCCTGCCCTGGATAAGTAGGTTAGGAAGATGGATGGATCATATTATTATTATTGTGCCAATAGTGGAAAACAATGTATGAATAGATTGATAGGTGGAAGATATTGAGGACAACAATTGCAATAATGGTATTAATTATTATTGAAACATTACTATTACAGGTATTTCTCCAGCCTTTCATCCGATGCTTGCTGGGATAGGTTCCCTCTGCTCAGAGACCCTTCCCAGGATAATTGGGCTAGTAAGATGGATGGATGTATAGATGTCTGGCTAGTTCTTGTCACTTGATTGCATGACATGTGCTGGCACACTGTTCTGTCACTGAGGCACACATGTGCTTACCAATGCAGCGGTATCATACAGTACCTTCGTGAAATAAAGAATTATGCTTCCGTATACTGAAAGAATGTTAAGTGTTTGTAAGTATGACTTTTTAGTTAGTATTGTCTGGTTGTCCACAACATAAATACTTCAATTGACGTCAATAATGGTGGTTGGTGATGATTTTCTGAGGTGAATCCACACCCCTGCACAGGGGAAGATGAGTGATGAAGTGCAGTACACAATCAGTCTCTTTTTGAAATGGCTGAATCTGACACAAACAGTTTGCATTTTAATTTTTTTCCTTCTTAAAACAATACGGATACACAGTTTTTCAATATGGTGTAATCTCAAGATGCAGATCAATACTCAATAACACTTTTGACTTGAGAAATGAACATATTTGTTGCGTTTTAAGAAACAAAGTGGCAAAAACCTGCATTTACTTATAATTCTTAAGTCAAATAATTACATTTAGCTTATATTTTTTAGTACAGATAACCCGTTCAACAAATCTACAAAAACTAGCCATTATTTCTGTAAGGCATGATTTGTTATTAATTTAAATATTTTTAAAAAATGTTATAGTGTGGCCCTAAGGAGGACAGATGGTGGATCCCAAAACATGTCACCCATGTACAATGATAATCTTTTGAAACCTGTCACATTTCATTCTTCCTGTCTAAGACAGAAGCACAAGGAAAACCCAGGGCTTGCTGACAATGAAAGGCTGTTCAACTGTTCTGACTGGATGTTTGCATGGTAGGCTCCATCCAAGAAAGTCCATGGACAGGAAGGGGGAGAAGCTATGGCCCATTAAGGTCTCAAAATAAATGTTGCTTCCAGATGTGTGAAACTAGAACCATGTAAATTAGAGCTGAGGGTAGGAGACCTGTGCATTAGAAAAGGAACTGTGCCTGAAATGAATGATGGTGTCACTACTTTTGAAGTCCTAACCCTGTTGACTACAGAGCAGATACTGCCTTAAATTGTGAAGTTGGTTGGGAGCATGCGCTGATATCGTATTGCTACATCCACCACAAGACGAACCACCTGGATTGGGACCCATGTGCAGTGGGTGACACCTCTGCACCACATTGGAATAATGTGACTTTTTTTTAGTGGCTGGAGTGATAGTCCCGCCACCAACCCCCAAGTTTTCCCCGTAAATTGGAGGACCAGCTTGTAGGACTGGATGTAGATTAACGTCATACCCAGGACGTAGCAATCTCAGATTAAGTATTTATTTTGTGAAAGTACTACCTCCCCAGATCTTTGCTTTGTATAAAGAAGAAAGACCCAATACATCAAGGGAGAAGAGACATGCTTAAATTGTCAAACCTTTAATTTTTACCTTGAAAGTAACAACCATGTGAAAAAGCAAGTACACCCCATGAATTTTTTTTCATATCAAGATTTACAGTATATATATATATATATATATATATATATATATATATATATATATATATATATATATATATATATATATATATATATATATATATATATATATATATATATATATATATATATATATATATATATATATATATATATATATAGTGATAAGACATGAATCCATCTGAAGTAGGTGTCCTTGCCCGTGTGTAATGTCTTTCGTCCACAAGAGGTCCAATGAACAAAGGCAAGTGGCTGCTGTAAGACAGTAAATTGTGCAGTGTACGTCTGTGTTTCATGTCATCCCGTGTTCACAACAGGGCTGGAATGGACAACAAAGAAAGACAACAAGAATCACTAAGAAAGAAGGATGCAAGGGCTAGAATGTCTGGTGTAAAAGCAACAAGATGCACAAAGCAAGATGGATATACTGTAAGGCATATCAGGTGAACAGAGGTTCATAAATGTACAGTGCTGTCAAAATAGATGGACTTAACATTGTACCGTTAAGTCTGTTTTAAAAAACAGGAATTTTACTATGTTAGTCTTTAGATAAAAGTGACATAATTGGAAAAAAAATCTCAAACAGAAGATATCTGCATGTTGTAACATTCAGGTGCATTTGGTTGAAACATGTCACATTTTTGTTTGAAAATGTTTTTGTAACATGAGACAAAAATAACAGTGATATTAGAATGCAAACAAGTGTCAGTAGAATATAGATTTATTACAATGGAGTTAATAACGTAGCTTAAATAGGTTTGTGGTGACTCAATATCATTCCTGCACAGAGAGAGATGTTCAGAACATGCGCTGATAGCATCCACCACATGGCAAACCACCCAGATTAGGACCCAAGTGCAGCGGATGATACCTCAGCACCACACTGGAACAGTGTGAAGTTTTTTTTTATCGTAGCTGGAGTGTCAATCCGGCCACCAACCCCCAAATTTTCTCTGTAAATTAGAGGCGCGCTTGTAGGGCTGGATGTAGATTTATTGTTATACCCATGATGAAGCAATTACAGTTTAAGGGCCTTGCTCAAATACTTAATGGAGTAGAGTCACTTCTAGCATTTAGAGGATTCGAGCCGGCAACCTTCTGCTTGCCACCACTTCACCCCAATTTAATACACAACAGATTGCAATTTAAATGATGTGAAAATGACATTGATTATTAGTGGTGGAGGGTCTGTGAGTAATTGTTGTTCAGTTTTCTAAAACATTACATTTTTGAAAGAGTATCCAATGGAGTAGTTTTTAATACTGCGGTGGGCTGGCGCCCTACCCAGGGGTTGTTTCCTGCCTTGCACCCTGTGTTGGCTGAGATTGGCTCCAGCAGATCCCCGTGACGCTGTAGTTAGGATATAGCAGGGTGGATAATGAATGGATGGATAGTTTTCAATAATTACCTATTAAAGACAACTATTAATACAAAATGACCAATACTAGCATAAAATCACTGTCAATATTACTACTTGGAAGGAGAAAAACAACTGAAATAAGTTCCTTATCTAGCTATTAATATTAGTTAAAACAGTAATTTGTTTAAATTAAGTAAATAAGTTAGAATTTAGAAAGAAACTGATTTATTGTGTAACGGGAATGCAAAAGATGATGATGATCTTATCAAGACTAAAGAATAAGCTGCAAATAAGTAGCCAGTTTCAGTCTTGTGTAATCTTAAAGATTTTAATTCCAGTCTGAAAGTACATAAAAGTAAAGTGGTACTTCAGGTATGGATAATCCCTAACAAGCACTCAGTCTTCTGTGTGTTATAGCACTAAGTAATCAGCACCAAACAATACAATACAATACAATTTATTTTTTGTATAGCCCTAAATCACACAAGAAGTGCCACAATGGGCTTTAACAGGCCCTGCCACTTGACAGCCCCCAGCATTGATTCTCTAAGAAGACAAGGAAAAACTCCCAAAAAAACCCTAGTAAGGAAAAAATGGAAGAAACCTTAGGAAAGGCAGTTCAAACAGAGACCCCTTTCCTGGTAGGTTGAGCATGCAGTGGGTGTCAAAAAGAAGAGGGTAAATACAATACAATATACAGAACAAAACACAAGTAATCCTCAATACAATGTAATAGTAAAATAAAAATATTACGGAGCAGAATTTAACAGTAGATGATATCACATAATATGATTTGGATTTGTCTAGAGTCCTGGAGACCTCAGCCATCAAGCTGCCTCCCCCATTTGGCCATTCCACAGGTGGAATAACATTGTGCCAGCCAAACCGATGAAAGGACCCTTCTACCCGACGATTCCTGCAATCCTCCATCAGAGATGACTTTACCTTAGGCAGGCAAAACAACTTGGCAGGTGGGCAGTGGCACCAAGTGCCACATTTGAGTACCGAGAAGAGAAACAGAATAGGTGAGGGTTAGTAACAAATTATAACTATCATATTACTTGTGTTTTAATGCTAATGACCAAGAACAGAGATACAATCTGTACAGTTAATCAGCAGCTGTAGTCAGGATATGCTAAACTGAAGTAGCTGGGATTTGATAGCTGAACCAAAGGGGCAACTCTTATAGTAGCAGGAAGAACAGGGGCCCTGTAACTAAAAGCTCGACCTCCCACTGTTATTTTATTAATCATTTGAATCATAAGCAGACCGGCATCTTAACGTGTGCTCTGGTTTGTAAGTCATGATAACAAACATTCAGTTATCCTTCTCCATCCTCACTATCAGTGATGAGAATGGTCTGATTTTCTGCCCACAGATCAACTGCAGTTCCATTTCCAGGGTGAGCTGTAGGATTTGCAGGGATTAGGGTCTTACCCCTTTTTCTGATTGTCTTGCATGTTACACAATAAATAAAATATTTACCATTGATCAGGGACTTTTCTGTATATGATGGGCAAAGATCAAGGGGCCTCATGTATAAATTGTGCATACGCACAGAAATGTTGCGTAAATACTTTTCCACGTTCAAATCGCGATGTATAAAACCTACACTTGGCGTAAAGCCACGCACTTTTCCACGGTACCTCATACTTTGTCGTACGCAAGTTCTATGCTCGGTTTTGCAGACTGGCGGCACCCAGCGTCAAAGAAATGCTACTGTTCCTGTGTGGTTACACCTTATTTTCCTGACGCGGCTTTATAAATACACTGAAACTAACCACATATTGTTTATTAGTGTAACGCATCTGATTGTAATTAACTTGTAACAATATAATGGTCCGGGGAATAGCCATAGTATTCCAAATACCAGAACTGCTTTAGCGTTGTTACTCTCACTGCACCTTCTTCTTTCAACTCCTCCCGTTAGGAGTTGCCACAGCAGATCATCTTTTTCCATATTACTTTCACTGCACCACTCGGAGTATTTAGGCTATATCACTGTATCTGAGTGTGAATCACAGCAGCAGCTGATCAGAAAGAGAATTATGGGCATACAGCTTCAAGGACACGCTGCCTCAGCCACTGCAAAACGTTTTAAAGCCTTTCCTGTACGGACCTCGCGGTTCAGAAACAGTCTCATCCCAAGAACTTTAAATGCACTCAATCAATTGCACCTTGTGGAACTGTTTGTACTTATAAGTACGATCACCCCACTGTAAACCTGCACTATAGTTATAATATCGCACAACCTGAGCCACTTTATAAAGCGCGTATTTACATATGATGACGATATCATTTTAAGGTGAAATGCAACAAAATATGTTTATTAAATTATACAGATAAAACTTTAACTTCATTTAAATAATCTATATTCACTGGGAGTGTCATGAAGGATAGAATAATTAAACATGTACTACGAAGATATTTCAATGTTCATTAAACGTTTTGAAGAATCGGTGATAAGCTTACAGATGGCTTAACGTCTATTACAGAGCTGATTGTATGGCGATCGGTTACTTGGGGAAAGAAAAGCACTGACTGCAGTGACGGCTACGCCAATATATATTGAATATAAAACAGAAAGCGAAAACAACACAGCTAAAAACACAACGACAAAAGTTAAATGCTTGTGTCATGAGCACGAGGCGGCTATGCAGCGTCTGCAACGGACGTGGCCATCCACCGTGCATAAGCTACCTTACTGACATTGGCGGGCGAAGGAGCCACCGATTCTTCCTCTGCCCAGTGCCACCACAAGCCTAGAGCCGCCCCTGAGTACTGCTGGAATAAATTATTTAATCGAAGTGAAACCCATGTTTTATAACGTGCTTTAATTCCTATCATCATAAAAATGATATCACGTATACATCTCAGTATTTTAGTTATTCAGAGAGCTGTAATATCACAAATGTAATGGATTCTGTGTACAGTTGGAGGAAGAGAGCCGGTAGTGATTCACACACATAGAGCACATAGAAGATCAAATACAAAACAAAGCATTTAACGTGCTACTTTAATTACGATGTGATTTGAGAAACTGGTTAATTAAACGATTTTAAAATGAAGTTTATGATGTTCTACTTTAATGACAAAATAAACTACGTGATTCTAGTGGAAATGTCGAGATTGAAGTTGACATTTCGTGCTTTTCCCCCACCGTGTGCCTTTTTTCCTCTGTACCCTAATAAGCTTTCATATGGCACTCAGACAGTGGGCTACAACTCGCCTTTTCACGGCGACTTTGATATGTGACCTCTTTTTTATTTCCGGCACTGTGCCATTTTGTGAACGTGAGCTTTCAAGTTTCTCCAACACGCTATGTCACTCGATCAACTTCATTTTGTTGATTATACCACGGTTTACTTGAACAAATAGTATGTTTTTCCTTTGCCTCCACTTGGTATTCGCTGAAATTCTTATATTTTCCCCCGTGCTTTTCCCATTGTCTTTTCACAGAAGGCTGAGCTTAAGGGCGATTTATATTGATTTGAATATTCAAAGAGGCGTAATTCTGGGAGGAGTTGGGGCGTTACATAAAGCGCGTGCACGAGCGTTACTTTTCACGCTGATCGGGATTTATATAGCTTAAGAACTTGGAAGTTGGAGTACGCACAGATTCCTGCATCTGGATTTTTCTGTGCGGAAGCACATTTCAACTTTTGTGCTTACGCCATGTTATAGTGCGAGTTCTAAGCATGGCGTTATACATAAGGCCTAAGGACTTGATGCAATTATTAATGTATATCTGGGACTGGGCGCCTGTCACACCTGCTGTTGCTAAACTTGTCCTATGTTTATATCACTTAGGGCAACTGCACTTTGCAATTCGCCAGTGTTTTTCAATGGGTGAATTTGAAGTTTCAAAACTTTGCATAGTGCCAGTTATTGTTAGTTAGTTAGTTAGTGCCTGTTCCAGATATTGCAATGAAAACTAAACCACCTTGAAAAATTTCTTTGAAGAATAACCATGTCACATTTCAACAAAAGTGGTCCATGTGGGGATCGAGTCATTTCATGCAGACAGACATAGATTGACATTGGCTATCGTAATAGGTGCTTTGCGCATCATATACAAATGTACTAACAATTTCATGGGGTGTACTTACTTTTTCACATGTAGTGGGCATCCTTTAAAAGTATAGCCTTTCCAGGTCATTAAGTTCAAATCCACACTAATATGGACACATTTTAAAAATGCATTAAATAATGTTTTAGTCCTTAATCCACACTGAAACAAGCATTTGGACCCACCTAAAAACAAATTGCTTTGAAAAGCTGTCTAAAATGTGTAAATACATGGGAAAAATGATACGTTTTGGAAATTCTATGATCTCACATTTACCATCTGGATAGTTCTTTCCAAACTATCTGTGCCTTGAAACACTTGATCATTTGACTGCATGTATTTTAGTGCTACGTGTTGCTTGCTAACACCGAATGATTGGGTTTTTGCTCATCTCATTAATCCTATTCAGTGTCTGCCTGTCATTAGAAGAATGGCTTACTGTTGCTGAACATATTGTGACTGAGGCAGGCTTGCCATTTGTGTAGGTTCCCTTGAACCTGCATCTATAGCTTCTCTTTCAATTGACAGAATACTATTTCATACTGTTGTCGATCCACCAGTGATATCAAACTGAGCACTGTTACATAGCCCTCTCTTTTGATCTGTTGCAACAAACTTTTTGAAATAGTAGAGTGGTCTTCTCTTCCATTAGCATACTGAGCACTGCACTGTCAAGTTGTAGAGTTGGTGAACACTATACAGCTTTGTGGTGATCTGTTCCTTATATGTGTACAGACAAACCTTCCTATGTGGAGCTGCAGATGCACCAGTCTCTTGGCTGTCTTCCTTTCTGAAGAGACTTTGCCACTGGTGTTCTAGGTCCTAGATCTCAGCTTTAAGACTCTCCTTCCACAACTGCTCTGTAATGTCACTATGAAATGCCTCATCTTTTGCCTGTGCATTCTTGCTTCTGGCTCAGCCTCATGCTGCTTACCTTGGGTTACTGGCAACACAATTTGCCACACTTTTCCCAGCTCTCATGCAGCCATGCACCCATGTACCCATTTTAATGAACCTTAGTAGACAGAGAAATGTTTCTGAAGTGGTGGAGCTGCAGAGTTGGTATACTCTTGGCTGCCTTTCTTTCTGTATTGATGTGCTACAATCACCATTCTAGATCCTGGAAGTCAGCCCTGAGACTCCAGGGCACTCTGTGCTTTGCTGAGTTGAACTGTATGTCTCATTCCTCTTCTGAGACAATTTTGTGCTGTGTGGCATTCACCAGCACCACCCAATGGTTTTGTGCTTTTTACATTGCTTTTTTTCAGGATCTCACCGTCCTTAGAGGGAACATCATGCAACTTTGGTAGGCTTGTTGCGTTATAGGCTCCTCTGCAGCTGGCTCAGAAACTGCACATTTCATTGATGGAATGCCAGCTCGTACTGTTGGGGAACAGTACTAATTCCCTCTCCAGGCTGATGCAACCTGTCAGCACCATTAAAAATTTTGCCAAAAGTCTAAGTATACATTTTCCAAATCTTTGACAACCCTGTTCTTATCCATTTCCTTAAAATAACTTGTACTTCATTGTAATGCCCACAGCACAATGTCAAAATGTTTTTCCCTGCTCTTTCAACATTTAGATTTGTTTCAGGTTTGCTCCATAAATAAGCTGTGATCTTGACTGATAAACTGTGCATGCCAAATCAGAAAGATTTATGTGTTTTAATGTTTCAGTGTTGATGATAAACTTTTAGAAAATGACCTGAAAATGCTAGTGTAGACAAAAAACCTTTAAACTGAAAATGCCTTTTCAAAATTACTTATGTTAGATGTGAATCTGTATTTAGCTGTTTCTCCATGTTTGTTTTTTTTCATTTTTAAAGAGAAATATTTTGGAATCTGCAGATGTCATTGTGTTTCTGATAAGATTGCAGGTCAGTTTTATTGTCGCTAAACAAATATTTAAACAAATACTCACTTTGTGAGTATGGTACAGAATGTGTTTAAACAGGGCTTCTGTTCCTTTACAAATACAGGGTCATCATCTGTTACTCTTGAATACCTCAGTATGTCAGTAGCCAATCCAGTTTATTAACACAAGAATAATGGAATGAGTATTATCAGTTCCATGTGCATGAATGTAAGTAAATGTGTACATTAGTGTTAACAACAGCACTGTTATTGCTCTGAATGTTATAAATATATGGTGGAACATTAACTTTCTGAACTAATTTGAATCCAGCTCTAGCCTTAACCACATTTGCAAATGGAAAACAGCAGCAAATTTTTTCCTCAGAATTTGATAGATATGGAACATTACGTTTATGGACTAATTCTAACCCAGATCTAGCCTTAACCTCATTTGGAAATTCAGCATATTTAAGAGAGAATGTTCTTGGGAAAACATAACTCTTTAGATTTTATGTGTGTATTTTTTGTAATATGTTTCTTAAGTGACAGTTATTTTGTCATGTTACAGCCAGGGTTTGCTCCTTGGATTATGGTTATTTTCCATTTTATTGCTAAGTTTGTTGCTTTTGAACTATAAGTTTTCATGTTTTTTATTTGCATGTAATTTTTGCTAATATTATGTTTATTTAATTTTTAGTATGTAGGTTTTTACGTTCTTGGAATATGTTTCTTGTGTTCACCATGACATCACTTTTAAAAGACTACCATGCCCCATTATGTTCAGGTTTAAGAGATGATAATTTCATTTTGTGCATGTGTTTTCTTCTGTTTTTTTAATTATTGATTAGTGTATAATGGATTGGACTGGGTTGCCTTTTTAGGCATACCTATTGGCCTTATTTTTGCCTTCCTGTTTGTCTTGCAATATTTTGTGCTTCTTCTTTATATAAATGAATTCTTCATATTTATATATCCTAAGCCCTTTTCTGGGCCTATGTAGTATTTATAGCCTGCCAATAAAGTCTGATTCAGGCTGTCTAGGATGAGGCCTGTCTCTGTGGTTGGTCAGTGAGGTTCTAGTCAGTTTTTGGGGTTATTTAGTGGTTTATCACCCCTTTCTGACCACTTTGTGCTGCAGCTTCACAACACAATTACACCTGTACATTCAAGGAACTGCCTTTGTTATCATGAATTAGAATAAGGTCATTGTCAATCTTTCATGTCTTAAAAGCTTTTTGATGTCAGAGAGGGTATCTGGTCTAACATTTCTGTCACAGCACTTAATTGATGATATGATACAATGACAAGTGTTAGAAAGCATGGGCAAGGTAAAGCCCATGGTACCTCTCTGGGCACCCAAAAAGCCTGTGTCAAACAGAAAATTTGGAAATCTGCCAAAACCACAGACAGGGGAACTTAAGTTATTATGGTTATAGACCTGATGCACTGTGGGGAGGCTGGATTGATGGCAGGGGACATGGCAGCATGGTAGTGAGTAAGAGGTGTGAAGGACAAATTATAAGGATTGTGATTTTCAAATATTGGGACTATAATGGGAAAATCAGGTGAATTGGTGAAAGCACTGAACAAAATGTTTAATCAGAATGGTGGAAGGTACAAGTGTTTCTTACATGAGAGGTAAGCGCAATATTGGAGTTGGTGTGCTTGTATATAGAAAATGAGAGGACAAAATGGTGGAGGTGAAGAGGGTGAATGGGCATGTTGCAGTTGTTAAGATAATTTTTGTTAAGTGACAGATGAAAATATCCTCAGCAGTTGACAGAAGTGATGATGAGAAAGATGCGCTATAGGATACGTTGATATTGATGATGTTTGGTATGCCTCAGAGAGAATGTGGTTGGAATCATTGCTGACTTGAATGGTCATCCTGGATGGAGGCAGTGCTGATTATTGAAGGACACCATGTGAGAAGTTTAGCTTCAGTATCAGGAATGATAAGGGTGAGATGATTCTGGAGTTAATATGCAGGAAATTGTTGAGTTCAACACTATTTATAAAAAGAAGGGTAAAAATTGGTTAATGACAAATAAATCTAGTTGTGGTATAGTGCAATAGGCTACTTGTTGGTGAGGAAAGTTGATTGAGATATAATGAAAAATGGGAAGATGATCCCTGTAGGTTCATTGCTTGGTGGGTAAAGATGTTTTAGTCAGAGTCATTAACAAAAGCATGAAAAAATATGTCCTATCTTTGAAGGTCCGGATGATGAAAAATAGTATGTGAGAAGTAAATTTTGTGAAACATTGACAGCAAGAGAGAATTAGGTGCAGAATCAGGTGTGAACAGCAAGTGGGTCTAAATGTTGAAGAAGGAAAGTGTGAGAAGAAAACTTTTTGTAGCAAGCATGAGTAAAGTTTAAGGATCATCAGGTGTGAATTGCAAGGTGGGAGCAATAAAAAATGTATAGGTAAAAACAACAGTACAATGTACACAGTTGGACAAAGGGCCAACGAGAAACATTTTAAGATAAAATTTCTGAAGGATCAACTTAATAGCTGAGAACTTTGTATATTTGGAATTATGCTCCCACATAGTCTTCTTTGTTCAAAAATAAAAAAAAGGTTTAACTCACCCAGCCTCTCAAAGAAAGACTCCAAGAATTAACTTGATCAAATTGATCTTGTCTGCACAGTTTTTTTGTGCTACCCTGTCATACTCTTTCTGACAATGTAAATAAAATTGCTTGGAGGATGACAATATTGTGCCAACACGTTTCCAAGGTTCTTTTCAGAATTTGCTTCAAGCAGATAAGCTTCAGTCTTGTATTTGTGATTAATTTTTTTTGTCATCTGAAGATCTCTATATTAAACAACATTTTCAAAGTGTTTGCCCAATTGTAAACATTGTCCATATCTTTTTTATATTACCTCTGTTTTTGTTCCCTTTCTTATTTTTTCTTTATTATCTACAGAGTTCTGAAGCTTACTCACTATGTAAGAGCCAATATCATTAATATAAATTATACAAGCTGCACCCAGATCCCCCAAGGGATTCAACTGATGACATCACCCCACATAGAGCATTTTTATTATATGTGTTGTGACCGTTGCTGCAGGTGGTTGCAGTGGCTCTTCAGACCCCCTCTTAAACAGTTTGTCAATGGAAAAGAAACACACTCTTTCAGTACCTCTGGGCTACAAACATATAAAAAATCGAGCCGCGGCCATTCTAAGGTCTCTCACTCTCCTGTCTCTCTTCCCCCAGGATTTCTCCGCTCTGGCCGCTGCTACCGGCCTACTGGATCCCTTTGATGAAGAAGACTTTGTGTTCTTTTGAGCAGGAGTCGGGGCCAATGCATCAAGTTTGACAGCTGTTCCTTGTGAGGCTGGATCGCCTCTGTAAGAGGCTTGTGTTTGTAAGTGGCAGAAAACCTTGGAAAACCTGCTGAACTCTCCTGTGCAACTTTGTGAGCCAATCTTGGCACTGTACTCTCAAGTTACCTGTCTACTATGAGCATATTTTTGGAATGTACAGTATTTCCCTAATTTAAACATTTATTTTTCCTGATTTCTTCTTGCTGTATCCCAGAATTAAAGATTGCAGTGTATCATACATAGCATATCACAACAAAATGCAGCAGGTGATAAACAACCCAACAGAAACCATATCAACTGATGGCAAATGAAGCATAACATGCTCATAGATTTAGAAGAGTGCATATTACTGAACTGTTATCAAAACTACAATGAGAAAAGTGACTAGCCAATTTAGAGGTTCTGTTTCTCAAAGAGAGAAAAGGGACCAACACCTGCAGAAGACTTGTTTGAAATCCTCTTTAATAATTTAAAAATAATGCTGAGTAAAAAGGCATTCTTTACATGTATGTAATTTAAGATTTTTATGCTACTGACAAAGTGCAGAAGTTTTAACAGGAAGAGGCACTTTTCATAGACTGCTTCTTTCGCTTCTTTTTCCCAGCTGCAAAATATAATGAGATGAAAAGATGTTACAAAATTAAGTATATTGGTAGTAGCCATCCGATTGCTCAGAATTGAATTGCAATATTTTTCTGAGTGCTTTTTTCTGAAAAACGTATTTATATATTATGAAACTTATAAATAATAATAAAATTGTTAAATGTGTGTTCATTACACATGTAAATGGTAAATATTCTCAATGATTTGAGCTGGAAAACTTCAACACTGGCATTATTAGAAAAAGTCATGAAAAGAAGCACAGTAGGTAGGTATCAAACTTGATTTGTAAGGAAGAGGATGCCAGAAACCTGTTAATATTTCTGTTGCTTCATTTTATTTACATTTTTGAACAATATACTGTATTTTTTATGTTGCTGATAACTTTTAGCATTATTTTGGTGACATTTTTGCTCCACCATTTTGCTTGCAATTTTTAGTAGTAATAAAAATAAAAGATGGCTGTTCACTCAGTAAGGTGTCCAAACTTTGGATCAAAACGAAGACTTTTTAAAAGACTTGTCCTTGAACACTTAAAACATCCATCCATCCATTTTCTAACCCGCTGAATCCGAATACAGGGTCACGGGGTCTGCTGGAGCCAATCCCAGCCAACACAGGGCACAAGGCAGGAACCAATCCTGGGCAGGGTGCCAACCCACCGCAGGACACACACAAACACACCCACACACCAAGCACACACTAGGGCCAATTTAGAATCGCCAATCCACCTAACCTGCATGTCTTTGGATTGTGGGAGGAAACCCACGCAGACACGGGGAGAACATGCAAACTCCACGCAGGGAGGACCCAGGAGGCGAACCCGGGTCTCCTAACTGCGAGGCAGCAGCGCTACCCACTGTGCCACCATGCCGCCCACACTTAAAACAACAAAGAATCAATTAGGGTTTGTGTTGTTTTGTTAACGTGTTGGTTTTGACTGTAACTTTTGGGTAGTGTTTTGGTTTAGGTTAGTTATTTACTACTGATTATTGTGCTTCAACCTCTTGAAAAAGTGAGACAGATAGAAACCAGTTTGTTATGCTTGTTAATGTTCCCCGGGCCACTTGAAAGTACTGGGTGTTAGATTTGTAGGAGGTATTGAAGATGACCGACAGTCATACTCTGCGATATGAGAAGTCCACAGGAAACCCTAGCGTTGCAAGGGGGAGCTCCTCAAAGGTACCTGCAAACCCTTGAGCTCTGGTTGGGTACCCCAGAAAGATTTGCAAAGGCTTACAAGGTAGGGTTTCCTGAACCAGGCTTAAAAAGCTCCTACACTCAGAACACAGGGGGCCTTGGGGTTTACTAAGTGGCTGGACAAGTAAAGCAGGCTAGAGGTAAACTTGTGAGGGGTCAGATGGCTTTGTTTTTTGTTATTTTTAAACGCCTTTGTGTTTATGGGATAATTGTTTTCAATGTTCATTTTCTTATATAATACAGTTATTTTCTTTTGTTACTTTTGTTCTTTTTAGTCATCATTTGGGTTTGGGGACCAAAAACAAGCACTGATCTGCAGTCCACATTCTGCTTTTTCACAAGATGTTTTTCTAAAAACCAAACATTAAATCTCATATACTCAGCTTAATTTTTATTCAAATAACGACATAACAATGGAAAGAAGGCAGAAAACTGATTTTATTTTTGAAAAAGAGTTTGGGGAAGCCTAACCTAGCTGCAAGTTAATACATTGTATGTCTTTGTGCCTTCACTTGAACTTTTTTTTTATAATTGTGCTGTGTAAACTGTCTCCTTTTAAATAAATGTAGTTTTTTTATTGATTATTTTCCCAATTTCTGAAACTCTGGTGTAGAATTAGGTCGAGTCACCCAAGGAAAGGATACAGGGTGGTGTGGTATTTTTGGTTAGCTTGCCATGTATCCCTGCATGTAGGCTCTCCACCCTGCAGGGAAAAACTTGGGGGTTGGTGGCAGAATTGGCACTCCAGCCACCATAAAAAATCCTCACACTGTTCCACTCCATCTGAACTAGTGTGGTGCTGAGGTGTCACCCGTTGCATGGCTGCACTCAGGTCCTAATCTGGATCCTGAGTTGGTCTGTCGTGTGGTGGGTGCGGCAGTGCACTGTATCAGTGCGTGCTCCTAACCTCTTCCTTGCCATGTATGAGGTTGTTAATTAAAGAGGATGTTTAGGGGTGTGCAAAGGTTTTAAACAGACCTTCAGCAACTCAAGATATACATTTACTGACTACTCTTAAGAAGTACCCTCCTTGATAGCAGTCAATTAGAGAATCTAGCTGTATGTGAAGGAGAAGGCATGCTTCTTTCATCCTGGTGTCTGTAGAAGATTTGTTTCCATTGCCCCTCCCTGGAGTCTTAAAGACATAGGATTTACAGTGGTGCATTGATAAATATTCTCTAAGAGTCTTTAACAGCCTCATCACCTTATTGACCACCTCTCCTTGAAAGTGAATGAGATGACCTTAGTCTTTTATTTCCTTAGGATCAGTCTGTCACCATTTTAGAACTGTAGAAGGCAGCCTGCTAGAAGTACAACATGACATCTAAAGTCACAGCCCATAAAGTTCAAGGGTTCAAGTGTTTGTAAAGCAATATTCACCAAATTGGAAGGCAAATCTTATTGTTTCAAGAAATAAAGCTTAAAATTCAGTAGTAATTCACTAATGCAGTAGTTGATAAATTGAAAGTATATGGTCATGGCAAAAATTTATAAATGTTTGTCTACAAATTAGTAAGATTTACTTCAAACACAATTATTAGCACTGGTAACTACTGTCCATTTACTTTAACTACTTATATTCTAATTTATATGCTGCTTCAAAAGTGTATGCAGGAGTATTTCTCTCACTTTATGTATGTTAAATATTGAATTAGTTTTGTTTCAAGTTAACTAAATGTTCAAGGAAAATGTTTAAAGATTTTAAAGTCGGGATTCATTTTTTCTTGCTGAGTGCAATTAATAGGAGCAGCTATTTGTAGTATGTAGTTTGATATGCTCCCAACACTCAAATGTAGCTGGTTGTTATTTTATTTGGCAGAACATTAGCACTTTGTTTGCCAGAAAATAACTGTGAATGCTGTAAGGGATTTTATTTTTGTTAACAATTATGCAACTCATACATTATTTGATATTTTAAAAGGTTTGCACCCAGATATTTCGATGTAATTCAAATCTTCCACAACTGAACTAAGTTTAGAATATTGATGGGTGAATGGTTGGATTGTATATCTTTTAACAAACCCAGTTAAAAAGTAACCATTTTTCTTTGGCATTAAGCTCATGTATGAGCCCATTTTCACTCCTGTGCTCTTGAATGAGACTAGACATAATAATGATGGTACCACTTCCCAGCTGCCTCAATTAAATTGATTTCTTATGAATATTACAATCATTTTTAGAATATTGGTATTTGAGTACAAAGTTTTAAACATAAACTTTTCAAATCATGTGTTTCTACAGTTTTCTCCAAACATCTGTCAGACACCTTTTTGTTTCCAGGCTCCTTTCTTCTCTCACCCTGTTCTGTTTTACTGAATGACCATTCAGCTTTGTGGTTGTCATACTTTGACACTGTCTTACTGCACTTAATATTTGATTTCTAAGTCTGTTTCTTAAGACTTTTATCAATTTTTGCAAACAGGTTAATACCATTGTTCTTTTATTTATAGTGATGTATTTACCATTTTTTTACATCATCTGTTGAAATACAGTATAATTATGACTTATTTTTTGTATAGTGCTCTTCACTGACTGCAGGTATAGAGTGCTGTGAAAAGTTCTCATGCAAAATACTAGTATAGATTATACTAATTACTAAATCTAGAAATATAAATACAAACTTGTTAAAACATACATAGAGACAGATTAAGCATAAATGGAAACCAAAAATATATGTCCATAATTAATTGATTAACTATGGCCAGTTGACAATGAAGGAGATTAAAATTGTAAAAGAGAAAGTTAAAAGCAAAGTGACAGTCCTAGAGACCTTGGGCAACTTTCCATCTACCTGCCCCTGGGTTTTCTATAGTGGAGTCAGTGTTGGCTGTCCAAACTGATGAGAGAATCTTTCCCTCCGATGATTCCAATGCTCCAGTATCAGAGGTGCAGGAGAGCAGCCAGGCAGTATAGCAGGGGCACCAAGTGCCACATCCAGATACAGAGAAGAGAAACAAAACAGTCGAGGGTTTAAAAGCTGAGACCAAAGTGGCATCTCTAATACAGTATTATCAAGAAGACCATTCCATACCTTCAGGGCCCTGTTACTAAAAGCTCAACCACCCACTGTTATTTTACTAATCCTTGGAATCATAAGTAGGGTGGCAACTTGAGATCTCAATGTAGTATTCTGTTTTGTAAGTTATGATAAGTTTGAGCAAGTCAGCAGGGTCTTGGCCATTTACTGATTTATAAGTTAAAAGGAGGACTTTGAAATCGGCCCTAAGCTTAACACACTTAAAATATTTTAAGCTTTATGGACAGCATTGATGTGATATTTAGTGATGCTGCCTCATAGCTCACGCAAATGAGATTCAAATCTAGACCATGTCTATGTACTGTAGAGTGTACACATTTTTCCATGCCTGTTTGCATTTTCTCTACAAGTGCTCCCTTTACCTCTTACATCACACAATTTTGCACTTTCTTGGCAACTCTAAATTAACCCTGTATGTGTCTTGATCATGTATTTCTATCCATTGAGGAGCAACCTAACACAGCATTTTATTTTTGTCTTTTTTTCATAATTTTGGATAAGTTATGACCTGGCAATTTGCTCAAAACTGAATTTGCAGGTAATGAAATTAACCCCATTGACACAGACAGAAAAATGATTATTCTTCATCTGGAAGCATTTTCCTGTGTTAATTTTGCATGCATCTATCTCCCAATTAGCATTTAAATAAAAACCTTTAGTAATGAAAAAAATCACTTGATTTTCTGTTACATGTATGACATTTTGTTGAGTTATAAGATGTGTGTTGTGATTGTTGTGGTTTCTTCCTATGGAGAAAATGCAATCATGTGCATGATGGTGCACTTCTGTGAGGAAACTATGATGCATGTGTGACAAGTGTAGAGGGTGTAGCAGCCACTCAACCCGACACAGAGAGATGCAAGAGGCACACTGATAAACACACAAATGTTTTTTTCATTTTGTTTCTTCACTTGTGGGCAACGTCTTCCCCATTCTCACAAGTATAACAAAGTCCAAAAGCACAATCCCACACAATACTCAGTACTTCTCTATTCTTTTTTTTTTTTGTTCTTTTCATTCTCCTCCACTCCTCCTCGGCAAGCTTGGTCTCCCTCCTCCCGACTCTGGCTCCTCAAGTAATGTCTGCTGGCCCCTTTTATAATGCCCCCGGAAGTGCTCCAGGTGCTTGATGATGTATTTCTGGCAGCACTTCCAGATTTGGTGGAAGAACCACTCATAAGGGCTCAGTGATTGCTGCAGCACCCCCTGGCGATGCCCATGGATCCCAACAGGGCTGCACCAAACTCCAACTCCCATGGAGCTCTGAGGGAGTCCTAGGCACCACTGCAACCCAGGGGGACTGCCATCTAGCACTCCAGGGGAGATAACGCTCTGGCCATGCTTGCTCCCCCAGTCCTCCTAGTGTGGCGGAATCCTGGCTGGACATGGGCCCTGGCCTTGTCACATTAAAAAAAAAGCACTGTGCTCATCTTTGGTGAGGTAAATGTGAAGCATAAAATATAATTGATTTCTGGTGTTCTGCAGATTACCGGAATTACACAATTGCAGAAATAATGCAGATAAACTCATAAATATAAATAAGTGTGAATATTCCTTATATTCACCCCCAACCCAGTCACAAGGGATGCACAAACCAGTGTGTTTCTTTGTTCCGGTCCAAGGGCCGGATAAATGGGGAGGGTTATGTCAGGAAGGGCATCCGGTGTAAAACTTTGCCAAGTCAATATGCGGACAACGTAGATCAGGGGTTCTCAACGTCGGTCCTGGGAACCCCCTGTGGCTGCAGGTTTTTGTTCCAAACAGATTCCTAATCAGTGAAAACACCTTATAGCACTGATCTCATTTAATTAGCTGGTATTTTTTTCCTTTTATTTGACACTCAAAAAAGCATAGCAGCATGATTTTTACATTTATAAGACATTTATAAATATTTCTGCTTTTGCTATAGATTTAAATGCTTAACTCTCTTTTGTTGATTTCATTTTACTTTGCCCTTTCTCTGTGCAGTTTTTCCCCCGTCATTGTATCTTAATAATGACAACTTAAAACGAGCAGAGCAGACACCCAGGCAAACAACACTGAATAATCAAAGGCTGCAGCTACTTTATAGAGTCAGACCCACTAATTAGTAAATAATAGATTAATTAAACAATTAGAACACCTAGAAAAGCAGAATGAATATCAAGATGAAAATACTGTTAAAAAGAAAAAAATACATTATTCCTATATAACTGCTTGGTACATTTTTATCTTTTTTTTTTTAGCAAACTTAGTTTTCTAATTAATATATTGTTCCTTAAGACACAGAACTTGGGAAATATCAGTTCACTTAATTAGCCCAGAAGTTCAATTAAAAACAGAAGCTGGTTGGAACAAAAACCTGCAGCAACAGGGGGGTCTCCAGGACCAACGTTGAGAATCCCTGATGTAGATGATCCGCTGTGGCAACTCCTAACGGGTGCAGCCGAAAGAAGAAGATTCCTTATATTTGCCCCAGCACTCCTTTAAAATTTTAATAGTGTGTTTAATTCTGGTCAGATAATATTCAGGGTTAAAGTACTGTACTTGAATATTACATCAAATGCTACACCTAAAATGGCAACAGAAACTTTATTTAGAAAGATATTAAGATTTATAAAGAAAGCCCAAGAGAACGTACTGCAATTCTTAACAAAAACGAGGTGTTCAGCAGTAGACCTTGTTGGTCAGTGGCTCCTTTGAACACAGTTGCATAAAATGAACACATGATGTAATATACTGGCATTCACATTGTGGAAGAAAAATGAGACTTGCGCCGCATAAAGCGTTTTGGTATGCCTTCCACATTAAAATATAGCATATATCTTAGAAATAGTATAAATGGGTTAATAAATGTCAAAACTCTGTTCAAATTTATCATGAAACCAGATAAAAGGTCAGGTGAACAACAAAGGACAAGAATGTACTGGGAGACGGTTGATATCATACACAGGATGTTCTAAAAGAATTAAGAAATCAGCAGATGTCCAGTACCCAGAAAAGACTGAACAGTTGGCACATACACAGAAATATGAAAAGAACAAGAATGTAGCGTAACAAGACCTTTATTTTAGTGTATTTAAGCTAGCCCTGCTCTCTGATGGAAACATCTCGTATCTTTTAACAAACTAGAGTAAATAGGTATGCATTAATTCAGAACTATTAGGTAAATTCAGTTGTTTATAAATATAGACTTCTGCCATTATTCTTTGACCACTCTGCCTAGGGCACTGTGCCTTGTTGAACAGGGTGCTCCCTGAAGAGTAATAAAAGACGTTTTGAGCAGGCTTCCTCCTGCCTGGTTCCTGACTTAAAAAGGTCTTAGTTGAGGACAAGATTTCTTTCTTTATTTATATTTCCAATTTAATTTGTACCACAACATGCATGCACATGTAACAATGGCATCAGCATGTTCTGCTTTGGAAAAATAACCAGACTGGGCAAGGACCTGGAGTAAAGCACAAAATCTTTGTCAAAATGAGCTAGTGTTAAAGCCAAAGATCCCACTAAATCAGAAGTCTAAATTAAAATTACTAAACAAGATTCATGGACCGGACAAATGCAAGATTACAGGTATACTAATAGGAGCAGAATCACTAATAAAACACATAAGTTAAACATGGATAATATAAGTAGAATGGTTTGTTATGTTACAGCTAGGGAGTATTCCCTGGATTATCTTTGTTATTTTTTCATTTTTATTTGCTGAGGTTTCTGAACTCTTTTAGGACCCCCCTCCAAGCACGCCTGCCACATCTGTGGAGGACTACTTCTCCATTGCTGAGGCAACCACAGGTTCGCAATGCAGCAGCAGAGCACCACAGAAACAATTTAAAGCCGATCGAGATTGCACTATATGCACCAGCCACCGATGGGTGATACAAGGGACATTATAAATGCAGGGAACAGTATAACTTGGCGACTGACCTGGCCCCGACTGTATCTGTGTATAGGAGAGTGGTAGCTCCTGCTGCAATAAATAACCCTGCTGTTCCTGTTTCAAGTTGAATAAAGTTGATTTTGCTAAAGTACTGAGCCTCCCTCCGCCTCGTGTTTTGGTATGCAAGACATTGATTCATGTCTCACAATTTTATCTGAAATAGTATTTTTCATGTGTTTATTCATTTTTAATACCGTTTTGCTAATTTACTATTTAGTATTTACATACTGTGTGTTCTGTTTGTTTCCTTGTTTTCTGATGGTGGAACCCCTAGAGACAGAGTCACCATCATGTCACGGCTGTAGGAAAGCTGTCAGCTTATATGTTTCAGGATAGGAGCATTTTTAGGGAAGGCGTATATTTTTTCTGGTTTCTGGATTTTCAGCTTCTGAGTTTGGATGATGATTTTATGATTATGGATTAGGCAGCATGGCGGCACAGAGGTATCACTTTTATACCACCTTTATTCTAGAGGATTAAGTACACTGTAGGGTGGTTAGTGTCTAGGTGCATGAAAAAAGTTATAAAGGGCAAGAAAACAGAGATGCAGGACTGAGAAATAAAAGAACAAAGGAGCAGGCAAAATAACTTTGTCAGTGGTCAGTCAAAAACTCAGAAACTAGAAGGACTAAGATCATCAAACTAAAATCACAAAACCAAATTAGTTGTCCATCAAAATGTAGAACTGAATAACCCTAATGCTGTCTTGGTACCTCTAACTATCAGTAACATGAATTTGCATTTTTTTGTATGTTGATCCAAATTGAATATGTCTGGACACGTGTTGAAACCTTTTATAGATGGGAGAAGAAGACTCGATATGTCACATGTATCTTGGCCTGATGTAATAATAAATGACCAAAAGTAAGAGCACAAGGAGCAGGAGATGAAAGAAGTAGAAAAAGAATCTTCAAAATAGCAGTCAAAGGTCTGAAGCAAGCAAGCATGCAAGACATAGATTAAAAATCAAAGTTGAGATATACTGTACAAAACAAGGAGTCTTTAATGTCACAAAATTAAATGTTCCCTTACTAATTATTTCTTTGAGCACTGTGGCAGAGTTTTGTTTGTATTTTAGCGAAAAGCTCAGACACATGGCAAAACTCAATGCCTTCTCAAATAGAATTTATGTAATGGTGTCATATGTTACCCCAATGTCAAGCGCATACTTAACCACAAAAGTAGAACATGATCCCCAAAGATAAACAGTAAAAAATAATAATAATCCTGTATTAATAATGAAATAATTCAAAACTGTACAAAAAAATCTGTCAGTGATAAAAATGTGGGCCACAAAAAGTTTCCAGCTTATAAAATGGCATTGAAATTACAACACCAATGCAATATTAAAATGTAACACGTAACGAATGCAATAAAAAACATTGACATAATAAAGGCAAACTTATAAATACAGTTTGGAAAAGAATATGACATCTCCAAAAACATTTCATCTGAGGCTCGAGTTAATATACTGTAGGTCAAAGAAATACACTAACCATAGGTTTTCTCAAGTGATGTTCATGTATAAGCAATTACATTTAATGGATGAGTATATCTCATTCATTGAAACATTAGCCTCCAAGAGCACCTGTCCAGATGCTTTAATTTCCTTTAACAAATTGTATTGTCCATAGTTAGGCCAAATTTTGAAATACTTTTTTTTCTTATGCTAGAAAATGTAATACTAAGCCTGTTGTATTTTGTATCCACTGTGGCAGAGGACCTGGGACCTTGCCCCACCAGGATGCCCCTGTGATTGAAGGACTGGGGGAAAGGACATATTTGGAACAATACGTCCCTCAGAACATGAAAGGGCGATCCCCCTGAATTGCATCGGGACCACAGGCTTGGAGCTTGGAAGCGCAACCGTATTGTTAACAGTGGTCACTGCCAGGGGTCGCTTGGACATTTCTGGAGCCCTGGAAAACAGCACTTCCGCCACACCTGGAAGTGCTGCCGGAAGAGAATCCAGATGCACCTGGTATACTTCTGGGTGCCCATACAGCACGTCCGCCACACCCCGGAGTGCTACCGGAAGAGGATGGAACAGCACCTGGAGCACTTCTGGGTGCAGTATAAGAGAGGCTGCCTCACTCCATTCAGGGGCCGGAGTTGGGAGTTTGAGTTCAAAGCTTGTGAGGAGAGGAGTGAAGGTGGCAAAGAAGAGAAAGGAAGAGAGAAAAAGAGAGAGAGAAAAGGAAGGGACTGAGTAGTTTGTGGCTGCATTGTGCACTGTGTGCTAAAGAAAAGGAATAAAAAGCGTTTGTATTTGCACTTGTGGCCCTGTGGCTGTCTATATCGCAGATAACTTCCACACCACATAACTGCACTACTTACTAAAATGCTCTGAATTTAGACACAGGGCTGCAGTACCTGTGATAGTCTGACTCACACTGACTGAGTAGTTAGTAACAACTGTTTAATAGCTCAGGCAATACCAAAAGCTTTTGACTCTGCACAGTGTCTTCCAAGTATTTGTCTTTCTGAAATCCTTTTTTCAGTAATTCATATCTTTCTTATACATTTTATCAATCATTTCTAGTAATGTGGACAAATTTCTACACTATTAAAATTGTCTTCTTTTTGTCAATAAGGGGAATTCTTTGGCATTTCAACTTTAGTAAAGGTTGTTTTGGATTCAGCTTAAAACAATGAAACCATCAAGAACCACCAACCAAATGATTCTTCCTGCTTCAGTTGTAATTCCACAAAGATGGAATTTATTGCAGCATGCCTGATTCTAAAACACTTGTACTTAAACTATTTCTCAAAGCTACATATCCTGGCAAAGGAACCACAAAACCTAAAGAAAAGATCAATGAAAAAAATGAATATGGTCTGATGAGTCTTCTTTTATAATATTTCCCATGTCTGGATACGTGTAGGTTTAAAGAAAGTGAAAAGATTCCTCTAACCCGCCATTTCTGTTGTCAATTGTAAACATGGTAAGTGATTTGTAATGGTATGGCAGCCATCTCACAAGTGTTGTTAGGTATGATAATGGATAGAGGTGAGAAATCCTGTCCTGCTCCTCCAAATCTTCTATGTGACTTTGCCCTCTCTCATGTGCCTGCATATTCATGCTACTGTTTCCACCTCACACCTCACTCACATATGGGGTCTGAGTTAACATCATCTGCACTAACGTTCAAGAACTCTGTAAGCCAATCCTTGTGGAGGCTTGCTTGCTGCTGTATAGCCAGGACAATGAATTTTAGTGGCAAAAAAGTCCCAGTCCTTCACGTAAATAATTCTGCTTGCTTCTTCTTGGAACGAATTACATCATATCAATTTAGTACTTTTCCCTTTAAACAGAAGGTGAAAGTTTATGCATATTCATCTGTGGTTTCTGCTTTTGGTGCCAAGTATTTGGTGTTAATCATGAAATATCTGTAAATACTGTCCTTTTTTATTTGTATTGTATGACGGTATGTGGAAAGATCTTCATTTACTTGTGTTTTGTATATGGCATTATTTGAATGATTTTTTAAGCTCACTGGTGCTGGTAGATTAACATATTGTGAAACACAATGCCACTCCCTCACAATGCCAATCCCTAATGTGAGGCTTTCTCTGCAGCATTTGAAGAAGAACCGAAGCTGTTTTGAAGGTAAAAGTGTCCCAACACCTTATTAGGACTTTATTACTAATATATTACTTGGTATTTAGTTTATTTTATCTACCCCGATTACTGGCCTATGTACTGTCTTGTATATTGTTTCTAAACTAAAACAGCTGTTCAGAAGGAAAACATATTAACATGGTTAGTTGTTAGCACTACTCCCTCAAAGGTGTTAAAAATGGCCACTGCACATGCGTAGTTTACACATTTTCTCTGTGTTTGCATGAGTATTGTGACAGATTAGGGTTATCTTGCACCCTTGTACCCTCGGACCACACGTCAGACACCAGATAAAAAGTCCAATAATTATTTATTATAATAATAATTGTGCGCAAAGCACCACCACTCCACTATTCTTCAATAATAAATCACAAAAATACAATAAACCAATCCTCCACTCCCAGACGCTTAGCCACCCTGCCTCCCCACTCAGCTCCCCGTCTGGGAGCTCCCACAGTCCTTTTATATTCCCTGACACGGAAGTGTTCCCTATCTCCAGTCCATGTGATTCTCAATCACTTCCGGGTCAGGTGAAAGTTCTTTTCTTCAACCCGGAACTCCGTCGCTCTTCCTATGACGAACCTCCGGGTCACAGGGCACGAAGAAGCCCTCGGTCCTCCCTGCAGCTCCCTCCTGTGGCCCCCATGGCATCCAGCAGGGCTGTGCAAAAAAAAACACATTGTCCATGATGCCCTACTGGTCTTCTGGGGACCTCCATACTGCAAGGAGGGCTCCACCTGGCGGCTTGGGGGTATTGGCTGGGATGAATGGACGGCCATATCTTACAGTATTTATTAAATTTTTCTGGACTTCCTTAAGACAACTCAAGTTGGGAAGCATGCACTTGTACAGTGTGTTGCCACACCCACTACACAGAGAAACAACTCGGGATCCCGGTTTTCAACCTCCCAGGCAGACACGCGGTCCAGTCCCACGCTCTGGAAATGACCCTCTATCTGCTGCAGGCAGGTGTTACGTGGGCGACCCCTTGGCCTGGTTCAGCCACTCGGGTCCCCAACAATGAGGATCTTATGAGCCGGATCACCTTTGGGGAAACGCGCCACATGGCTGTAGTGCCATAACTGACACTTCCTCACAATGTGGGTAATGTGCCTCATTCGGGACTACCAATGGTACCCAAGGATTTTCTGGAGAGACACAGTACCAAACGAGTCCAGTCTTCATCTCAGGTCACTGGATAGCGTCCATGTCTCGCAACCATATAGCAAGACAGGAAGCACCATGACTCTAAAGACTTGAACCTTCGTCCTTTTGCATAGATATCGGGAGCACCACACACCCTTTTCCAGCCTTGAATCCGCCCCCCCCCATGCTCTCCTAATCCATCTACTGACTTCACAGGAAGAGTCACCAGAGACATGAATGTCACTGCCAAGTAAGTAAAACCTCTCAACAAGGTCAACACTCTCTCCGCAAACAGACATACTGCTGATTGTTGTGCCCAAGAAGTCATTAAAGGCCTGGATCTTGGTTTTTATCCAGGACACTCGCAAGCCCAGACACTCAGAGTCCTCACTCAGTCTCTTGAGTGCCCCGATCAGAGCCTCCATTGACTCCATGAAGATCACAGCATCATCAGCAAAGTCAAGATCTGTGAATCTTTCTTCATCAACAGATCCCCACAGCCACTTGACCCCACAACCTTGCCCAACACCAAGTCCATACAAGCATTGAACAGAGTAGGAGCAAGAACACACCCCTGATGAACCCCAGAATCAACTGGGAAAAACGCAGAGGTCCTGCCTCCACTCTGCACAGCACTCACAGTACCAGTGTACAGGCCAGCCATGATATCCAGCAACCTTGAGGGGATCCTGTGAACCCTCAGGATGTCCCACAGGGCAGTTCGATCAACTGAGTCTAACGCTTTAGAAAAATTGACAAAGGCTGCAAAGAAACTCTGCCAATATTCGCATTTGCGCTCCATGAAAACCCTCAGTGCCAGGATGCGGTTGATGGTAGACTTCTTAGGCGTAAAACCAGACTGTTCCAGGTGGTGGTAGGTGAGCAAGTGATCATGGATCCTATTGAGGACGACCCTAGCAAGGATCTTACCCGGCACCGAGAGCAGTGTTATCACCCTGTAATTGCTGCAATCCAGGCAATCACCCTTCCCTTTCCAGATAGGGACAACAAGTCCCGTTTTCCAGTCAGTCAGTAAGGACTGGTACAGACCAGAGTTGCCATTGAGCCGTGTGCTGCGACTCCTCTTGATGATATCCAGGGTGCCCTGTGAGGTAAAACACTGTCTTCTACGAACACTGGTAAAACCAACACAACCCTCAGTAACCTTCAGGGTCTTGTCACGGAATGTCTCCCACATCACATTAGGATTGGCAGTCGTACCCAAGTCTGAAAGTTCCTCACACAAACTGCATGCAGACTCATTAGAGACAGCTTGGTCTTGGAGTCTGCCCAAGTCCAGGCTCATTTTACTAGTAGGTGGTAACCTACTGGCTCCTAAGAGTAGCAACAACAAGTCTGTGGTCAACTTTCACAAACTGGGCACTTCTGTAGACTTTGCAGTTTTGCAAGAGCCTCCAGCATCTGCCCACAAGGATGTGATCGATCTCCTTCACTGCACTACCAGTACTGGAGTACCAAGTCCAACGATGCGGTTCAGGGTGCTGGAACCAGGATCCAGTGATTCACATCCCCTGACCTTTCGCAAAGTCAAGGAACATGGAGCCACTTTCACCATGGTCACTAGACCAATGGGGACCGAGACAATCCTCATAGCCAGCCCTGTCAGTGCCAGTGGTTGCATTGAAGTCACCCATGACCAGAGGAGTGTCACTTCGTTGGCACACATCAATCACCTAGCGAAGCTGCGAATAAAACCTCTCCCTCGTCGAGACATCACTCACTGCAGTCGGAGCATACACTGAGACAACAGACAAGGCACCCAGGGAGTGCCATAATTTGAGTACCATAATACATTCGTTAAGGAGTGACATTGGACACCATCGGAAGAAGCCAATATGCTACAGCAACAGCAACTCCCAGAGTATAACAGCCATCAGACCGACCAGACCAATAAATGGTGTATCCACCTACAGAGATCTGGCCAGTCCCCAGTCTGTGCACCTCAGAGAGTCCCGCCACTGAAATGTGGAATTTGCGCAGCTCCTCCAACAACAGAGGAAGATGATTATTTTGCCGGAGAGACAAGACGTTCCATGCACCCACCCGTATGGACCACCTCAAATTGGGACCCGGACGACGCCTCATCACCACATCAGTTTCGATCCCCAACAGACCTGACCCTATTGGCTCTCCAACGGTTTCGACTCTTCCGGGGATGGTGCTCCCAAGGGCTTTCCCCCATCCCCTTCATGATTCGAGCAGCCTTCCTATGGGCAGCTGCAGCAGAACTACTCCTGCAGAGAGCAAAAAGGAGTCCTTTCTGTAGTCTCTGAGCTTTGTGAAGTTTTTTTACAGTGGCTGCAGTGCCAGTCCTGCCACCAACTCCCATGATTTCCCTGCAAGTTGGAGGACCACTTACAGGGCTGGATGCAGTTTAACGTCATACCCAGGACATTCCTTAAGACGAGTTGGGTTAAATTGTGCTATGCCTTACAGTCAATCAATCAGTCACGCCATGCCAGGCAGTCATGCATGGTTTGTGTCTTGTATCTATTGTAATAAACGTTATCACTGTACCACCCTGTCATGGAAAAAGTGAGTTTAAAAAATAGATTAATAGAATTATCACCAGACCTAAACCCTCTGAACCCCTGAGTGGGATTAAGCGAGTCTGTAAGTGAATAGATAAATAGATGTAAATATTTTGGTCTTTCAATAAACATTTTATGATAAATTGTTGTCACAAGTGCGCTTACTCTTATATTGCTTCAAACAAAACTAGTGATTTTATCGGTTACTCTTTTTTTCTTATCCTGTAAATTACATTGTATTTAAAGCAATAAATGCTATACGGCACTTAAGGTACTACTGGTTAATTTAAATACAAGTTTTTTACTGAGGGCATTAATGAAAACAGCATATTGTTAACTGAAAGGATTTATTAGTATTTTTTATGTCAAATGGTAATGTTAAGGTTAACAGGCTAATAATCCAGCAGACTTTGAATGAATCACTGATACTCAAGCTAAATTTAAGCTCAAGTTTATCATTATGTGTACACAGTAAAATTAATTTCTTACATGCATGTCTTCTCAGAAAAGTGGCAGTATTACAATATGTACAGAATTCTAACAAAAATCACACACACTTAAGTGAAACATATATGTACAATTATCTATACTAATAAAAGGCAGGCCCTCACTGACTGACTCACTCACTCGCTCACTCACTCATCACTAATTCTCCAACATCCTGTGTAGGTAGAAGGCTGATATTTGTCAGGCTCATTCCTTACAGCTTACTTACAAAAGTTAAGCAGGTTTCATTTTGAAATTCTACGTGTAATGGTCATAACGGTTGACAATGTCCGCCATGTTGAATTTTCTTATTTATGGCCCCATCTTCATGAAATTTGGTAGAAAGCTTCCCGGCGCTAAACGAAACCGATGTACGTACTTATTTCGGTGGTATGACGCCACTGTCAGCCGCAATATTGAACTTTGCAATGGTTTTTGTTACTTATGGGCCCATCTTCAAGAAGTTTGGTGCGCGGGTTCCCAACGCTAACTAAATCCTACTTACGTACATATATACGTCCATAGCCTGCAGCTTGGTCAGCGTGTGAGACGGCGTTAGGTCCACCATCCCAACGCCTCCCACGTTGTTGGCTGCCTGCCTATATAAGGCGGTCCGTCGCTCCAGTCTCTTCATTCCCTTCCTTGCTTCGCCACAGGATTCAAGTCTTCCTGCTGATAACTGCAGCCTTTTTATTTAATCCACGGCTTCTCCGCTGTTTTATTGTTCGTTTATTATGATTATAGTTATTGTGTAGGTATTTTAGACTTACTTTACATTGTTCAGGTACCCATGTTGTTTATCGTTCCAGCCGTACCCCCATTAACATGTCTATCGAGGTGATCAACATCGATCAAAGAACTGTCACTTACCGAGTGGTTTCCATGCCCGGAGATGGCGCCTGCCTTTTCCATTCTCTGTGTTACATATTGCACGGCCATATCAGGCTCACTCTTGATATCCGGAGGAACATTGTGTCTTATGTATTGAATGACTGGGACAGGTTCAAGGTGTGGACTGATGACGGTACAGGAGATAATTATACTACACAGGAGCACTAGAAGAGTGAAATGCTTAAGCCCTTCACCTATGGTTCTGCATGTGAGTTGATGGCTGCCGCTGAATTGTTCATTTGTCACTTTCAAGTGTACCGAAATGGCCAAATATTTTACACCTTTGGACAACTGCCAATGCCTCTTAAACATCTTAGATTCACAGGTGACGATTTCAGTAGTGGACACTTTGATGTTTATGAATGTTTAAAGTCTCAAAAGCTGGAAAGGTTATCAAGGAACCTGGCTGTATGCTTACAGCGCTTGACAGATGCCGAAAGTCACTTCAACACAAGTCCTGCAAATACTGTCATAATTGAAACAAACCATGAAACTCAAACCGATTATGACAGCAGCAATCCAAGTTGTGAGATTTCAGACAAGATTACTTTTCACATGACCAACTGTACGTTGCATTCTCAAGAGTAAGCTCAGCGCACAGCTTGGTCATATTACAACCGGAGGGCCGAACTGACAACGTGGTATACAAAGAGATCCTTAACAAATAATTGTTGGTATATTTTCCCTCAGTTTAAAAACGGTTACTTTTCTTCTTAATAAAAAGTTTAAGACAGTACTTCGCTGCTGTGAAGCGTGGGTATTTTGCTAGTATTTAATATATACCAAAATCTTCTTCTTCTTTCAGCTGCATCCGTTAAGGGTCACCACAGCAGATCATCTTCTTCCATATCTTTCTTTCCTCTGTATCTTGTTCTGTTACACCCATGTCCTCTTTCACCACATCCATAAACCTTCTCTTAGGCCTTCCTCTTTTTTCTTCCCTGGCAGCTCTATCCTTAGCATCTTTCTCCCAATATACTCAACATCTATCCTCTGCACATGTCCAAACTAACGCAATCACGCCTCTCTGACTTTGTCTCCCAACTGTTCAACTTGAGCTGACCCTTTAATGTACTCATTCCTAATCTTGTCCATCCTTGTCATACCCAATGCAAATCTTAGCATCTTTAACCCTTCTACCTCCAGCACTGTCACCTACTTTCTGGTCAGTGCCACCATCTCCAACCCATATAACAATGCTGGCCTCACTACTGTCCTGTAGACCTTCCCTTTCACTCTTGCTGATACCTGTCTGTCACAAATTACTCCTGACACTCTTCTCCACCCATTTCAGCCTGCCTGCACTCTGTTTTTCACCTCTCTTCCACAATCCCCATTACTCTGTACTGTTGATCCCAAGTATTTAAACTCATCCACCTTCACCAACTCTACTCCCTGCATCCTCACCATTCCACTGACCTCCCTCTCATTTACACACATTTATTCTGTCTTGTTCCTACTGACCTTCATTCCTCTCTTCTTTAGAGCATATCTCCTCCTCTCCAGGGTCTCTTCAACCTGCTCCCTACTATCACTATATAAGGGGTGCCCTTATAGTTTGCAGTATGTTGGGACAGAGTGAGTTTTCTTGTAGTGCATCTGCCTGAGAAGGCTGCTCTGTAATCCAAAGGCTTTGATTTCACATCCCACTACTGACTTCTTAGGAGAAAATGAGTAACTGAGAAGAAGAGATCATCCTCAGTAAATTCTTTAGCAGAAACAACATGGCTAAACTACTGAAAACATACATACAAAAATACATGTAGTCAGTTTTTAAAAAGTAGTTAAAGTGACAACACATTTTAAAACATTATTTTCCTAAACTTCTACTCAGGTAAGTCCGTTCCAGTATAGTGTGAACCTTAGGATTTTAGCTCCAATCCCACCCGCTAACAGAAAAGTGTGTTTATGATTCTGAAGAGCCCTAAGGCTGTCTAGCACCTCACTAAGTGGGTGATAGATGACACATATTCCTACATAATCTTACTGAAAGACAACAAAACTAAAACAAAAAGATGCACTTTAGGGATTACAAAAGGAATCCCAACAAGAACTATTTTCCAAACTTTAGAATGATATCATCTCGTGGGAATGTCAAAAGAAAACAGCTTATTCCAAAACAACTGTACACATATGTAGGAATGGCATGTGAACAACTATGCTCCGGCCCTAGTAATTAATTGAATATAGTTATATCTTTTTGTGTTTAAGGCTATTTAATTTAACTTAAATAAACATTAAATATACATATACTACAATCAAACCAGTTGCAGTTTTATTTGTAAAGATATTTGTACTGTGATACAGATAGCAGCCTTAAAAAAGATAGTGTTTCACACACACACAAAGATTTCTTAAATGTTAGCATGCTAATTCAGTACCTTCATCTCTGAAAGGTAACGAGCATCTCCACATACATGTGCTGCATGCTAAAGCTTTTCGGTAGAAGATGTTTAAGTTTTGAACAAACTGAACTGCCAGCACTCAGGTAAGCCCATTATTATATATGCAACACTGACAACACTGTTCTTCTGCAATAATGTTGTATAAGGCTAATTTGAAGAATGTTTTTAATTCATGCAATAACCACGGAATTCCAGGAATTGCATTTTGTTGCCTAAAGTTGCATCTTTTTAATTTTTTTTTATATGTTCCTTTCCAGTTCTATTTCTCCTATAGCATGTATCATATACTGTATTTATTTCTTAGTTTGTACACAATGAAATTAAGTATAATGAGACTTCTTTCTGACAGTTCCAGGAGGCTGGGTACAAAACCAGTCAGATCACTACCTGTGTAAAGCCTAGAGTATGCATATTTTCCCTTTGTATATATTTTAGATTTTCATTTTTTTCTGTTTTGTCTCATATATTAAAGACATACAAGTTAATTGGTTAAACCAAACTGACCCTATATGTGTGATTTGCAAAGTAATGGATTGATGTTCTCTAAGCAAAGGTGAATAAACACTGTGGTCCAATGGTCGGTGAGCCTAGTTTTCTTTTAATATATTTAGGCTTAGTACAGTATAAATAAATCAGATGACATGTCATAAAGACTGGGGCATCTAGGCGAACCCTATGTATTTGAGAGAGGTTGGTTGCAAAAACAAAAACACACAATAGTTGCAGTGACATTTTATCCAGATGCGAGCCTTCCTCAGACTATCCCAAGATGGTGTCAGAGCTGATTTTCAGGGATGAGACCTTTAAGGGACACGTTTAGGAGGGCAAAAGATGAAAGTGACATCAGCGGTGGAACGACCATCAATAATCCATTCTGCTGAGGTAGGAAGAGAAAAGATATATGCATACATTTCTGCAATATAGTATCTTCCAATGCATAAATAAAACTTGTTGTAAAATGAATAATTTCTTGACAGCTATAACAGTGTGTGAATGGTAAAAAGGGATCTTAAAGAAAGCTAGTGATTGAAGTACAGTAGATGTATTGTTCCATTTTGACAGAGCGAGGTTAAATGCCTGTCAAAAAAGAATGTGCTAAATTTGTTGGAGGGTAGCTTACTCCATATGTAGCACTGGTCAAAAGAACATGCAGACAGCACACTGAATGTGCTTAACTGATAAAAGAAAGAAAAAATTATAAAAAAGCATTAAACAGTAGAAAGTGTGGACCAGGAAATGTCATCAGGGTACAGTATATAAAGCCTGTCACACTTAACTGTACTATCCTGTGCCTAAGAAAAAATACCTCAGACTCCACAGAAGATGGACATGAAGAGCTGTAAAACAGGTTGTTTTGTTTATTATATATATATATATATATATATATATATATATATATATATATATATATATATATATATATATATATATATATATATATATATATATATTGTCACGCACGCGCGAGTAGGAGACCGCGGATGGATTCGAACGCACCTGAAGACACAATCGCCAGCAGGGAATGCCGGGGTACTAACTTTCTCCGTCTGCTTCCTCATAGGAGAAAGGACCTTCCTTCACCATAAGCCGGGTTTTGACCGCAGTACGATACTTCCGCCCTTCCTCCGCCATCTTGTCCTGACGTTATCAATCCCATCCTCCCTCACGGTCCTTCCCAGCATTCCTCCACTTCCGGCATATGAACTGTTTTGTTTGTATTTTGACCTGTTTTTTTTCTTTATTGTGGATCGTCTGCAATATACGGGGCCGGAAAACCCCAAACCTTTGTGCTGTCTCCTTCTGAATCTGTTACTATATATATATATATATATATATATATATATATACTAGTAAAATACCAAGGCAGCGGAGAAGTAGTGTGTTAAAGAAGCAATGAAAAGAAAAGGAAACATTTTGAAAATAACGTAACATGATTGTCAATGTAATTGTTTTGTCACTGTTGTGAGTGATGAGTGTTGCTGTCATTATATATATATATATATATATATATTTACACACACACACATAAACATATATATATACATATCTATACACACACACATATATATATATACATACATATACACATATATAAACATATATATACATATACATACATATCTACATATATACACACACAGCTATTTCATATCAGTGCAATACGCTGCTTGTTAAAACGGATAACTCCCGCCTTACGCAAGTCTGCGTGGATATTATGAACTATCGTATTTGTTCAAGTTCTATTTAAATTTTAAATAGAAGGAATTTTTATTTAGTCGACAGAAATATCTTTGGTAGGAATGGTAAAACAGACAGGAATATTATTCGTGAATAAATCAACTCAAACCTTAAATAACTTAAAAGAACAAACATTCAAATTTCTTTACTCTTATGTAAATTTATATAAAAATAAACTTAGATTTTAAATATCCCAAAAGATTTTGCTCTCCATAAAAATATATCCTTTCAAAATTATACAAATTCAAATATGAACATGCTGCATAACAAAACCTGGAAATATAAATAAAATGTGTTCCTTTCAGCAATAACAAATCAAATCATTCAGTTGTCTTTGCTCATATGTCATTTTAGAGCTGGACGCCTGGCATCTTTTTTGGCAACAGGTTCGTTTCTGTTTGGTGTGAGGTTCTGTGTTGTGGAGATTCTCAGGATGGATTGCAGGTGCTCATCAGTGAGGCGACTCCTGTGTGCTGTTTTGTTATTCTTTATCACTGAGAAGAGCTTCTCACACAGATATGTGCTACCAAACATGCACAAGGTTCGAGCCGCATGTAGACGGACTTTTTTTGTTCTTCAAAGTCACCAAAGCGCCGTGCAAACTCAGTGCGCCGGTTTATCAGCAAAGTGCGATTTGGGAACACCGTAGTGACGACTTGGTTTAACATTACTTGGCAACAGGGAAAGTTGCACTGGTGCATTTGTGTCTCCCATAAAAGCAACTTCACTTGAAATCACTTTGTGATTGTGCACGGGTAAAACGTCCGCTGAAGTGTCAGATTCTTATTTAATTCTTCTGCTTTCTGTATCTTCTGCATTGCATTCAGGTCTTTCAGCCTCACTGATGAGCACCTGCAATCCATCCTGAGAATCTCCACAACACAGAACTCCCTGATGTTTTGTCTCATAGTGCCGTCTTAGATTAAATTCTGTAATTACAGCCACATTAGCTCCACAAATGAGACACACGGGTTCAGTAAACATATACTCAGCCTCCCATCGGTTTTAAAGGCTCTATTTTCAGAATCAACTTTTCTCTTCAGCATCGTGTGAGCTAGCTTCGCAATAACTTGCAGCATCATAAGCTAGACTTGATTAACGCGTAAGTGTTCGGCAAGGCAGCTGAAGCGCTGCATTATGGGATCTGTAGTTTATTGTGTTACCAGCGCTTCATATACCCGGGCTTTAATAACAATAATACAGTATATAAAATGATCTCGGGCGGATATAATTACGCCGGGCGGATGTGGCCCCGCCCTTGAGTTTGACACATATGGACTAAATAGAACTTGAAAAGATATATTTTTCAAATGTGATCGCAATTCAGATAGAGTTGACGCACACTACAGCCTGCATGCCTCAATAAGTCATCCTCCCCTCGCTCTTACTTTTTTACCGTTCATCTAATGAATACACTGAGTATGGCTTTACCAAAACAATCATTGATGGCGAATAAAGTATCCATTATTCGAGTATGTAGATCGGGATATATATATACATATATATATATATATATATACCCGCGTATCACAGCGGAGAAGTAGTGTGTTAAAAAGCTAGAAAAGAAAAGGGAACATTTTAAAAATAACGTAACATGACTGTCAATATACAGTATTTGTTTTGTGAGTGTTACTGAGTGTTGCTGTCATCAAGGATTTGATTATCATTATTTCTTTCAATCAGGTTCGTATTTGTAGGATGTGTTGTGTTCAAGTTACATTCCGTGTTTGTCAATCGCTGTAAAGATGACAGGTTTCATTCATCGATTCGTTTCTTACTGCATCAATAAACAGCTCGTCTTCTTCTTTATCTGAGACCTGACACACTGCATGCACGGGTTTTTTACACTGTCTTCCTTTAGCGGACATTGACTTTTTCCAACGTGTGCTTTGTTTCCGCAGTAGTTGGATTTATGAATATGCTTGTATGTATCAACGCTTCATATTTTTGCTGCCTTTTCAATTGTGTAATTCGGTTTTGTTCAGCTCTTTGGAACTGTTGCTTTTATCTGTGCACTGCGTCAGTTCACGTGAGCCACTCGGTGTACATGCATCGAAGGTTCCCAGCTGTGCTGGTGCCATCTCGTGCTATGTCCATGGCTGTATTTAATGTTACCTTAGTCCTGGCACTTAAAACTTTCTCTCGCAGTTTCGCTGAGTTTGTGTCAAACACCACCCTGACCATCTCATCTTCCTCTCCATAAGCACAGTCCTTCACCCGTGAATATTTACCCGTGGCAGTTTGCTATTGGATTGCCGCTGACGGACGGCCTTATATGGGTGGGCACTAAATTACAAACGCCAGCGCAGCCTGTCTATGAACTTAATTTAAAGTGTAGGTTTACATCGTGCTTTGTTTCAAGTAGCAGAACTCATGAATATGGTTGTATATGTCACTGCCGCTTCTTATTGTTTCGCTGCCTTCTCAATTATATAATGCATGTTTTCTTAGCGCTTTTGAGGTCTTCCTGGTTTTCTATGTACTGCGTGATTACGGGAGGCGTGATGATGTCACACGAAACTCCCCACGGCGTTGAAGCTCATCTCCATTACAGTAAATGGAGAAAACTGCTTCCAGTTATGACCATTACGCGTAGAATTTCGATATAAAACCTGCCCAACTTTTGTAAGGAAGCTGTAAGGAATGAACCTGCCAAATTTCAGCCTTCCACCCACACGGGAAGTTGGAGAATTAGTGATGAGTCAGTGAGTGAGTGAGTGAGTGAGTGAGTGAGTGAGTGAGGGCTTTGCCTTTTATTAGTATATATATATATATATATATATATATGCAAGTCATGGCTGCTTTTAAAAGCAAATTAAATGCATCCTTCTTTTGGTATCATATTTTTCTTGTCTTAATACTTCTGCCATGGTTACCGGAGTGGGATATGTATAAGTTTATCTATGAACTGTAATTCTAAAAGACCACATTCCCAGACAGCATATGCTCCTAGAAGGATTTCCTATCCAACACTGGTTGATGACTTGAGCCTACTAATACTGAGATAAGCTCTGACTGCTTGAAATCCTATTTTAATTGCCAGAAGAGTTAAGAGTTGTGAGTGCAGTGGTGTCAGGAGCTTATCTGGCATAGAAGAATGGCTGACACAAACAGAAGAAGACTAGGGGTTAGTATTGTATAGAGGAGGATGACTTCTGGGGCAGATGGGAAAAATAAATATAATGTATTGGTCCATAATCTGCATCTCACAGTTTCCATTATCACTTCAATATATAAAATTCTCAATGAAATCGACATTATTTCAAAGTCATGGAGTCTGGTAGTTGTGTCCTGTGCTAAGGATGTGCACGCCTATCATAGTTGTACCACACAGTCCAAAAATTGCATATGTACCTGTACTGTGTGACAGTAGTGGGCGCTGTCGCTCCTCAAAACCCATAGACAACACGTCCAGACACCAGGTAAAAAGCACTAGAAATATTTTAATTTCTTTTTTTCTTAAAGTGCCCCAAAGCACCTCCACCACCATGAACAATACACAAAAAAATCAATAATCAATAATACAATAAATCGTCCTCTCCACCCAGCAGCTCTGTAACACTTCCTCCCAACTCTGGCTCCGCTTGCTGGGTTTCCCACAGTCCTTTAAATAGTCCTTGACCCGGAAGTTCTCCTGTCCTTCAGTCCACCTGATTCACTAGCACTTCCGGGTCGGTTGAAGATTCATACTTTTCTTCAGCCTTCGGGCTATAGGGAAAATAAAAATCCCTGTGCCTTCCTGCAGCGTCCTCCGATGGCACCCACGGCACCCAGCAGGGCTGTGAAGTCACATTCTATCTCCCATGATGCCCTGTGGGAATCTGGGGCACCTCCATGCTGCAGGGAGGACTCCATCTAGCGGCCTGGATGTATTGACCGGAATAAGCTGCTGGCCATCTCTCACAACTGTAAATGTACCACAACGGAATAACATCCAAGGTAGAAAACATGCTCTTCTAATCTCAGTACAGAAAATCTTATAATAACAAACATTTTGTAGTACAAGTAGAGGCAATCATACAGTCAGGATCATAAGTATTTGGACAGTGATACAATTTTCATAATTTTGGCTCTGTACGTCACCACAATGGATTTTAAATAAACCCATCACTATGTGATTGAAGCATAGACCATCAGCTTTAATTTAAAGGAGAGAGAGGAGAAGTTGGGAGCATAATTAGTATGTTGCCACAACCACCACATGATGAACCACCTGGATTGGGACCCGAGTGCAGCCGTGCAGCGGATGACACATCAGCACCACACTGGAACAGTGTGAAGTTTTTTACAGTGGCTAGAGTGCCGCTCTTGCCACCAACCCCTGATATTTCCTTGCAAGTTGGAGGACCTGCTTGCACGGCTGGATGCAGATTAACATCATACCCATGATGAAGCAATTGTAGGTTAAGGGCTTTGCTCAAGGGCCCAGTGGAGTAGAGTCACTTCTGGCGTTTACATCCCTAGTTTCAGGGGTTTATCAAAAAATAACCTATGAGCCATTTAGGAATGATAGGCATTTTTCTGCATAGCACCCCATTCCCAGGGGCTCCAACGTATATGTACATTTGACTGACAAGCTGTTCCATAGCCAGGTGGGAGCAGTACTCTCATTTTTTCATTAACTGTTAAACAGGTAAAATATCTGAAATTAATTCAAAGTGTGTGATTTGCATTGGAAAGTTGTAATTGTGAACCCTTATAGGTCCAAAGACCTTTACATGCAATTAAAAAGAGTTCATCATTAGGCTAAGAAAACAAAACAAACTATTTAGAGAGATAGCAGAAACACACAGAGTGGTCAAGTCAATCATTTAGAACATTCCTAAATAGAAGGAGCCCACTGGTGAACTCAGCAACACCAGAAAGTCTGGAAAACCACAGAAAACAACTGTTCTGTACGATTGTAGAATTCTGTTCTTGGCGAAGAAGAACCCCTTCACAACATTTAGACAAACCAAGAACACTCTCTGGGAGGTAGACCTGTCACTGCCAAAGTCCATTATCAGGAGAAGACTTCATGAAAGTAAACCTAACATACAGATAGAACAGTTTAAACTTTTTCAGAAAACATTTTTAAAAGCTTTTCCAGTTCTTGAACACATTTCTTTGGACAAAGCAAATTAAGATCAATGTATACCAGAATGTTGGAAAGAGAAGAGTATAGAGTAGGAAAGAAATGGTTCATGATCCAATGAGTGCTACGTCATCTGTGAAACATGGTGGAGGAAATATTATGGCATGATCATGCATGGATGCAAATGGAAGTCAGTCACTAGTGTTTATTGATGATATGACTGCTGGCAGAAATAGCAGGATGCATTCTGAAGTGTATAGAGCTATCCTATTTGCTCAGATTTTGAAACAGACTGGCGTTACTATGCTTTTTCAGGAAAAAAGATAATTCTGTATGAGTTGATTTTCAAATGACACAGTCAGGGTTGGACTGAAGAATTTCACTTTATGAACAGTGCAACTTTATAATGTAACTTGAAAGACTTGCAATACAAGACAAACGTTTATGCAAGGTTACAGCAAAAAATCTAAGAAAATGCAGAGAGTGACAGTCTTCTCTAAGACCGCTACACTCTTTGAAAGTCTTTAGAAATGCACCTCCAGGCATTATATATATATATATATATATATATATATATATATATATATATATATATATATATATATATATATATATCATGTCACACACATGCGAGTTGGAGGCAGTCAAAGAGCCTAAAAGTGAGTGAAATATTGCGAGACAGAGGGTCATCACGTGGTGCTTACCTGAATCTCTTTTCACCTACAGAAAACCTGACGAAAACTAAGAAGCTCCACTTCCGGGTTCAAAATAGCCGACGACATCACTTTCGGTTCCACAATCCACTGCTTCCTGCCAACCATCTCCTGTCCCATCATTCCCTCTGTTATTTAAATGCCATTTTGTTCACAGTAAAACATTCAATGTACTAAAAAGTCATCTGAATCAGTTTTGTTATTATTGTCTGGATAACAATATATGGGGACGGTCCCCAAACCTTTTTCTGTTTGTAGAAGGTTTTTTTTTTGTGCAAGATAATTTATTACAATATATATATGGAGACCATGAAAATAAAATCTTCTCAAACAAAAACATGATACCCTACAACACATATTGCACAACCTTAGTCATCGTACACAGGTATTGGATAGAAGGAAACATATAGGATGGAAAGAGACCAGGATGGTGAATGTATTATAATCAACTCTATGCATCTAAAGGAGCTGGAAGAAGAGTATCCATATGCTCACTAGTACAAGAGCTGACAGAACAAAACATAGTCACGAACAACCAATCTGATCAACATAGACACAAATGAAGAAAAATTTATAACAAGATAAATGTATTAGAAGCAATGATCTCATGATCATACCAGTTACAACAAGCAATGTAAGATGTAGACTCAACGGAACAAAATTATGATGTTGCAAACTGGGTGCTTTTAGTGATAATTCTGGCATTGAATGAATTGAGTCACTGGCTAGAAGTGGCTGAACACCAGTTCACAATCTTTACAACTAATTCCACTTTCCAATCCAGTCTTTGGACTTTTTTCATTACAAGGTCATAAGAGTACGCTACAATCTTGGTGGTGTTACATTATTATTTTCAAAAAGCACTCTGTTAAAAAATGTACCCACATCAAAGTTGTTCACTGAAGCACATGTGAGAGAAATATTTCATCTACATGTTTTTTCTTGGTGAGACCTCAGCTTGTTTGCAGATATTTTTGCTCCAAGATTGTATGTACAGTAAACCTCACATCAGGGTAGCATCTGGTGGTTAAGCTGCAAAGAGAATGAGTAATCCTGTACTTACAGACGTTTATGCATAGCCCAATAAACAGTTTTCAAGACCATTAGACAATCTATTTTCAAGACAATTAGACAATCAATTCATTTTGCAATTAATAGAAATCAGTTTTAATGTTGTGGCCACCAGGGGTCAAATCATCTCCCCAAACCCAACATAGACTGACACCAGGCACAAGTCTCTGCAACACACAAGGCTTTATTTCAGTGGGAAACGCTTTTCACCCATTTCCCACCAGTATCAAGAGCCGTACAATAAGCACAGCAATGAACACAGCACTTCCTTTTCTTCTCTCTCTTTCTCTCTCTCTCTCTCTCTCTCTGTCTGTCTTCTCCCGCTACTTATCCTAACAAAATTTTGAATCTGGCACTTGGAGCAGTGGCAGCAGGCTCCTTTTATGCCTCACCCAGGAGCACTTCCAGTGGCCCATTAGCATGATCCGTAAAATCTTCTGGTGAGGCGGAAGCCCAATGTAATAGGGCTCTGCAGCCCCTGCAGAACCCCCTGGTGGCATTGATACACTTTTGCAACCTAGGAGGGCTGCCATCTTTTGCCCTAATGCCCTGTGCCTGTGTCTGGAGGCAGGACCTCTGCGTTTTTCCCAGTTGATTCTGGGGTTCGTCAGGAGTGTGTTCTTGCTCCTACTCTGTTCAATATTTGTATGGACTGGTTGTTGGCCAAGGTCGTGGGGCATCTGTTGGTGAAGAAAGGTTCACAGATCTTGACTTTGCTGACGATGCTGTGATCTTCGTGGGGTCAATGGAGGCTCTGATCGGGGCACACGAGAGACTGTGTGAGGAATCTAAGTGTCTGGGCTTGCAAGGGTCCTGGATAAAAACCAAGATCCAGGCCTATAATGACCTCTTGGGCACTTCCATCAGCAGCGTGCAAAAGGATTAAGGTCCAAGTCTTTAGAGTCCTGGTGCTTCCTGTCTTACTATATGGTTGTGAGACATGGACACTATCCAGTGACCTGAGACAAAGGCTGGACTCCTTTGATATTGTGTCTCTCCAGAAAATCCTTGGGTACCATTGGTTTGACTTTATGTCGAATGAGGCGCATTACCTGCATTGTGAGGGAGCGTCAGTAACGGCAATAGAGCCATGTGGCACGTTTCTCCAAGGGTGATCCGGCTCATAAGATCCTCATTGTTGGGGACCCAAGTGGCTGGACCAGGCCACGGGTCACCCACGTAACACCTGGCTGCAGCAGATAGAGGATCATTTCCGGAGGGTGGGACTGGACCACATGTCTGCCTGGGGGGTTGCCAACTGGGATCCAGAGCAGTTTCAATGTGTAGTGAGCACGACAACGCACTGCCTTCCCCAACTTCACTTGACCTGTGTCTGTTCTTTCCCTCCAGTCCTTCCATTAACAAGGCGTGGGTAGGGGCCCAACCATCCGCCACAATGTTCTATATAATTCTTTAATAAAAAGTTTACTCTTTATCTGTTTACTTGTGTTTCTTTTTTTTTTCTTTTGCACAGCTTGGTGAATGTATCATCTGTAAATTCTGCTGCTATTTTGACAGAGTTTTTCACTAGGCTTACTAATACCTGCAGAATAATCATGGGTAACTTAACAACTGCGAAAGCCTCTGCTAAATGCTTTGTGGACTGAATAAGAAGACCAGTGTCAAAGAATAAATTTAGACAAAAAGTGAAGTCCATTAAATTAGCTCCAAGATTTACAATCGCTAAACATATTGGTTCTGTTAGTTTGTTATCACACTTTAAGGTTCATTCCATGTTCCATGTTTCAAGTTTGAAACTAGTTCCAAACCCACATGAATGGAGGGCAAAAAAGATTATGAAATCCAAAAAATTCTGAGAACTTGCCAGATTCACTAATTTTTATTTAGTTCACTGGTGGTGCTCTGCCAAGACAGAATCAAACAGAGAACATATTTGTTTTTGGGTGGACTGGAAGAAAATAGCATGCCAGGGTCATGAGGTTTAGATAAAAGATAAAAAAGAGAAAACTGCCAAGCTCAATACATAAATCAAAAATGAAGTTGCAAGAATTTGGAACCTTGAAATGTTTTTTTTTTTTCATTTCTACTGGCTCCTATTACCCCTAAAGATGGACTTTTAAGAAAGAATCCAGAATCTTGGACACCAGGAGCTGCTTCTAGCTGCTTTAAAAATGTGACCAGATCACAATGCACAACAAGTGTCAAATAACCAAATTAAAAAAATAATTATAGTCAATACCACCAAGTACACAAATAGGAATAATGTGCAAAAGAAAATAAAAAACATATAATTTTCATATCAAGTATTCAGTATTTAACCAAAACAGAATGGGCAAAATGGATCGGGAGATAATACCCTAATATAGCATCTTTGGGGAGGATATATAATAGGTGGACAAACCTAAACTGTATTTGCTGCTGATAGGGTTTCTTGAAGCTATGGGAATATTTTTGAACACAGAGTTCCAGGAGATAGAGCATATGGAATTAATATAAAGTCAGACTGTATCATTTGGATTAGAGTAATAAGAAGCCTTGCATAGGAAGTCATGTAGCACAGCTACTGGTCTTGCATCAGTGCCTAGGGAAAAGAACAAAAATTGAGGAGAATTAATGCAAAGTGGTGACAAAATAACACTGTTAGCAGATTTAAGGACCTACCTTAACTGTAGATAAAAGGAAAACAAGGTGAAAGGAACTGAAAATAGAGACCAGGACAGAAAATCCAGAGCCTGTTCTCATTAAATATCTCTTCAAGAGATGTGGTACCACAGAGATTCCATGGAGGAAAAAAGACATATATACACCACCAAACAAAGGGCATAGTTGAAGAATATTAGATTGTGAAAAGTCCAAGCACAAATGTTTCTTGTTGTGATACCAAATTTCCAGTGAATATGAGATTATTGACCCCAACTTTAAAGAGTAGAAGCTTAAAACTACAATATGGGAGGGTTGAGAGTGATTTAAGAAATGCCAGATTTGCTTCGGTAGTAAGCCATGCAGACAAGAGGTCAGGAGGAGAGAACCAGTTCCATAACGGACCTAAAAAGCTCAGTAATATGGCCCTATATCAGACAAGGAAACTTCCCTGTTCTGTGTGTTTGTTAAGAATGCCAATTTAGTTTATTTGTGTTGTTATTGTACTTTTTCTTTATCTATTGAACCAAAGCAGGGACTGACTGTCTTAGACCTATATAAATGCCTGAGATGCCTCAGACTAGTACTGACTTAGAAATGTGGTTTAAACTTAAATTATACTGAGGCTACTGTGAGCTTAGAGCCAGGAGGCCAGCTGGGGTAAAGGCTCACAAGAAGCAATGGCCATTGGAGAGACAGAATTAAGCAAGGAACGAGGGTTTAACTAGAATTTGGTTTCTGATGTTTTCCTTTGTGCTTTGATTGATTCCTCCACTATTTCATATATCCTGTATAATAAGGAGACAAGAGAGATAATGAAGATGTGCAGTGAAGTGGAGCCATCTTTATAAAGAGTTGCATCAGCAGAGCCTATAGCATTGTGAAGGACTGCGTCCAACTCTCCCATGACCTCTTTGTCCTACTTCTGTCTGGCAGGAGGTACTGCAGCATCAGAACCAGTTCGGCAAGGTTCTGCAACAGCTGCTACCCCTTGGCTGTCTGGACTCTGAAATCAGTGCTACCTTCCTGCTCACAGATTTGTTCCTAATACTTTATTTATATGCAGTATATTTGATACCACTATTATTTTTATTATTTAAAATTATTGCTATTTCTTCACTTACCTATTATTTATTATTTCTTTGTTGTTCAGCTATTTATAGTATAGTATTGTTCTTTACTTGTCTTGTACTGGTCCTATTCCTAAGTATATGATGTGCTGGGAGGGTTATTTCATGCCATTGTATGCTGCAAAACTGTGCATGGATGACTTGGCCACTTGACTTGACTTGAGTCCCAGCCAGGGAAACCTTGTTTAATGAAGGACTTAGCTAAATTGAAAAGAGCGTGCTTCTGTCAGAGAGTGCTGCAATGGTCAGAATGAACCCATTCCTCCAGTGGAGGCATCTAAGGATTATATAGTGGAGTAGAAGGAGTTTGAAGAGGGTTGGATTGGCATCAGCGATCTCTAGATGGGACTTCCTCTGCTTTGGGAATGGGAACTAATGTAAGAGTTATGTACGGTGTAACACCTTTTTCACAAGGCTCCCATGTCTGATGCCTGTGTTTTTGAAGTATTGCAAGTATGGTGAGAAGCCAGGAGAATTTTGTAATTTCACAAAGTGCTTAGAATCATCATGGATTTAGGTGTGACTGCATTATCTTGCCATTTCTCATTTGTACTGTAAATGCTTAGCATTTCCTTTTTTTTTTTTTTTTTGTTTGTTTATTTTGTCATGTAACAGATTCATGGCACATGAATCAATACATTATATTTGGCCTATTTCACCAGTGATGGACTAAGGTGGATAGCAGTCGTTGAACACAGAGAATTGGTTTGATCAAACTGTTTACCTTGTGAGCTGCAAAATAGGTTAAACAAGAAACAGGAACTATCTGATGAAAGAGACACATTAACATTAACGAAAATGGGACAATGTTTTACAAATGCCTGTGAAATTTGGAAAGTCCCAGACATTTTGTAAATAAAGTTCCCAGTATTTTGTTTTTTCTTATTTCATGAGAGAATTGATTTCATTTTGGCAAGGGAGGTGCAGTAGTCAGTACTTCTGCTTCCCAGTCAAACTCCCAGCCTACTCACTGTGGAGTCTCAAAATTCTTCACACGCCTTTGTGCATTTATTAGAATATTCTAGATGATACCTGTGTTTTTTTTTAAACTTTTTAATTAACCACACTTTGTGACATTTTACTTAATTAAGTACTCCATCTTTTCATACTGTGCAGAATCTTATTAGTTATCGTGGTAGGTGGGCTGCTGCTTTTCTTTCCATTTACTGTTTTAGTCTAATTTCTCTCACTACTTTAAATTTGAACTTTAATGTTTTTTGACTTCCCTTTCATGTTCATTTGGGCAAACAGTGAATCTTTTGTTGCTTCAATGTACTAACTCCTTTACCACTTCTAAATGTTACACTACATTTGTCTGAGCTCTGTATTAAATGGTTGTCTTCCAAGAAGAATATTGGCAGGAAAAAATTCCATCAGCTATAATCAAATCACCATAGCTAAGTGACTGCAGCCATATGTGTGAGCATTTGCAGAAGTGTGAAATGCTACTGTGGGCTAACAAGTATTTTTATCATTCACGAACCTTGACAAATACATAAATCAAAAGCACAACATGGTAGCAATAAAGGCAAGAGAGGATTTTTCATTGAGAGCATGGCCGCAGACACTGCGGAGCTTTTAGAAGTGAATTAAAGTTGGGGTGTCAGATTCGCATCCTCATTAATGAACAATTATTTTGTTCATAAGAATTACTTATAAATACTGTGAAATCACTTAATTTTTTTATAGCGCTTCATGAATCATTTAGTGGTAAATGTGCCATTTAAACTAATACAGCTAGACATAGAAACCAGGTTTTCTGATGAAAAAACAATAACGTTTTAAACAGTATCGCTTATATACAACAGATTTTGGTGAATCGTTTACATGCAAATATTTATGTCCATGTATACAATAAACGTGTGCATTTCCCACGGTCTTAGAGTTGGTGGGCGGGGCTCTGTGAGTTGGAGGGTGTGGCTCTCTGTCTTGCTTGCCCTTAGTTAGATATGGCGGGAGGGCTTTGGCGAGCATGACTCTCTGTCTTGGTTGCCCTTAGTTAGAGTTGGCGGGCGGGGCTCTGTGTGTTGGCGATCGTGGCTCTCTGCCTTGCATGCGGTGTAAAGTCAACGTGGCTCAGAGGTGCATGTGGACTTTTGCACAGACGAAAGCACTGAAGCTGTGGTTGGTGAGTTGTTGCATGCCTCCAGAGTGACGCTGGACTCAGAAGGACGGTTACAGTTGGCGTGCGTGGCTCTGTCGTGTGTATCCCATGATGCAGTAGCAGGGTTAGAGTTGGCGGGCGGGGTGCTGTCGAACGTATCCCATGGTCTTAGAGTTGGCGGGTGGGGCTCTGTCTTGCTTGCGCTCACTGCCTTGCGTGCCCTTAGTGAATTATATTATATTATATTATATTATATTATATTATATTATATTATATTATATTATATTATATTATACTAGCAGAATACCTGCGCTTCGCAGCGGAGAAGCATTGTGTTAAAGAAGTTATGAAAAAGAAAAGGAAATATTTAAAAAATAACGTAAGATGATTGTTAATGTAATTGTTTTGTCATTGATATGAGTGTTGTTTTCATATCTATATATATATATATATATATATATAGCAAAATACCCGCTTGGCAGCAGAGAAGTAAAAAGAAAAGGAAACATTTTAATAATAACGTAACATGATTGACAATGTAATTGTTTTGTCATTGCCATGAGTGTTGCTGGCATATATATATATATATATATATATATACACAGACACACACACACACATATATAAACATATATATACACATCACAATATATATATATATATATATATACATATATATATACATTGTCAGGGATGCCAGGGACAACGACCCGGCCGGGATGCCGTGAGGGACCAGATGTAGGTCTGTGCCCACCCTGGATCACGTGGGGGATGCCATCCTGGTTGCTTTGGGGGCCACGGGTTGAGGGCATGGAAGCCCTACCCTGCAAGGGCCCGTGGTCACTGCCAGGAGGCTCCCCAATGCCTTGGGGACCTGTTACCTCAGCACTTCCGCCACACCAGGAAGTGCTGGGGAGAAGAATTAGGAGGACACCTGGTGAGCAGCCGGGAGAATGGGGGAGTGCCGGAAACCACCTGGAGCTCATCCGGGAGCATATAAAAGGAGCCATCTCCCTTCATTCAAGGCTGGAATCGGGTGGAAGAAGGACGAGGCAGAAGCAGAGATTGTGGAGGCAGCCCGAAGAAAAGGCATTGAGTGGCCAGGACCGTGTGTTTGGGATTTGTGCACTATATTCTGTGCCTGAGTGACACCTCATAATTGTATATAGTGTATATAATAAATACGTGTGGTGGTGAAAAACAACATGTCCGCCTGTCTGTGTCCGGGTCGGCTCCACAACACACACACATATATATATATATATATATATATATACATATACGTATAAATATATATACATATATACACATATATATATATACACACACACACATATATATACATATATACACATATACATATCTACATATATATCTACATATACTGTATATATTAGGGGTGGGACTCGATTAAAAAAATTAATCCAATTAATTAGAGGCTGTGTAATAATTAATCTTGATTAATCGTATGTAATCGCACACGAATTTGCCCCAAATGCAAAATTTTTTATTTAAAAGTTTAGTAGCGACAGAATCAAATAATAGACATGGACATGAATATTGTACATGTCTATTATTTGATTCTGTCACCCACTAAAACCCTTTTAAATTAAAAAAAAAAAATTTGGCAAATTTACATGTGCGATTACATATCACATTGTACATATTACAAATAATAGACATGGACATGAATATTGTACTTCCCATTGGCTCACCACCTATGGGAGGGGCCAAGGAGGTCAGGTGCAGTGTGAGTTGGGTGGTGGCCGGAGGCGGGGACCTTGGCGGTCTGATCCTCAGCTACAGAAACTGGCTCTTGGGACATGGAATGTCACCACTCTGAAGGGGAAGGAGCCTGAGCTAGTGTGCAAGGTCTGGAGGTTCCGGCTAGATATAGTCGGACTCACCGTGACGCACATCTTGGACTCTGGAACCAATCTCCTTGAGAGGGGCTGGACTCTCTACCACTCTGGAGTTGCCCCCGGTGAGAGGTGCCAAGCAGGTGTGGGCATACTTATTGCCACCCGACTTGGAGCCTGTGCGTTGGGGTTACCCCGGTGGACGAGAGGGTGGCCTCCCTCCGCCTTCGGGTGGGGAAGGGTCCTGACTGTTGTTTGTGCGCATGCACCGAACAGCAGTTTGGAGTATCCACCCTTTTTGGAGTGTCTGGAGGGAGTGCTAGAGGGCATACCTTCTGGGGATTCCCTCGTTTTGCTGGGAGACTTCAATGCCACGGGCAATGACAGTAAGACCTGGAAGGGCGTGATTGGGAGGAATGGCCCCCCTGATCTGAACCCGAGCGGTGTTTTGTTATTGGACTTCTGTGCTCGCCACGGATTGTCCATAATGAACACCATGTTCAAGCATAAGGGTGTTCATATGTGCACTTGGCACCAGGACATCCTAGGCCTCAGTTCGATGATCGACTTTGTGGTTGTGTCGTCGGACTTGCGGCCATATGTCTTGGACACTCGGGTGAAGAGAGGGGCGAGCTGTCAACTGATCACCACCTGGTGGTGAGTTGGCTTCGATGGTGGGGGAAGATGCCAGTCAGACCTGGTAGGCCCAAACGTGTTGTGATGGTCTGCTGGGAACGGCTGGCAGAGTCTCCTGTCAGAAGTAGCTTCAACTCCCAACTTGGACAACGTCCTGAGGGAGGTGGGGGACATTGAGTCCGAATGGGCCATGTTCTGTGCCTCTATTGTTGAGGCAGCTGACCGGAGCTGTGGCCGTAAAGTAGTCGGTGCCTGTCACGGCGGCAATCCCCAAACCCGTTGGTGGACACCGGCAGTGAGGGATGCCGTCAAGCTGAAGAAGGAGTCCTATAGGACCTTTTTGTCCTGTGGGTCTCTGAAGGCAGCTGATAGGTACCGGCAGGCCAAGCGGAATGTGGCTTCGGTTGTTGCTGAGGCAAAACTCGGGCATGGGAGGAGTTTGAGAGGCCATGGAGAACAACTTTCGGGCAGCTTCGAGGAGATTCTGGTCCACCGTCTGGCGTCTCAGGAAGGGGAAGCAGTGCAGTGTCAACACCGTATATGGTGGGGATGGTGCGCTGCTGACCTCGACTCGGGACGTTGTGGGTCGGTGGGGGGAATACTTCAAAGACCTCCTCAATCCCACTAACATGCTTTCCAATGAGGAAGCAGAGCCTGGGGACTCTGAGGTGGGCTCTCCCATCTCTTGGACTGAAGTCACCGAGGTGGTCAAAAAACTCCTTGGTGGCAGACCGGGGTGGTGATACCCCTCTTTAAAAAGGGGGACCGGAGGGTGTGTTCCAACTATAGAGGGATCACACTCCTCAGCCTCCCTGGAAAAGTCTATTCGGGGTTCTGGAGAGGAGGGTCCGCCGGATAGTTGAACCTCGGATTCAGGAGGAACAGTGTGGTTTTCGCCCTGGTCGCTGAACAGTGGACCAGCTCTACACCCTTAGCAGGATCCTGGAGGGTGCATGGGAGTTTGCCCAACCAGTCTACATGTGCTTTGTGGAGTTGGAAAAGGCATTCGACCGTGTCCCTCGGGGAATCCTGTGGGGGGTGCTCCGGGAGTATGGGGTACCGGACCCCCTGATAAGAGCTGTTCGGACCCTGTACAACCGGTGTCAGAGCTTGGTCCGCATTGCCGGCAGTAAGTCGAGCCCGTTTCCAGTGAGAGTTGGACTTCGCCAGGGCTGCCCTTTGTCACCGATTCTGTTCATAACTTTTATGGACAGAATTTCTAGGCGCAGCCAGAGTGTTGAAGGGGTCCGGTTTGGTGGACTCAGGATTGGGTCACTGCTTTTTGCAGATGATGTTGTCCTGTTTGCTTCATCAGGCTGTGATCTTCAGCTCTCTCTGGAGCGGTTTGCAGCTGAGTGTGAAGCGGCTGGGATGAGAATCAGCACCTCCAAATCTGAGACCATGGTCCTCAGCCGGAAAAGGGTGGAGTGCCCTCTCAGTGTTGGGGGCGATATCCTGCCCTAAGTGGAGGAGTTTAAGTTTCTCGGGGTCTTATTCACGAGTGAGGGAAGAATGGATCGTGAGATTGACAGGCGGATCGGTGCAGCGTCCGCAGTGATGCGGGCTCTGCATCGGTCTGTCATGGTGAAAAAAGAGCTGAGCCGTAAGGCAAAGCTCTCAATTTACCAGTCGATCTACATTCCTACCCTCACCTATGGTCATGAGCTATGGGTAGTGACCAAAGAAGACGAGATCGCGAATACAAGCGGCTGAAATGAGTTTCCTCCGCAGGGTGTCTGGGCTTTCCCTTAAAGATAGGGTGAGGAGCTCAGTCATCCGGGAGGGGCTCAGAGTAGAGCCGCTGCTCCTCTGCATCAAGAGGAGTCAAATGAGGTGGCTCGGGCATCTGATCAGGATGCCTCCTAGACGCCTCCCTGGTGAGGTGTTCCGGGCACGTCCAACCGGGAGGAGGCCCCGGGGAAGACCCAGGACACGCTGGAGGGACTATGTCTCCCAGCTGGCCTGGGAACGCTTTGGGATTCTCCGGAAGAGCTGGAAGAAGTGGCGGGAGAGGGAAGTCTGGGCTTCTCTGCTTAAGCTGCTACCCCGCGACCCGACCTCGGATAAGCGGAAGAGGATGGATGGATGAATATTGTAAACTCAAGGTCTTTTAATTTCTGAAAAAAAATGCTTTTAAACTGCATTTGAATTTAAAACAGAAACAAAAATATCATCCCTGGTTAAAATTGGGCAGACTTAAAAATAAAGTGGTATTTTAAGTACTTTAAGTAGATTTTCAGAATAGTATTGTCTTTAAATAATAATAACCAAAATTTCAACATAAACTGCAGTTTTTCTTCTTAAAAAAATAAGTCAGAAACATAAAAGGTAATTTGACCAACTTAATCTTTAAACTCTGAGTAACCTTAGCCAAAATTATTTTGTACATTAGGCTAAAACAGTGTAAACATTTTGTAATTAGATGTAATTAGAATTACTAACAGTCACGGAAGTTCAATGATCCCCAGTAAGAGCCTCAAAGTCCGCTTTCTGTAATGCATCTAATTTTGCTTGCTTTTCAGTGTGCACAAAACCATGCTTTTATCAAGGCTTCGCTCGAGTAATTTTTTTGAAATGAAATTTTCCTCCGATCAGTCATAGGAACGTGCTTCATTCCGACTCTAACATTTTTGTAGCTGTGATGTGTGCATCAGTGTAATCGATGTACCAGGAAATCGTGCATTGACAAAAGTTCCCATTTGCTTGGAACTGAAAGTGTGATTAAATGCGTTATTTTTTGTTATGGAGTACATGCATCGAAGCTTCTCAGCTGTGCTTGTGCTAAGAAAAGGAAAGATTTTAAAAATAACGTAACATGATTCTGCGTTAACTGCATATTTTTTCATACGTCCCAAACCAAGGACATGCGAGGTTAAAATGAATCAGGAAGCGCACGTACATACTCAGTGCATCCCCTCTCGGGAATTGAACCTCGGATGTCGGCGCTAGAGGCAAAGCCTCTACAATTGCGCCACGGCGTGTGGCTTATCTATTTGAGAGTATGCAGATCAGGGTATATATATATATATTTGCAGCGGAGAAGTAGTGTGTTAAAGAAGTTATGAAAAAGAAAAGGGAACATTTTAAAAATAACGTAACATGATTGTCAATATACAGTAATTGTTTTGTGAGTGTTATTGAGTGTTGTCATCAAGTATTTGATTATCATTATTTCTTTCAATCAGGGTCGTATTTGTACAATGTGTTGTGTTTAAGTTACATTCCGTGTTTGTCAATCGTTGTAAAGATAAGCGGTTTCATTCATCGATTCGTTTCTTACTGCATCAATAAACAGCTCATCTTCCTCTTTATCTGAGATGTGACACACTGCATGCACGGGTTTTTTTTTTTTACACTGTCTTCCTTTAGCGGGACATTGACTTTTTCCACCGCGGTGCTTTGTTTCCGCAGTAGCTGCACTTATGAATATGCTTGTATGTATCAGACGCTTCATATTTTTTAGCTGCCTTCTCAATTGTGTAATTCGGTTTTTGTTCAGCTCTTTGGAACTGCTGCTTTTTGTCTGTGCACTGCATCAGTTCACGTGAGCCACTTGCTGTTCTTGCATCGAAGGTTCCCAGCTGTGCTGGTGCCATCTCGTGTGATGTCCACGGCTGTATGTGATGTCAGTTAAGACCTGGCACTTAAAAGTTTCTCTCGCAGTTTCACCGAGTTTGTGCCAAACACCATCCTGACCATCTCATATTCCTCTGCATAAGCACAGTCCTTCACCCGTGAATATTTAGCGGCAGTGTTTCTATTGGATTGCCGCTGACAGACGGCATTATATGGGCAGGCACTAAATTACAAACGCCAGTGGCAGCCTGTCTATGAACTTAATTTAAACTTTAGGTTTACACCGTGCTTTGTTTCCAAAGTAGCAGCACTCATGAATATGGTTGTATATGTCAGTCACTCGCTTCTTATTGTTTCGCTGCCTTCTCAATTATATAATGCATGTTTTCTTCAGCGCTTTTTTGAGCTCTTTCTGGTTTTCTACGTACTGCCTTGATAGTCAGTTCACGTGATTATGTAGGAGGCGTGATGACGTCACACGAAACTCCGACCCCCACGGCCATCCAGCTCAACTCCATTACAGTATATGGAGAAAAATAGCTTCCAGTTATGACCGTTACGCGTAGAATTTCGAAATGAAACCTGCCCAACTTTTGTGAGTAAGCTGTAAGGAATGAGCCTGCCAAATTTCAGCCTTCTACCTACATGGGAAGTTGGAGAATTAGTGATGAGTCAGTCAGTCAGTCAGTGAGGGCTTTGCCTTTTATTAGTATAGATTATATTACATCATATTATATTATGGTTAGCATTGCTTCTTTATGGGTTCAGCATCCTCAAATTGAATCCTAGGCCTAATGTTGTCTATCTGGAGTTTACATGTTCTCCCTTTGTCTTTATAGCTTTTCCTTCTCTGGTCATGCAAGTTCAATTAATTGCCAATTTTGTGTTCATTTGTATATGGGTATGTGTGAGAATGGTGTCCTGTACAGGATTGTTTCCTGCTTTGCCCATCATGATCCATCCATTCATCTTCCCAACCAGCTTATGCAAGGCAGGGTTGTGGAGCAGCTGGAGCCTGTCTCGTCAAGCTTTGGGTGCAAAACAGCATCAACACCTGGACATGGCACCAGTCTTTTGTAAGGCTATACTTTCACAATATGGTACATTATTCTCTAGCTACTTTATTATACCTTATTTAAACAAAAAATTCTGCAGAAACTTATCAGCCTTCCAAATGCTTCATGTGTTCTTTGTTAGTAATTCTAAATTGGCCCTGTGTGTGTGCACGAGTGGATGCACTGGTACCCCATCCAGAGCTGGTTCCAGCCATGCACTCGATGCTGCAAGGATACACTAAGGCCTCCAAAAGCCCTCTATTGGATTAAGAGGGTTTGAAAATGTTATGCTATGTTATCAAATCCAGTTATTGTTTAATTTATACTGTTTTTAAAAAACAGGAGAAAAGGCAAATGACAGATGCATTTTACAAATAATTTTTCTGGCACGTCTTTTTTTTTTTTTTTGTTCTTAAACTAATTTTATTCGGTTATTTAAAATTTCTGAAAAGACAATCCCTAGTGCAATTGCAAATGTTATGTGATAAGTCATCTGTGCTGAAAAAGCACTTAGGACACAGACTTGCCACATTACTGACACCAGACTTTTAACACCACGTCAATATTCATTGTTTCATAAAAAGCCAAAAGCTTGAATGATGACATTTAATTCTATAAACTGTTCTTTATTTCCATATCAGTTTACGTACAAATCTGTTTTCTCAGTCCTCTTTTAACACTATTTTCAGCCTATTTAGACTTACTGCCCCTAGGACATTTTCCCACTAGTTTATGATTTACAGTTCTTATTTTAATTGTTGAAATGACACATCGATTTTTCTAACTTCCTCAAATTGCATTTTGTGGTACTTTAAGGTCACATCACCAACACTCAACATAAACCTTCTTTTCACATATTTGCTTACATTGCAGTGTCTATTGCTTTTTTTTAAGAGAAAAATCCAAAACAAACTATTGATATTTGAGAGTAAAAGTAGGTATCTGTGGTGCTTAAAACACTCCTAAATGAATTTTGTTTATTAGTTTCCCTCTCCTTCTTTACGTCAAAAACTGGTTATGTTTAAAGATGACACCAAACTGGTGGAAGGGCAGATAATGAAGAAGCAGCTACAATGTTATAGAAGGACTTAGAGGGCATGTGGGTTTGGGCTGATTTGTGCCAGAATAAATTTAATATCAGTAAACGTGCAGTATTACATTTAGGAGGTATGAATGTTAGATTTGAATGCACAATGGAAGGTCTGAAACTTGAAATTTGTGAAATAACCAGCCAGACACACAACAAAGGTTTGGGGCAGACACCCGTATAATTTCCTTGGCTGCAAAAGGCTTTAGTTTGTGTACAATGTGTACAGGTTAGAGTGTAAAAACAGAACTGATCAAGTATGGAGGATGAGGGGTTCTTATTGGTAGTTCACAGTATGTGATGTCCTCGGGGCGGGGACAGGAGGTGACGTCCTCAGGGCCAGGACAGGAAGTGACGTCTTCCGAGCGTTATCAGATACAGGCAGGATTTCTTGCATTTGGTCTGCGGATAGAAAAGAGAGAGGTTTAGCACATCCCGCCGTCCCTTGGCCTGGTGTGGAATAGGCGTTTTCTGGTCCCTTTAGTTGACTCCCAAGCGCACGTGTATGACAAAGTACACTGTATGAGAAAGACTTACCATTCATAGTGGACTTGTCAGTATTTGCATCAAGACAGTGCACAAGAAAGCAAATAGGATATTAGATTATATAATATGCCCGTGATGGGTGGTATAAAAATCAAGAGAGGTTATGCTAATGTTGTACAATAGTGAGGCCTCACCTGGAGTATTGTGTACAGTTTTGGCCTCCATATTACAAAATATAGCAGCAAGAGAGCAAATAGGTTGATTCAAGGACTATGAGGTATGAGGAAAGAGTTTTTAAACTTTTTCAGTTTAACCAAACCATAGGGTAAAAGATGTCATGACAGAAGTGTTTAAGATTATGAAGGGAATTAGAACAGTGGATTACAGCTGTTACTGTAAGATACATTCTTCAACAAGAACATAGCGTTAGACGTTTGCTAGTGGTGAATTTCACAGAAGTGTTACTTTTCACAAAGAGGCACGTGGATAACATACCAAGTAGTGTGATAGAGAGTCGTAGTTTAACAACCACCAAACTCTGACTCAGTGTTTTTTGGAGAAATTAGATGAACACGATTGATAAGATGGTTTGGCTGTGAGAAGCCTATTCTCATCACAGTTGTTCTCATGTTCTAAAAGTCAATGCTAAAATTAGTTGTCTAGGCAATTATAATATAACTAGTTGAGCTACCTGTTAAAGAGGAGTTGAAATCTAAGCAATTAACATAGACCTCAGTATTGATATTTGCAGTGCATTGTATATTGGAATGTATTTTTTAAGGCATGAAGTAGTAAAATGCATTGCCATTGTCATTCATAGATGGTGTGTCACAAAATATATAAATACTTTACTACAAATGTTGTTATGCACCATCTGTTTGAACTGCAAATACGATGTGCATGCCTCTGTTATATGCCATTTGCTATGGGATTTGTAAAAGCAGTGTTAATATTTGTGATGTGCAATCTGTTGGAGTGACAGATTGCATGTCAAATGGTGCAAGCATCAATAAAAGAGAGCAAGAACTACTGGAGGTGAATGGCAGAATAAATATCAAAAGAATCAGCTTGTGCCACAGCAACATTCCATTGGGTTAGTAGAACAGTTGGTCAAATGTGGTCTTGTCTCCACAAGAATTCATTATGTTGTGGTGTTCCCCAGTGATGGAACTCCAACCACATCCACAGCTTCGTTAGAGAAAAGCTCTCTCTTTATCCATTTGAAAAACCAGTTTAAGGGAAAGGCATTGTTTGTTTAATTGTTATGTTAAAAAGCATTTATTAGAGTGACCTGTTTTGTGTGTGTTGGATACATGGTAAGTAAAGTGCATTGTGATTCATTCTGAATTTTTTTGCAAGTTACTTTTTTGATGACATCATTGTGTTCATCATTCATTGCGTCTGTGGATGCTTCCCCATTGTTGTGATGCCATTGTGCATTCATTAAGTTGTGACATACTGATACCAAATGATTTACAAGCCAGGGGATGTAGTAACCACTTGTGGGCAAATTACAGTACATGAAAAACAGAGAAAACAAAGAATTCCATCCATCCATTTTCCAAAGAATTACATAAAACATTTTTTTTAACCGTTTTCTAATAATTTACTGCTTCTTCAACTGTGATGTCTGGTTTGGTTTTGTCAACACAGGAAAGTTCAATGTTGCTCTGATTTGGTGTGTTGTATTCAAACTCCTTGCATCTGAGAAATAAAAGAATGCAGAAAGCTCTACATTCTCTTTTTTCAAGCACAATACTCCTTTAGGAATAGTGTTCATGATGCTTATGAGCTAGAATTCCATTAGCTGGACTAGTGGGAGCCTGTGTCATTAAGTTGCTTCAAAATGCATTTGGAAAATAGTTCATCTAAATTTCCATTTTTTTTTAATTTTATCTTAAAAATATCTAAGGTTAAAGAACTACTACACCTTCACATTTATGCTAAATTGTTTGGGAAAATGCTTTGAGCTTATACTAGCCTTTTTGATCAATGGGTACTTTTACACATCAACATCCAAGAAATGTTCTTAAGCAATGCAAACTCATATAAAGTTGTGTATGTACCCTAAATAATATATAATTAAAAAATTTTACATTAATGTATTTTAACTAAAAATGTGAAATTTTACAACCTCTCTCTATAAAAAATGTCTACTGAATGATGTCTCTTTATTATCTGTAGTGCTACGTGACATAGACATAGCTAAACACATCTGGGTGAGGCCTCTTGCCTTACGCTTTTGGCAACAAATGCTAAGAAAGCCACACATTTGTAGGTTTCTCTGTCTGCTTGTAGCACCGTGTAGAGCCTGAGATGTTTCAGGATGATAACAAGATTAGTAAAAAAATGCATGAGAACAAAGAGATATTGTGATGAGAGATTATAGTTAACAGATTGGAGCCGGAAACAAGAAGAGGGTTCGGTAGCAGAGTTGACGTGAACTGAGAAGAAGGGAGCCTCTTTGAAGATCTGTCAATGGATACTATTATAAAAGAAGACAAACTGTCTATTTTTTACTTGTGAAATATAAATGAGGCATTACCATTTGATCATAGCTATTGTTTGTGTTTGAACATTTCATTTCTTGGAAGCTTATTTCTTGGCCCCTGTTTAGCAGCATCTATATGTGGATCCATCAGATTTTCTTAGACACCCTTTCCTGGTTAGTTTCTCAAGAAAATGAAATCTTTCACAACAGCAAGTGCCCTCAACAGAATGAGAGTTAATCACAGGGCTTACTCTCTCGTCCACAACACTCACTTATTTTGGAACAATTTGGAGTCAGCTTATGGGAGAAAGTTTTAATCCTGACATTAATGTAAAATATAAGCAATGTCCAATTATGTATAATATGTGAAAATATGAATAATATCCATTGAAATGATAACACTGACTCAGAAATTTCTTTTTTTGAGGCAAACCTCTTTTTAAATGCTATTTAAATTTAATTTGTTATTAGAGAAAGAAAAAAATCTTTGTAAAATTTAATACTTCTTAGTAGATATTAGCTCCTCATTACATAATAATAGAGAGCATAGGTATAAAAAATGGGGAAAGAATGGCTGGATTACTTTATTATGCTTTATTTGGTAAGAAAATGTACAGTGTGTGTTCACGTCTGTGATGGTTTATGAGCATTCAGAACATAAAGTAAAATCTGCATCAGACCAAGGCAATATATAGACAATTTAAAGGTTTCAGCAATTCCTTTCATATCTAACAATATTATTTGCTAGGGGACAAACTTAGAAAAGAAGTAAAATGGCCGTTGCTAAATAAATCTGAAAAAAAAATCTATGAATTTATAAATTGCAAATCATATACAGGGTATATACAGAACCAAGACAACAATAAAGTTTGGTCCATTTCTGTTTAATGGAGATGGTGATTTTGTCACAAATTGCTCACATGCCCTCACTAATATTTGATCAATGGCCATTAATGGTGGAAAATGAGGAGGCAGGGTAGCTGCGAAGTCACAGACCCTCCAGTTGGTCTTCTTCTGAGCTAAAGGTGGAAGTAGAAAGTGGTTAGGTTGCTGTGCTATATGTATGTTCTCCATGGCCATCACATTATTAGGTGCACATTCTCATTGACGTAAATAGCCTGCTCCTCTCCACAACTACCCAAGTGGCTGTACAACAGTATGTATAACATGCAGAAATGTTCAAGAGGTTTACTTGTTGTTGACAAAAAAGGCATATGGTCAAAACAACTTTGACCATTGTGTTTTTAATTGCTGGTGTCAGGCATGAAGGTTCCAACATCTCAGAAGTGGCTAGCTCTCTGAGATTTTTATTCACTACAATCTAATCTAGAGTCTACAGAGAATGGTACAAGAATACACATATTCAATGAGTGACAGTGCTGTAGATGAAAACATCAGGTTAATGAGAGAGGTCCAAAGAATGAGCTGAATCATTCAGGCTAATAGATGAGCAATAGATTCAAAAATAACTTGATGTGCAAAAAGGGCATCTCTGAAAGTCCAACTCATTTGAAGCAGAAGTGTGACATTAACAGACGACCAAGCTGGGCTGCACTTCTGTCAGCTAAGTGCAAAAGCCTGAAGCTACAATGAGCATGTGGTCATCAAAATTGACCAATTTAGGATTGTATAATGTTGCTTGGTCTAACTAATCTTGATTTATGTTGAGACCTGCTAATAAAAGGGTCAGAATTTGATGTAAACTATATGACTTCATGAATCCATCCATCCTTGTATTAATGGTACAGGCTGATGGTACTAGTGTAGTGGTGTGGGGAATATTTTCTTAAGCCACACTAAACCCCATTTAGCACCAGCATAACTAATTTGCTACTGACCACGTACATTCTTTTAGGGCTGTGGTCTATCCAAATTGGTTCTTCCAGCGGTGATTCCTGACATGATGTCATTGATCATCATGTCACAAATCACACATTTTCTCAAGCTGGTTCCATTAATATGACAGTGACTTCTGTATACTACAATAGCAACCAATGTCTTCAGAATTAAATCTAATTGAAAACTTGTAAGAAGAGGAGGAATGTATGGTTTGTATCATGAATGTGTGGCTGAATAATCTGAAATAATTTTGCAATGCTATTGAGTCAGCTAGTTCCTAAGGAATGTTCCCAATACTTTATTCAATTCATTTTTCAAAGAATTCAGTTTTTGCTTAAGGCTAAAGGGTATTCTAAAAGGTACTAGGCAGGTGTTCCAAATAAAATGGTAACAGATCATGCATATGTATATGTATATAGCACTGTGGAAAAGTCTTAGGTACTGGTTATGCCATAAAACACAAATGCAAGCATAAATAATGTCATAAATAGTGTTTAGTAACCAATAAACATTTTGAAAGGTGCATTAAATAGAAAAAATGTAAATGAAATCAATATTTGTGTGACCACAATTTGTCTCAGGTCCACTTGCACACAGTTCCTGAAGGTCAATGTGTGGTTGTTTGTTCCACGCTGCCTGGAGAACTTGCCACAGTTCCACTGCAGGCTTTGTCTGTCTTACTTATTTAATCCTAAACCGACTTGATGGTTTTGAGATCAGGGCTCTGTTACAGGATTCCTCTTTCTCTTTTCACGGAATAGTTTTTTATGATTTTGGCCGTGTGTTTGAGGTCAATATTATACTGCAGAATGAAGTTGGGGCTAATCACATGCCTGTACTTCTCAGTAATGACAGGCCCATCAGTTTTCATCAAATTTCATCAAAACTCTGATTTTGGAATGCAACCTCTAACCTGTAGGAAACCTTCACTAAGCTTCACTGTTGCATGCATGCATTCATCCCTATATACCGTTCTTCAGCCCTTTGTTGGATAACATCCTTCTGTTAGAGCCGAAAATTTCAAATTTGGAGTCATTAGTTTAGAGCACCTGCTGACATTTTTCTGAACTCCGTCTTTATGATTTTTTTTTTTCATAGGTGTTGTTTTCTTTATTTCCACTGTGAAAGGCACTATATAAGTACCTGACCCAACACAGACTGACAGCGAAGGCTTGTGAAAACTAAACAAAAAGATTTATTTATCTTCACATGTGGCGTATATCTTCCTTGTGTCCCACTGGCAGTACACAGTCCTAAAGGCAAACCAAACAAAATAAAGCAAAGCCCCAAAAACAAGACACTCTCTTCACCACCACTCCTCCCGGAAAGCATTGTCCTCCTCCTCCCGACTCTGGCTTCTGGAGTAGTGGCTGCTAGCTTCTTATATAGCCCACCCGGAAGTGCTTCAGGTGATAATCAACCTAATTCAGACTGCACTTCCAGGTCTGGCTGCTTTCTAGCCATGCAGCTCCCCCTGATAGCGTAACAGGGATGAGCTCCAGTGTAACATAATTGTGGCCCCGATACAACCCAGGGGGGCTGCCACCAAGTGATCCAGGGGACGTAATGTGCATCCCATTGTTGCTCCCCCGGATCCAGTTGCAAACGGGCATCCTGGCTGGGCATGGGTCCCAGACGTCTGCCACATCACTTTGGAATGGCTTTTTGATTCCATGAAGACCACCTCTAATAGGGCTTCTCTGTAGTAGGGTGTACCAGAGTCCCAGTGAATTCTGCCTGTTCTGACTTGTTAGCAGTGATGAACATCTCCTGATTTCAAATACAAGCAAGCCTAATGTATTTCTCATTGCTGAACTCAGTTTCCATGGCCAACCACTGTGCTTCCAGTCCCCAACTTTGCCCATTTATTTGTGCTTCTGCAGAAAAGTTGGGACAGCACATCTGGAAACACCTGTCGGCTGGGAAATTTCTGCTTGGAAGAGACCTTGATGATGCAGGATGACCATCTTGTGTTTTGTCACTATGCTCATTTTTGCTCCACATCTACCACAATGTCACCTTTTTAGTGTGGTTATTGCTTGTCTAGTTTTATTCCCTCTGTACAGCTGTTTCCATTTCAGCTAATCACTTTGGCTAAGCAGCACACGATACAGTTGATCATTAGCACCTGTTGGTTATTGTCGTGAACTAGGAGTTCCAAAGCATGTAAGTCCTAAAGGTTCCAAAACCACATTTAGTAATTCCAGTGGAGGAGGGATTTTTGGGTTATTGGCACTATCAAAAATCCCAGGGTAGACACAAAAAGGGCTATAGAAGAATCTTTATAAAATAAAGGATTTATTTTTAACATAAATGCTCTGAATGAAACCGTGAAGCTCTGAAGAGCACAAAGTCATATAATGGCTGTAAAGACAATTTCAAAAGCAAACAAAGTTCTAATACGCAATCCAGTGGCAAAGGTCAATAACAGAGTAAAAATCCTGAAATTCAAAAAAAATGCACAAGGCACATCCAAAACACAATAACTCACCCGCTCCAGAGCTCATTCAAAATGAAGCATCAAGAAAATGCAGATAATAAATGCAAGAAACATTAACATAAAATGATTTTTAAAAATAACAACAAGGATTTAAACCCCCAGCCAGGGAAAGAACCCTGACTGAAACATAACAGTTATACTTTCTTAATCAAGCACTGGGTGGTATGTCTGTATACATTTACTGATTTAGCTGATGCTCTTATTCAAGGAGACTTACAACATATATGATGCTATCAATGGCATTTCTTTTGGTTTTCCAATTGGAACACAGGCAGGTCAAGTAACTTGCTTATGGTCACATAGCGTGAGTAGTGGGATTTGAACCCATTACCTCTATGTTTGAGGTCCAAGGCCATAACCACTACACCATACTGCATGCCTATATGTACTGTTTAAATATATGTTCTTCCCATGATACCTGTCTAAGACGGGTTGAAATGTAAATAATCAATGTAGACCTTGGAATTAATGTTTGATTATGACAGACAAAGTCATAATTGTGGTGATTAAGCCCAGTTGGCAGCATGAGAATTCAATGATATCATATGTACATGCTGAACAGTGTAAAGGAAAGTTCAAGTCATTTAATCATTGATGCTGAGGTTCACAAAATCCCTTGTGTTACTTTTTAAATGCTACAGCAGTATACTGTGAACAGAACTAGAAAAGCAAAGAGTTAGTAACAAATCAACTGTATCATAATATGAACATCTAATCCACAGCTCTGATCAATGCATGCTTGAATAAGTGAATGGGCTTCAGCCTGGCTTTAAATGCTGGGACTGATGGGACATCCTTTACAAAACAACTGCAGATCATTGTAGAGCTTTTTGGGCTTTATATGTAACTATGCATGTAGTAATAAAATGCATTACATCACTCATTACACAGATGGTACATCACAAACATTTGTAGTAATAAAATGCATTACTACAAATGTTTATGATGTGCCATCTGTTGGAATAGAAAATGCAACACATACTGTATTTCTGTTATATGCCAGTTGGCATAGAATTGATAAAAACAGTGTTAATGTATGTAATGTACTATCTGTTGGAATGATAAATGCAAGGCATTTTATAACCACAAATGTTTGTGACGCACCATTGGTTGGAATGGCAAAAGTAATGCATGTTTCTCTGTTATCTGCCATTTGCTATGAGATTCATAAAAACAGTAAAATTTGTGATGCGTCATCTTTTGGAATGACAAATGCAATGTATTTTATTACTATAAATGTCATCTGTTGGAATGACAGAGGCATAGTAACCAGACAGGCCTCACTTACACACAGACACTTATCCTTTTATTGAGGTGGAAAATAAGGACTTTGAAATCAGTCCTAAACTTAACTGGAAGCCAAAGTAGAGACTGAAGAACAAGAGTTACTGTGATCCTTCTTCACTGTTCCAGTAATAAATCTTGAAGAAGCATTGTGAATTAACTGGATGATAGAATTAGAACCATTTGAATAGACTTTTGAATAATGTGAAATGTGGAGATGTCAACTAATTGAAAGGAACTACTCTGGGCATCTCTCTCCTAGGAGGTTTCGTTTTGCTGACATGCTCGCATCACTTTTGCATTACCAGCTAATCGACTTTATCTTTCCTTGGGTATTTCATTTTGCCGACATGCTCACCTCGTTTATGTATTAGTGGCAGGAGGAAGAGTAAAAGGGATACCGTTTTTCGGATGTAGTTCCCCTCGCTTCTGCATTAGTGGCTAAGCGAATGATTCTTTCTTCAGAGGTTTTGTTTTGCTGACGTGCTGGCCTTGCTTGCGTATTCTCTGAGGTGAAGCCCTTACCCCAACTTCACCTCTTCCTTCTAGGCCAGACCGACACACACACTTCCACACGTAAACGTTTATATATAAGATAATTAATTTATTTATTAATTATTAATATTAAGATTTGTCCTCTATCTTGTTACTATCAGTTTGTAAATTGATTTTTAACTTGAAGATATGCTGCTGTCACCATAGATGCAGACCTGAGTGTCGACCTGTCTCAACTGCCTTTTGGACAAGCTGCAAACTTGAGAGATGTCATAGGGTGAGATAAAAAGATAAGAAGGATCTGAAGACTTCCTTACATCTATAACATCTGGGAATGTACGAGACACTGAGGAACGTAAAGTGGGACAAAGTAAATATTCATGTGTGCAGCTGGCCAAGGAACTCTGACACATCGTATCACAGGAGCAGCTCACCCAAAGATGGAAAGAGCAAAGGTATGGAGCAAGGATTAAAATTGGGTGGAAAGGATTATGATAATGAGGAATGTTTGATTGCTTTTAAATAAGTTGAATGAACTTTTACATCTCTTTGCGATTTACAGTGAGTTCAGGTACTGCGGCATTTTGTGCACTGTAGAGAGCCAGCTGAGACTTCTTATTTCAGATGCTATTTTATTACCGGATGGATTTTATCTGATATGATCAGCCAGGGAGAGGCACTGTACATAAATGTGAATGAGCAAAGATAAAAAAGCAAGCACACTATAGTCTAATTAAAACTGAAATGTGTTATCATGATATTCAAATAATGATTCAATTTGTCCATGTTACTGCACAAGAAAATAACTCACATCATCCCAAACAGGAACAGAAATGATTCACATTCTACAATGCTGGTGACTTCAACCAGGGGAACATCAGAATTAACAAACTTCTGTTACCTTGTTCCATTTGTGGACACCACAAGTTTGACCTGCTCTATGCAAATTTCATTGCCTTTAAATGTAAACCTGGAGCACAACTGGGAAGGTTTGACCATCTTACTGCCTTATTGACAGCAGCAGCACTCAGCTCTCTTATCATCCAAGCCAGAAGTTCTTATGTATTGTTTGGGGGTTGTTGTTTTGTATAATGTCTGTACTTTTCTTGAGCTTCTGTAACTAAGCATTTCACTATAATTTTGCACTGTGTGTGTGTGTAAGTGTATGTGACAAATACAATTTGATTTGCATCTCCCAATGCTAGCAAGTAAAGTGAAAACAGTAACAATGTGAGTAGCACACCTTATCTAGCTTCTGAAAATAATGATGGAGTACTGTCATCACATTTCTCTACATACTGAAATCAATTTGATAAATATGAGCTAAACCACAGAAGAGTTATGCCTACATAACTCATAAGTCAACATAATTTTCTAATAGACAGAACAGAGTGGTCAAAGGTGTCAAAGGCTGCACTTAAATCTTACAACATAATAACTCTACAGTTATTGCAGTTATCAAACTCTAACAACATAATAATTATACGGTGTCATTGGCAATAAGAGCTAATGCTGTTTCATTATTTTGGCTGGTGTTGAAGCCAGACGTAAACATTTAAAGTAGGTTGTGAAAAACTGAAGCTAGAAGGGTGCTACTTTACCAAAGTACTTAAACATAAATTTGAAGCTGGTTTATAATCATTAAGTATAATTGGGTCTAGCTCTGATTTTTTCAACAAAGTTCTTATAATTGGCAGCACACTACAAAATATTAGATGGTTAAGTATCTGCAGTTGGATCACTTCAGGAGTTATTCCTGCACCTACCGTATATATTCGTGTATAAGTCGGGACTTGAAACCCGAAAAAATCGATCATAAAAATCAGACCCTAACTTATACACCCATTCAAAGATGCAACACTTACATTTTTTTTTACATCTTCTTGCTTCCTCATTCTTGCACCAGTTTCTCAGACACATCAAATTTTGTTGCAGCAGTGCAGTTACCAATTACTTAACTTCAAAGACTTTTAATTTAAAACTCTTCTGATCGAATGCTCCATTATAGATAAGGGATGCTCTTACGATAAAGGTGTATGAGGGTGTGAGATACAAAAACACAAATCAGTGCAAATGTTGCTTTGGAATAGTTTGGGTATTACCGTGTGGTCACATAGGCACAATACATAGAAAAAAAAGGCAGTGTGCTCCATGGTTACTCTCTTAGGTGGGCGTTAGCATATCATAATCTCTTCGAACAATAGCATGAGTTTTCCGCATTCAATTTATACAACTGACATTATAAATTACCGGAAATTATATGGTAAAATCAAGTCCAGACTTATCCACAGGAGAACTTAAATGCTAGTATGCACAGTAATGATTGTCAATATGGGTTTGCAGGTTCTCCCCGTGTTTTGGTATAAGTATTTCTCCAGGTACTCCAGTTTTTCTTTCATATCATAAAGGTGGGTCACTTAGTTTGATGGTTCAAAGTTTTCCTCTGTGAGAATGTGAGTTCAGTGGAGCGCAAAAATGGGTTCTGTTATGGGCTGTTGCTCCTGGTATAGGTTTGAGCTCCTAACAAGCTTCCACTGACATAGGCAAGTTAATAGAATATGATGTTGTTATTTGCACAGATTTGCCTTTTTGTTATCTTTGATGCAGTTAGGCAGATATTTCATCTATCAGTCTTGCTGTACATTTTTTGAGCCCTGTGTGATGGATGGCAAGTGTGGGCTGGCGTCCCAGCTGGGATGGTTCATGATTCCTTACCTGGCCAGGAGGATGCCATACTGAATGGCCAAGAACAAAGAAACACAGTTTCCTTCCTCTACCAGGAGGTAGGCTGGAGGTGCCAACCTCAAAGTGAATATCCAAAGTCTGGGAGGAATGGATCGAAGATCCATACTTGGCCGGGAGGCCAGTGTGATGGAGGGACCAGTGGCTCCTCCAATATGCCAGACAGCGGTATCCCTGGGTTAGGATTCCAATACGGACACCCTTAGGACCTGTAGTCCCTTTTGGGTTCCATGGGGGCTGTCAGGGGAAGCTGCTGGAATTATAAATTCTAACTTTCAAGGACCCGGAAATCCTTCAAGTGGACTGTGCTGGAAGTGCTGTCCTACATAAAAGAAGTGAATTTGAGTCAAGAGTGGAGGATAGACAAAGCTCACTTGGGAGGTGTGAAGGAAGAATAGACTGAGGGAAAAAAGTACTGTATATTGTGCTTGTGTGTACACTGAGAAACCTGTTGCAGGTATTTATTATTTGAACAAAGTACTTGTGTCTGTGGAGTTGTGTCTGGGGTTTGGGGTGCTGCAACAGCCCCTAATGGTCTATTCCATCCATTTTCTGAACCTTCTTCACATGTTCATGAGCTCATTGGGTCAATACTGTCACATGGACAGAGTACAGTGATAATCTTTCTTGCACAAGCTAATCAATATGTTACGTCTCACCGCTCCATGGCTCCATGATCATTTCAAGATAGGCTTACACGACATCAAATCCTGACCTGGTAGCATCATCATGCTCAGGTCAGGAACCAACTCTGGATACAATTCAAGCACCAGGAATTACACATTCACACCCACATCCTTATTGAAGGCCGTAAAAGGCTGGGATTGGCTCCAGCAGACCACCATGACCCTGTATTCGGATTCAGCGGGTTGGAAAATGGATGGATGGATGGATATTTTTCATTAAAGTCTTAATAAAAATATTCATTGGGTTTAAATGAGAGAAACCTTCAATTGTCCATTTGTGAGTCAATGTAGCAGTGCATGCGTGATGGACTGGCATATAGTCCAGGGTTGATCCTTGCCTTGTGCTCAGTGATTCTGGGATAGGTTGTAACTTTTTTGAGTATGAACCGGAAAAAATTAGAATGAAAATGAATGGGGGAGAAGAATGGGCAGTCGTAATAATTGAGAATATAGTTTCTGTAATGACACTTACATCATGACATTGTTTTGCCTTGCACAATTTGTAGAGACTCGCATAGAATGTTACGTATGCAGATATCCTAAGGGGATGATCAAAAGAGGCACAACTTGCAAATTCTTTGGAAGAAACAAAGTCACGTTTGTTTTGTTGTAAACTTTGCGATTTTTCAACGTTCCTAATACTTGGCATCCTTTTCTGTCAGGTGGTGGAGCTGCAATTTAAAAGTGGGATTGTTATAAATCAGAATACAGTAAATCTCTGAAACAGTTTTTAACAAAGACCCGACTGTATGAGTATAAAAAAACAGCTGGTGCAAGTGAAAAGATTTGGGATATTTTAAAAGTATGCTTCGTTACTCTGAATAATAATAATAGTAATAATGCACAAAGTGGTACATTCTCAATTTTTTGCTAGACATATTCAGAAACTGCTTTTTCATTTAAAGGTTCAAGAGTAATGAAGCCTAACCCAATAGCATCCAATGCAAGCAAAAAAGTAAATCTGAATGGGATGCCACTCATGGTCATAACCACAGTTTCATTGCCAGTTCACATAACACAAAGGTCTTTGTGATGTGGGAAGAAACGGAAAAGTAGAGAATCTCCTCACAGGCACAAGGCAACCATGCAAACTTCACAGGAATGGTAACTGGGCCAGCATTCAAACATTAGTCCCTGGGGCTGTTAGACTTACTTCTGCTCTTTCCCACTCTCACTCTATTTAGGGTCACCAATGAAGTTAACCTGTATGTATTTGGAAACATGTGAGGAAACTGGAGTATCCAGGGAAAGCCTTTGAAGTCAATATGATGAACATGCAAACTCAATATAAAATATTGAATAATGAATATAAAAATGATATTATAGCATGTCACATGATAATATTTACAGTTGTCATACACGTGCACATGAGAGGCAGCTAGGACCAAAAGAAGGTAATTCCATGCCAGGCCAAGGGGTGGCGCAGTAACCTTTTCTCTTTTATCCCTGCAGACCAAACTCAGGAAATTCTGCTTCAAACCTCTGACATCACTTCTGGTTCTGTGCCCGGGCTCAATGATGTCACTTCCCCTGCCTTGCCTTAAAACCCAGCCAACTTCCTTCAGTGAATCAGTTCTGTTGTGACCTCAAACTGTACAATACTGTAGCTTCAATTTTCACTTGTTGCAGCCTTTATTCAAGTATACAGGTGGCTGCCACAAACCTTTGTGTCAAGGGGTATCATTTCACAACTTAGATCCACTACCAGCTTCATATATCTCAAAATATTGGTTTCTTCAGTAAAAGCACAAAGGAAAAATTAGTATAGGAGGAATAAAAAGTGACAAATGATGAAAATACCTTATCTAATACAGTTTATATGACCACTCTTCTCAGATGAGGTGGCTTGCCTAACTACCTAGCACTAAACAGAATGCCCAAAGCTCCATTACTGTAATCCTACTTAGTTTTTATTCTCTCTCTCTGTATCTTATATCCCAGAACCTCTGTGCATGAGATCTGTACACATACATGCTTGTCACATTGCAGAGATGACTGTGATACTAAATCAGAGATGAATGCCAATGTCCACTTGTTACAAAATAACAAATATTTATAGTTTAGTATAGTATAGTATTTATTTATTGACAGCAAGTCACAATATACATAGATTAGCATGGGGCCCATATGCTAGTTGGCTCACTGGGCAACTGCCCAGCGTGCCCATGCGTTAAAGTTAAAGTTCTTGAATATTACTGTTTGATGGTCAGAACTTTATGAAGTATGTGGGCAGTTTCGAGGCAGTGATCTTCTACACCTGGGTAGCATATTTTTGGTCACATAAGCCTTTGTGTTCCACACGCACAAGATCTCAATCTCAAGGTCTTTGTATTTACGGAGCATTTCTATCTCTTTGAATGAGATGTTTGCATTGTCTGGAAATGCTATGAGTACACATCACCTCTTGCTACTGTCATGATGTCCAGTCAGTTGGCTCTAATAGTATGATTAGTGTTCACAGCCATATCATATATAAGTGTAGTGTTCTCTGTCTTGACAATCTTTTTTAGCTGGTGATTGCACCATTGATCAGTCACTGGGAGGCCAAGCTCATGAAGCATTGACCAGTACAGGTATGTTTCTATCTGATTGTGTCAATGAGTGTATTCTTTTGGCACTCGCACTGATCATCTAGTAACAATATGACTAATGTGCTCTTCTTGTTGCTAACATATCCTGCACTTGCTATCAACATCCATCTTGAAAATATTCTGATGACAGGTTGAGGTTGGGAGCACAGCGCATTGTCACACCCACCAAACGATGAACCACCCAGATTGGAATCCAAGTGCAGCTGTGCAACGGGTGACACAATAGCAATGCCTAATTCTGAGTTGCTGTGAGACTCATTTTCTGGCCCTTCTGCCCTGAGTTACAGCTTTGCAACCATCCAAAGGACAGTGTCTTGGCGACATAATAGTTTTTGTAAAACTGACTATGAAGTGGATTCGATGAGAGGTTGATGGATTTTGTCAATTTTTTTTATAATTATTGTAATGGTGCTAACAAGGTGTATCGGCTTAGAATGCATCACCCATAGTATAAGCTGGCACTCCATCATGCAACTGAGCAGCTTCATAGCCAAATGCTACAAACAGAATTTCATCGAGTGTGACAAATGTGAACAGTCCTGTTGAAGAAAAGGAGCCATCTAAAAGAGCAATATGAAGAGGAAAGGATCCATTCTGGCACATTATTGTTATTATTATTATTTCAGTTTTTTGCTATTGAGATGTAGTCAGTGTAGCTGAGTGTAGCTCTAGTGACCCTCAGCTCCAGACGTCTATAGTAGGTTCAATATCTTGTCCTAGGTTTTGGAATATTTGTACATTCTGCCTGTGCCAGTGTTGGAGTTACAGTAAATGGTGATTGAACTGATGTGAATGTACATTATAAATTAGCGGAGTCCTGTCTTGGCCGGCTTATTGCATTGTGCGTGATTCTGCTGAGATAGGCACCTGCTCCCTGTCACCCAAAATTGGATAAAAGAATAGAAAATTTCTTATATATAAATGTCTATGTGTGGAAGTGCGTGTATCTGTCTGGCCCATAAGCGAGAGGTGGAGTCGTGGTAAGGGCTCCACTTCCGAGGAAACAGAAAACTTGCTTAGCCGCTAATAACACAAGTAAGGCCAGCACGTCAGCAAAATGAAACCTTTGAAAAAAGACAAAGCCTCTTAGCTGCTAACATCAGAAAAACGGTATCCCTTTTACTTTTCCTCCTACTGCTAATACACAGGCGATGAAAGCACGCTGGCAAAACGAATCCTCCTAGGAGAGAGATCCATCCATCCATTTTCTAACCCGCTGAATCCGAATACAGGGTCACGGGGGTCTGCTGGAGCCAATCCCAGCCAACACAGGGCACAAGGCAGGAACCAATCCTGGGCAGGGTGCCAACCCACCGCAGGACACACACAAACACACCCACACACAAAGCACACACCCGGGCCAATTTAGAATCGCCAATCCACCTAACCTGCATGTCTTTGGATTGTGGGAGGAAACCGGAGTGCCCGGAGGAAACCCACGCAGACACGGGGAGAACATGCAAACTCCACGCAGGGAGGACCCGGGAAGCAAACCCGGGTCTCCTAACTGCGAGGCAGCAGCGCTACCACTGCGCCACCGTGCCGCCCTAGGAGAGAGATGCACAGAGTATTTCCTTTCAATTATCCAACATCTCTACATTTCAGTTTTTTCTGATGATTTCAATAGTTTCTAGGACCCCAGCTTTTTACAGCACGGGCTTACACAGCTAGTATATTATAAATATTAAACATTACTACTACTAATAATAATAATTTGTCCCCACTGCTTTTCTTTCACTCTGGTACATAAACTGGATTAACTAACACTGTCTCTGCATGTATTAAACAGAAGACACCATGTCGGTACAACGTCTTGTTCATTCCACTCCTCCTTCCTTGTCCCTGGCATCTGTTGCAGGTATGCCTACTTCAGGGGTAAGCAGCGTCCATACTGGAGTGCCGCAATGGCTGCAATTTTTTGTTTCAACCCAGTCGCTTAATTAGAAAGCAATCCTTATCAAGATCTTATTTAATATCATGACTCATAATATCATTCTCATTCCGTCGGTTTTTCTCTTCAGTTTCCTTCCAAGTACTTTCACTCTTGCTGATATCCATCTGTTACAAATCATTCCTGGTACTCTTCTTTACCCATTCCACCCTGCCTGCACTCTCTTTTTCACCTCTCTTCCACAATCCCCATTACTCTGTACTGTTGATCCCAAGTATTTAAACTCACCCACCATCACCAACTCTATTCCTTGCATCCTCATCATTCCACTGACCTCCCTCTCATTTACACACATGTATTCTGTCTTGTTCCTACTGATCTTCATTCCTCTCCTCTCTAGAGCATATCCCCACCTCTCCAGGGTCTCCTCAACCTGCTCCCTACTATCGCTAAAGATCACAATGTCATCAGCAAACATCATAGTCCACGGGGACTCCTGTCTAATCTCGTCTGTCAACCTGTCCATCACCATTGCAAATAAGAAAGGGATCAGAGCCAATCCCTGATGTAATCCCACCTCCACCTTGAATGTATCCGTCACTCCTACCGCAGACCTCACCACGGTCACACTTCCCTATCATGTACAACCCTTACATACTTCTCTGCCACTCCCGACTTCCTCATACAATACCACAGCTCCTCTCGAGGCAACCTGTCAAATGTTTTCTCTAGGTCCACAAAGACACAATGCAACTCCTTCTGGCCTTATCTATACTTCTCCATCAACACCCTCAAAACAAACACTGCACCTGTGGTGCTCTTTCTTGACATGAAACCATACTGCTGCTCACTAATTATTCTTCTTAATCTAGCTTCCACTACTCTTTCCCATAACTTCATGCTGTGGCTCATCAATTTTATCCCGCTGTAGTTACTACAGTCCTGCATATCCCCCTTATTCTTAAATATTAGCACCAGTACACTTCTTCTCCACTCCTCAGGCATCCTGTCACTTTCCAAGATTCCATTAAACAATCTGGTTAAAAACTCCACTGCCATTTCTCCTAAACACCTCCATGCTTCCACTAGTATGTGATCTGGACCAATGGCCTTTCCATTTTTCATCCTCTTCATAGCTGTTGTTACTTCCACCTTGCTAATCTGTTGCACTACCTGATTCACTATCTCCACATCATCCAACCTCTTCTCTCTCTTGTTCTCTTCATTCATCAGCCACTCAAAGTACTCTTTCCATCTGCTCAACACACTCTCCTTGCTTGTGAGTACATTTCCATTTTTATCCTTTATTATCCTAACCTGCTGCACATCTTTCCCAGCTCTGTCCCTCTGTCTAGCCATTCGGTACAGGTCCTTTTCTCCCTCCTTACTGTCCAACCTCTCATACAACTCATCATACTCCTTTTCTTTAGCCTTTGCCATCTCTGTCTTCACCTTGCATCTTATCTCCTTGCACTCTTGTCTACTTTCTGCATCTCTCTTACTATCCCACTTCTTCTTTGCCATCCTCTTCCTCTGTATACTCTCCCGTATTTCCCCATTTCACCACTAGGTTTCCTTTCCTCCGTCCCCTGTCCAGATGTCACGCCAAGCAGCCTTTCCCAACTGTCTGATAATTCTTCACTATCGCCCATTGCCTGTCTCACCTTCTCCCCAATCTTAACATTGCAGTCTTCCTTTTTCAACTTCCACCATTTGATCCATGGCTCTGCCCTCACTCTCTTCCTATTCTTCATCTCCAACATCATCCTACGGACCTCCATCCTATGCTGCTTAACTACACTTTCCCCTGCCACCACTTTCCAGTCTTCAACATGTCCATTGAAATCCGCTCCAATCACCACTTTCTGTCCCTTGAGTACACTGTTTTTCAGTTCATCCAGGTCACTCCAAAAATCTTCTTTTTCATCCATTGCACACCCAACTTGTGGTGCATATGCACTAACAACATTCAACATCACACCTCCAATTTCCAGCTTTATAATAATTACTCTGTCTGACACTCTTTTCACCTCCAAAACACTCTTGACATACTGTACCTTCAGAATAACCCCTTCTCCATTTCTTCTCCCATCCAAACCATAAGAGAACAATCTGAATCCACATCCAGTCCACCCGACCTTACTCCCCTTCCATTTAGTCTCTTGCACGCACAATATATCAACCTTCCTTCTCTCCATCATATCTGCTAACTCTCTCCCCTTACCAGTCATATTGCCAAAATTCAAAGTTCCTACCCTCAGTTCCACTCTCTTTATCTACCTCTTCTCCTCCGCCTCTGGACAGATCTCCTCCCTCTTCTTCTCCTTCTTCGGCCAACAGTAGCCCAATTTCTGCCAGCACCCTGTTGGCTAACAGTACTGGTTGCAGTCGTTGTTAACCTGGGGCTCGACCGATCCGGTATGGAAATTTGTTTTTTGTTGTCCGCATATTGATTTGGCAAAATTTTACACTGGATTCCCTTCCTGACATAACCCTCCCCATTTATCTGGGCTTGGGACCGGCACAAAGAAACACACTGGTTTGTGCATCTTATTGCTGATAAGGAACAGTTAAAAAGAGTACAATAAAATAAACAAGTAAGGGTTGGGAATCTGAACAAGCAAGGTAACTAAAATGAAGCATATTAACTTGGCTTTGGCAAAAAATGCTTTATCTGCAATAATTGGCAGATTAAGAAATCTGTTTGGAACCAAAACCTGCATATTAAAATGCTCAAAGGCTGATCTTTGATGGCTCATGAGACTTAAAAGAGATTCTCATTTATGTTTCATTTAAAAATCAACATTTTCACAGATGTTTCACCTAACATCCCTTAGGAGCAATAGCTTTAGAAAAAAAGGTGATATGATATACAACTGAGGAAAAAGGAGTCAAACTTGAGAAGTTGGTTTTAAAAGCATGGTATATTTTGTAATATCTCTTTCTAGTCTGGTTTTAATGTCTTTCAAGACTTCATATTTTTAATTTGATTGACATCTTTATCCAAGGTGACTTACAACATTTGAGAAGCAATCAGTTAAATTTCTTTTGTTCAAGTTGGAGCACAGACTTGCCCGCGCTCACACAGTGTTAGTAGGGATATTTAAATCCACAACCTCAACGTCTGAAGTCTAAAGTCTTGGCCACTATGCCACACTGCCTGTCTTTTCTTCTAGAAGTATGATCTAAATGGAGCACAGCAATTTAAATCACAGCAACTAACAGTATTATTCCAAAGCAGGGACTACAGTTTTGTAATCACAGAAACATGTTTAATTACCTCAAACAACTGTAGGTTTAACCATATATTACTGAGCACACAATGCACATACTTTCAAACTGCAAAAAATTGTCAAGAAACTACTTGGGAAAATCTGAGCCCATGGTGTGACTTTGCAGAGATCGCCATTGAAACTCAAAAGGAGACACTTGTGAGACTAGGTTCACCGACAAAAGCACGATAGACATATGCACCCCGACAAAACCGCGACGGACAAATGAGCGCCGACAAAATCACCACGACAAAATCGCGAGAGAGGCCAAAAGAGTGGGACGCCCTTGCTGCAATTCTTCCTACATATGCAGGGCGTGATCTTAAGGACTATATGCGTGCCGTGCTGTTGGCATGCCGCGTCTCATAATATTGACTTCTAAAATAAACATTATTATATATGCTTTAAACTAGTAATTCATATTTAATGAAACTTTCGCAATTTTGTTTGGTACGATTTTGTCGGCGCGATTTTGACGACGCGTTTTAATTGGCGCTATTTTGTCGGCGCAAATATGTCTATCGCTCAAATGTCGGGTCACAGTGAGACTATTGGGGTATTTCGACTCAGTAGAAAAATCTGAGAATCATGGGACAAAAGAAAATGCTTCTTTTTTTATTTCTTTCTGATCTCATTGTTGTCTAAGAGAAACCAAAAAATATATATTAAGGGCTCTCTATTTTGATTTTTAATTACTATGAGTGCGGCCCATTGTGGGCTGACGTTGATCAACACCTGCGGTACTTCCATAATCCTTTCCCAATTTAGTCAAAGGAAAATGACTACTAGATTCAAAACTTACAAAGATTGCTTTAACTTTAGAATTAATCGGATATCATTAGGCCTATACATTTTGGGTTAATTCATTTGGGAGCACAGAAATAATAATATTTTCAAAAGAGAAAAGACTGTTCAGTCTGCAACTTGTACATGAATAACTGCATGTTGAGTACAGCTAATTGTTTTTTACATACTATTATTACTTAACAGACTGGCACCCTTGCACCCAGTGCTGCTGGTACAGGCCATGGCCTCCCATAATTGACTTAAATGGATGTGAGAATGAGATCACATGTGATCCTATCATTGAACATGACTACAAGCTTCTCATCCTCAGTGTATATCTAAACCCAATTTCCAGTACTGTCTTCTGGCGGGGTATTTCACAAGACTTGGGCTGCCCCGTTAGTTACTGTCATGCCATAAGACTTCAATAGAACCTTTTTTAATCCTAATAAGAGTTAGAAACACCAAAACAATCCATTTGAATGGATGATCTTCTTTATTGTGTTACATATACAGCAATACGTGGCTTATAGATGTAACAGCAAGCCCATATTTTAAGGTGCTGTTATTAGGCTGAACTGGCAGCATGGTGGTGTGATTTATTCATCTCAAAAATATGAGTAATAATTTATCATCTACACTATCTCGCAGTTCTCAAAAAGGCATTTGTTAATTCAAACTTACATCGCTTTAGTTTTTTCTAACTTCTTCAATTTTTCTGTAAGCTACTATCACACAAAGCCGCACCGTTTCCCTGGGCGCTCCTATTCGGCAGGCTGCCAGAGGTGATGGCGACCCCGTGAGATCACTGCACATAAAGCGGTGAGCCTCAAGCCGTTACTGTGGGCTTTTGTCAAACAACTCCACCTGGGCGGCTACCAACTGCGTGTGAAAACCTGTCCAGATGTTTACTCGATCCCCGATGGCGCGGTTGGCCCGAAATACTCAGTGTTACATACTGCAGGACACGGAGTTTCCACCCTGTTTTTTTTTTTTTTCTTTCTTAGAAACACAGAGGTGGAGCACCTGAAACTGCTAAAAATGCTACGGACGGTTAGGTATTATTCAAATTTTTATGACATGATGAGGCATAATTGGAATAAGATGCAGATTGCGCAGTCTGTCGGTACAGTTCGTCATCAAGCCACTGCTGAAGTGCGGCGCGCTGGTTCTCTGCTCTTTCGTTTTTGTCAATTTATGCGCCGAAGCTCACTTCCAGCTTGCGTATTTTTCGTCACAAATTAACAGCCGCATCCAAATTTAATTGGCTTAGTAATAACAAAATGCTTTATGATTTAAATTAAAATGAACGCTAGTTCTCATCGAATATTGCAGCTTAATTATAAATGGCTCACTTCCATTCCAGTTTCTCCTTCTAGTCTCTTACACGTTTCAGATTTTGTAATAAAACGATCCTTTGGCTTTTGACAGGGCATAGCATTTTCAGATAACACGGTGCAATAATTGTCTGGCACTTAACATGCTTACTTATCTTTTTGTAGGGCTGTGTTTCGTTTGCCAGCTGTTTAAAAAAATTGCCACAAGTGAGGTGTTTACGCACCACAAACTGGAGAGTTAGCGTGCCTGATGGAGCGTTACTACACTGTAAATATATTTTTTTTGATAGCCCAAGAGCATTTAACCTATAAAATACCAGAGCTAAAGTAGTAAAATTGCATATTTTGGCTGACACCTTTACCCAAGATCAGGATACACTTACATAGATGTTTCATTTTTTAACACTTGGGGCAAGTTGGTTAAGTCACATAGCCATCTAGTAAATGACTCTTGAGGCCCCTATCAAAGTAGTAGCAGCCTGAGTTCACATCCCAGCTGTCTTTTCGACTGTGTTTACTTTGTGTGTTCTCCCAGTGCCACAGTGGTTCTTCAGAGCAACGCCATAGGGGAAACATTTTTCGTTCCCAAAAGACTCATCCACATGAAGATTCCACAAAGAACTTTTATTTATTTATATCTGTAACAGTAAGTAACCATGAATAGATGGTAACAGTTTTGTGAAATACGAGTGGGTCCTGATTTTAAACAGACTCTCTCTGCATATAATAATCTGTTAATGTTGTGCTACATAGTCTGCCAAACATTAAAAGATTTTAGATTTTTTCTGCATATTAGGAAGTTTTTCAAAGTGCATACAACGACCTTCATACCCAAAGAATCCTTCCTAGAAGGAACTGGTGCTTTGTCAAGCAAGGACCCATACAGCCCAGTAAAGAACCATACAGTGCCATTAAAGAAGCATTATTTTTAAGAATGTGCATGTGCTGGTTTCCTTCCCAAACATTCAGATTAGGTTAGTTTGATAATTATATTCCCCTGGGATGAATAAATGTAAGGTAGTGCGGCATATTGAGTAAAGAAGTGCATTGTAAACCCGAAAGTTAAACAAGTAATCTAAGTAAATAGTTTACGGAGATGGTAATGTCAGTTGCATAGAATTAAATTTGTTTAAGCTCATACAAATAAGGCATCACTACAGGCACTGAGTGTTAGGACAACAGCTGCTGGTTCAGTTCCCATCTCTGGCTGTTTGTGTGATCCTCAGCAAGTCCCTTAGGCTTTTGCTAAAGCTGTGTGCAGGTCTGCTATGTATCTTTGCTTGAAACGTGCCTTAGGATGCTGCCTGCTATTTGAGAGGTGAGTGTGTTATGTAATTAACTCAATTTCTACCCAGGATTTGGTTCTTGCATTGGTAAAAACCTTGAAATTCTAATACTAGCTTGGTAAATTAATCATAGGGCAACACGGTGGGCACATTTTTTAGCACTTATGTGTCACAGTCTCATAGTTAATGTTTCAGGGAGTCTGCTCATTCTCTCTGTTCCGTTCAGACTGTCATTGGGTATTCTGGCTTCCACACAGAATTTGACTTTGAACTTGAAATACCAAATGCATGCACAAAACATTAATTGATGAGTTTAAATTATTGTAAATGTGTATATGTTTGTGTGTAGACTGTGACTGAATGGTGTCCTGTGCAGTGTGGTTCTGTCTTTTTAATTGTTTAAAAACAGTAATATAGTGAAACCCCATCGTGGACAGGATATGCCTTTAGATTAAGGTCCTGTGATGCACCTCATACCATTAGGGTAGACTCAGCCTTCTTCACTATACTGGACTGAATTAAGTGGGTTTTGAAAAACTATGTTAAAAAAGAATGAGAGCAAATGAGCATGGAGTTGAGAAGAGGCCTAATAGTGTAAATAGATAGATAGATAGATAGATAGATAGATAGATAGATAGATAGATAGATAGATAGATAGATAGATAGATAGATAGATAGATAGATACTTTATTAATCCCAAGGGGAAATTCACATAATCCAGCAGCAGTATACTGATACAAAGAAACAATATTAAATTAAATAGTAAAAAAAAAAATGAAAGACAATAACTTTGAATAATGTTAGAATGTACTCCCCCGGGTGGAATTGAAGAGTCGCATAGTGTGGGGGAGGAACGAACTCCTCAGTCTGTCAGTGAGCAAGACAGTGACAAAAGTCTGCCACTGAAGCTACTCCTCTGCCTGGAGATGACACTGTTCAGTGGATGCAGTGGATTCTCCATGATTGACAGGAGTTTGCTTAATGCCCGTCGCTCTGCCACAGATGTTAAACTGTCCAACTTTACTCCTACAATAGAGCCTGCCTTCTTAGCAAGTTTGTCCAGGCGTGAGGCGTCTTTCATCTTTATGCTGCCTCCACAGCACACCACCGCGTAGAAGAGGGCACTCGCCACAACCGTCTGGCAGAACATCTGCAGCATCTTACTGCAGATGTTGAAGGATGCCAACCTTCTCAGAAAGTATAGTCTGCTCTGACCTTTCTTACATAGAGCATCAGTATTGGCAGTCCAGTCCAATCTGTCATCCAGCTGCACTCCCAGATATTTATAGATCTGCACCCTCTACACACAGTCACCTCTGATGATCACAGGGTGTACCCTAAATGTGTCCAATGTCTATGTAATAAAGCGACTTGGCGAGTAACTCACAGACTGGGATGTGTTTCTCATTGTGTGATTCTACTTAAATGAGACTGCTCTTCTTTTATAATGCAATCCCATTGAACCCAATAACTAATCTTGATCAGACTTTATGTTAAATTGTGTGTAGTTCTGGTCACTACCGTTACAAGAAAGACATAGCAGCACTTGAAGCTGTGCAGAGGAGAGCAACCAAGTGTATCCCAGGACTTAGAGACATGTCCTATACTGACAGACTCCAGAAAATTAACCTGTTTAGTCTCAAACACAGGAGACTGCATAGGGACCTAATCCATATCTTCAAAGTCATTGATAAAACATATTAAGCAGAATCATTCAACCTTAGGGTGAATCACATACTTGAAGACATCAGTGGAAACTTAGGGAAGTGCATTTAAAACTGAAGCCAGGAAGTGCTTCTTTACACAAAGAGTTGCAGGAGTCTGGAACAAACTACCAAGACATGTAGTTGAAGCAGAGGCCTTGAAAATGGTGAGATATTGGGACAGCTTAGCTATTAGCTAAAGAGACAACCTTCCTGGACTGAATGGTTTCTCATTTATCACATTTCTTATATTCTTATGTAGAATGCTGGGTTCCTTCTGCCAACCTCAACAACATCACACTGTTAAATCATACATTTTGGAATATCATGGGATAACCTTATTCAGTGTATTACGCCATCAGAAAATTAAATGTGTCAATAGGTAGTGCAGAATGGAAGTAAGGCCAGAGTTCAGAGAAAAAAATTGTAACACTTAATGAAGGCTTTTAAATTTCAATAAACAAATGCAATTTAAATTTTTTGATTACCAACAACTATTTCTAAATATGATGTAATGCAGTTTCGTCTTTATTTTCATACTGTGTACATATGGTGGATTCAGAAAGTATTCAGACCCCTTCATTTTACTGTTTTGTAGATTGTGAAATTAACAGACTCGACACACTTAAAAAGGTTTGGGGCAGCCACCAATGTAATTTCCCTGGCTACAAAAGGGCTTGAAAAATAGAATTAATTGCATTGGTTGGAGTCCGAAACTAAACTTAGTTAAGCCAAAGATGGCAGCTTTAAAGGTCTTTGCAGGAAGTAACATCATTTAGGTCGGAGCCGGAAGTGACATCTTTCTTGAGGCCGAAACCAGAAGTGATGTCGTCAAGGCTGAATCAGGCAGAATTTCCTGTACTTGTTCTGAAGAAATAACATACAAAGGTTTACTGCACTCCGCCACCCCCTTGCCTGGTGTGGAATTACTTTCATTAGGTCCATTCATCTTCCTCCTAAGCGCACATGTATGACAAGATTTAATTTTCAATGGATACATTTGCAATAACCCATAATAACAAAGTAAAAACATGTTTTCAGAAAGGTTTACAAATTTTTAAAAAATTGGAATCTTTTGTTTAGTTAAGTATTCATTGTGTTAATTCAGTACTTTGTATGACTGAATGGACTAATGTGACCAAATACAGAGCCGTCTTAACATATGGGCACTGGTAATGGGCCCCAGTAGCATAGGGGCCCACGAAGTTTCTGATGCCTATATATATTTCTGTTTTGCCATCAAAACAGGGGCATCAGTGCACTACTTTGCCTGGGGCCCTGTGATATTGTTAAGAAGAGCCTGCATGAAGAAAAACATTCCAAATCCATCCATTTAATGTTAATTCTAAAACACAATAAAGTTTGCAGAAAGTGAAAGGGTCTGAATACTTTCTCAATTCACCATATATACCGTATACAATATTTTTTTGTACTCTTGAACTAATCTGCAGCAAGTGGAGAAGGTGTTGGAGGAATGCTGGGCATATTGACTGAATAAAAAGTATGCTCTCTTTCACCAAGAGTTCAAGTTTGCGTGATGTATTCTGTCAGGGGCTTAGGACCCTCGTTCTTTTCATTTGGTCTTGCCTCTTCGGCTTAAACCTCAACTAGCAATGGAAGAACACTTGAATACCAGAGATAAGTCTGAGTAAGTTAACTTGTGATGAGGGGTTAAAACAGCTGAGGAAGCACTGGAAATCAGAAGACGGTCATCCTAGTCTTATTGGGCCAAACGTGATTCTCAAACGAGAAAACATGTCTTGAGACACCCCACTAAAAGGTGTGTAGTAAACAGAGGTGAACACTCACAGGGCTTCCTCCTAAAACACCCATCCCCAATTCCTCCAGTCCGTGCATTTTCAACCACAGCTAAAATTGCTATTATCCATTCAGGAGCTTAGTAGCACAAGGTAACTGAAGCTTAATATTTTATTTGCATATTGTAATGAGCAATGCAACAGTGGAGACAGACAGATACACACATGTAGGTCACTGCAGCCACTAGGCTCCACAAGTGCCTCTATTACTACCTACCTGTCTTTCCTTTTAACTGTTGCATCTCTATATGACAAAACCACAGCAAATAGAGTTTAGATAAGCATTGTGGTCTAAGAATATACAAGTTAAAACGCTACAGCTATTTTGTCATGACATGCTTGCATATCCAGATAGACAGTGTCACACACGTGTGATTAGGAGACAGCTAAAGGGCCTGAATAGAAATTCCATGCCTGACCAAGGGGTGGCGAGGTGCACTAATTGCCTCTCTCAATCCCTTACAGACCATTCTCGGGAAATCCCGCCCGGTTCTGGTGCCACTGATGACGTCACTTCCAGTACCAGAACTGCCGATGACGTCTCTTTTGGCCCAGGTGCCGCCAATAATGTCACTTCCAATTCTGGCCCTGATGACATCACTTCCCCTGCTTGTATTTTAAAGCCTCCATTTTAAGGCAGCAGTTCAGTTCTGTTTTGGACCTGTAAACGTGTCTGTTCAAATTAATCAAGTTTGTAGCCAGGAAACATTATATGGGTGGCTGCCCCAAACCTTTGCGATGACTCTTTGTTGTTCTTGTGGCAACAGTACTGTTAATGGATCTTTAGTTATTCATTTAGATATGCAGTCAGAAGGCAGATTCTGTGCAGCATTGTTGTTGATCTTCTGCTGGTGTTGTTAGGAGGTGTGATAAAGAAGAGTCTTCACAAAATAGAAAAAGGTTTGGGGATCGTCCCCATATATTGTCGTCCAGGCAATTGAAATAAAGAAGTGATTCAGAATGACTTTGCTGTACAAAATGAATGAAACACTGTAGACAAGATGGCGTTTATATAGCAGAATGTATGATGGGAGAGGAAATGGTTGGCAGGAAGTGACGTTTGGAGGCGGGAACACGGAACCAGCGTCATCAGGAGTAGACAGAAGTAATGGATTGTGGAACCGGAAGTGACATCATTGGAGTGGACCGGAAGTGACGTCATTGTGGCCATTTTGAAGCCGGAAATGGAGAGATTTTATTTTTCTTCCAGTTTTCTGTAGGTAGAAAGAGATTCAGGTAAGTACCACATGATATTCCCTTGTCTCGCGAGATTTCACTCACCTTTAGGCTCTTTGACTGCCTCTAACTCGCACGTGTGTGACAGCAGATTTGTTGATTCGGGTGTTTTGAGTACTGAAATCTGCATCTCCTGTGGCTCTTGGTTATCAGTTCTCTTAACAGCAGTTCTTTTGACGTAGTGCAACACACTGTTTACTTCAAATGCATATTTTGCAGTACAATGAACCCTCGTTTATCACGGTTAATCCGTTCCAGACTCTACCGTGTTAAATTAATTTTCGCAAAATAGGATTCTTTATTTATAAATCGAATATTTTCGCAGTTAGAGTATAGAAAACCTGTTTACGACCTTCTAAATATGTTTTTTAACATTATTAGAGCCCTCTAGACATGAAATAACACCCTTTAGTCACCATTACACTCGTATTACCCAATATATTAGACAAAATAAGAGAAAATAAGACATATTAGATGTTACAAATATCATATTACCAGGCGCACTCGCCTTTTAAGGTGACCGACTTTTATCCTCAATTTTTGTGCGCTCCATGTGTACATCAGGCATGTAAGTGTAGGGAATGAGAACATCAAAGTGTCCATTCATAACATCTCCCGAAAACCTACGTTTTTTTTATCCCCTCAAGTGCCTGTCCAAAGTTGTACAATGTCAGCCTGAATCTGTACTGCCAAAGACAGAGTTTCATGCACTAAATAAGCTAAAGATGAGAATAAGCAAGCACCATCTCTCCTGATATTTACTACGCGGTGAGGCATTTGTACTCCATCAACATTAATTATATCCAGAGACATAATTTTGTCTATTTTTCCAGCGCATTGCGCACAAAAGCAAGGGAACAATGAGAGCACCAGGACTCTGTTCACATCACGTCGCTTCTTACCTCAAGCCGCAAGTAGTAAGTCTGTAATAAGCGGAATACTACTAGGCTTTGCACTCACGGGACGGAAGGACAATCCCGAACGCTTTTATATAGTAAATTATTGTACTGTACATTTAATTGCACACAAACACACACAGTTCTTACACACAGCCACTAACCTATGAAGGTACGACCTCAGTAGGAGAGTCTTCAGAGGTTGGTGCAGTATCTTCAGCAGGTCTGTTGTTGTCTTCTTCCACTGAAGGAGTACTAGGAGTAGGCAGTGGGTGTCTGGGTGCGCGGCTGAAGAACATCTTGATAGGCAGTTGCTGGCGCTGTCTTTTCATATGCGTGAGGAGGCAATTGTAGGGTATTGCCATCTTTAATCATATCCAAGAGTTTCACCTTCTCCTGGATAGTAAGCATCTTCCTCCGGCGCTTAGTTTTATTGTCAGAAGGCATAGAAAAAGCTACACGTTTAGGAGCCATCGTAGGGCTTAGATAAAAGTTCTCAGAAAGCGCATGCGTAGTGACATAAGCGTGTATGAGAAAAAAATTGCGATAGAGTGAAGCCGCGAAAGTCGAAGCGTGATATAGCGAGGGATTACTGTATATATTTTCATGAATATACTGTAGCTGCCAGTTCCTTTAAACTTACATTGACTCCTGCACTGCTATAATGGTGAACAACAACACAGCACTTGCAACAACATATTGTTCACGTTCACCACTCTTCCATTGATGCTGTCAAATACCAAAGTATAATCTGATGTTAAGGAAAGGTTTTTCCTTTACAACAGGTTAAGTTTATCTTTAAAACTGGTTATGTTTATTTCTAAAAAGGGCAATGTGCTCTCTGTGCCTGTGACACACATTTATATGTCTAATAGTGTTTTTTAAGAGACTTTTCAGCTGTAGTTAGTTCTTCTTAAATAGAAGCTTGCCATCTGTTAGATGAGGTTTATAAGAGCAACTGATATTTGCAGTTCAAAATCACCGCCCCTTCTTTGAGCACCGCCTTCAGGAGCCTTTGGATTGGTTTAGAAATGTGAGATGACTAATTGTTCCTAAGAAGTTTTAAGGAAATTGTTTTGTGCGTGTCTACAGACATATGTATTATACATCTGGTTTCAGCAAACTACCATCATTCAAACAAGATGTTCTTCCTATTTTAGCAAAACAGTAAACACTCTTGGTTTGTGAGCTAAATTCCACAAGCTTTTCGGCTAACTCCTGGTTACTTTTGTGAAATGTCAAATGATTCAACCTGGCAGGACAGTGAAAATGGTAGGTGTTGAGTGGCATGGTGTGGTGACTATTTTATTATTTTTTCTATTTCCATCCATTATCTAACCCGCTATGTCCTAACTACAGGGTCACGGGGGTCTGCTGGAGCCAATCCCAGCCAACACAGGGTGCAAGGCAGGAAACAAACCCCGGGCAGGGCGCCAGCCCACAGCAGGGCACGCACGCACGCACGCACACACACGCACACGTACACACACACACCAGGGACACCAGGGACAATTTAGAATCACCAATGCACCTAAACTGCATGTCTTTGGACTATGGGAGGAAACCCACACAGACAAAGGGAGAACATTCAAACTCCATGCAGAGAGGACCCAGGAAGTGAATCTGGGTCTCCTAACTGCGAGGCATATTTTCTCTATTTTTTCTTTTAGAAAGGGATCAATTACATAGAATTGGTGCTTCTCTACGAACTCAGTCAATCTTACAGAAAAATAAGAAATCAAGTAGTCCAGTTCATAACTTCTTTCGACCCATCCTCCTTTTTAAAAAAATCTAGCAAATTGTATTTACTGTATATAAAATGTGTCTTTTTTCTGTGCCTTTTGTTTGTGGCTTTAAACCAGCATCTTGCCTTAATTTGACAAAATTATGCTTCTTTGCTTTATACAGTATTGATTTTACAAGTTTCTGTTTTTTACAACAGTGGTCTTTGCACAAGAGAATCTCTGAACACAGTGTTTTGACCCTTTAAGTAGATGGGCTATAACACTAGAAAACCAAGTTAGTTTCTAGTCATATCAGCTAAAAACATGAAGAACTGGTTAAAATGGGCACATAGTCACAAAAAAAACGATGACTGAAAATAGGAAAAACTTTGCTGGCTCTGATAAAGCTTTATTTCTGTGGCAAAATGCATGTGTTAGAGTTAGAATTTGGTGTACTGAGCAAAAAGCCATGGACTCATCCTGTCTTGTGTTAATAGTAGATACTACTGATGCTGGTGAAATAGTTTGGAGAAGGTTTTCTTGATACACACTACACCCCTTGATATGACTTTAGCATAATTTTAATGCAGCATTGTACCTAAGCATTTTTGTTGATCAATGCATCCCTTTATATCCACCGTCCACTCATTTACAAATGATGCTACCACTCGGACAATGTGCCATATTACAAAGCATATACAGTATATCCTCCTTCAATATCTTCCACAGTCCCTAGATTTTAATACAATTGAGAATCTTTGTCAATGTTGTAGGCTAATGGTGTAATAGTACTGTAATGTTGTGGGGAAGGTTGTCTTGTTGCATATTTTAATACTGATTGATCGCCATAGTAAACGTAAACATTCAAGCTGACTTTATGCATTCTTTTCTGTTCACGTTTTTAAATGAAAATGTCTAGCAAGATAAAGAACAATGTCACAAAATATACATCTCTAGACAGCTCCATATACAGTGACTTTTGATATGCTACACATTCTGCAGATCTCAATCCAATTGAGAACCTTTGGAATTAAATACCAAACAAACTGTTTGTTGCTATTGGATCAGCATAGATCTAAATCCTTAAGAAATGTGTCCACCTTGTTTTTGAATCCATGCCTCAAAGACTGTAAGCTGTTCTAGATGAACAGATAGGGTCCTCCTCAGCACTAGATAGGTGTACCTAGTAAAATGTCCATGGATGTGTAAACTCATATAATTAATTTAGGATTGTGGGTTGACAGAATTAGGCATCGACAACAAGGCAGGGATCAATCCTACACTTACCTGCCAAACCCATCTTTGGATAGAGTGAAGAAAACTGGAGAGCACAGAGAAAAGCCCCATGCAAATATGGGGAGACAATGACCAGAAAATAACCAAGTTCGATTCCAAAGAACAATGCTGGATTTGTGGAGCAGTGCTAACTAATTTACCACTATGCTATCCCTCTAAACATTGTAAAAGAAGGACAAAGATATCTGAAAAGTGATAGAGCTCCAGTCAGGAGACCCCATTTAGTTATCAATTTGCAGATTAAGAAAACAAGCGCTAAAGTGTGTTGTATTACCTGATAAAATGAAGGACAAGAAGAGAAGCAGGCTTATTAAACAGACAACTGATCCCTAGAGAGGGACATTCTTCTTTAGGACAACGAGCTGAGATGGCATTCTGTGCTCTGAATCCACTTGCCCAAATTCACATCAAGCAGTTCCAAGTGAGGATATGCAACCAAAAGGGGCACCACCTGAATGAATTTCTCACTAGTGCCAATTACCCAACCCTTTTTACCACTTCAGGGTTTCTGAGAGCTAGTGCCAAGCATGGATCAGACTGGGTCAGACATGTTCTTAATTCTGGTCTGAGTCTACTGGGGAGACCTCATCCCCAAGGTTGCCTAGCCCAAAACTGAAAAGGAAGGCTTTCAAGTCTGTATAGGACCAAAATAAAGTCAAGGCTTTTATAATCCAAAAAAAGATCATCAGTAGCAAACAGTAGAGAGGGAGAAACCAAAATCCAAATTTAAATGATATTTAAATAACCATAAAACACCCAAATAAACAAGAAATAAAATAGGGTCAGACAGCAACCTGGCAATATCTTGACACAGTGATGATGACACGGTGCAAAATGCCAGACTTGCCAGCAGGTTCATTTTTAATTGAAGGGTGTAGCCTTAGGAGTGTCAACTGCTGTCCAGAAGGTCTTCTGGCCAAATGACTGTTGATGACATTGGAAGGGGTGGAGCTGGACACAGGATGGGAGCATCACCAGTCTTCTCCAGAGTGGTGTTTCTTCATTCTAAAAAAAAGAAACTGTGATCAATTGTTCCACTCCATTATTACTACCTTTGTGTACCCTTAAAACAATTCCTGTAAGAGACCAACCATGCTTCCTTGTTCAACAATATACTGTAAAATATATAAAAGTAAAAATTAGCAAAGCCATTTAATTCCACAGCAATCTATTAGCGACTGATTATTTATGATTTTTCAGTGATGCTAGTGGTAACTCAAGATTAGTGTTAACATTAATTTTAAGGTTTGCTGTAGTTCAATAAGTATGTATTTTTTGTATATAGCTCACTAAATACTATTGTTGGTTTATTTTTTAAGTTCACATTGACCAAGACTAATACACGTGTCCACATCTGTGTGGTAGCAGTAGCGGAGCAGATTTAAGATTAAAGGCCAAAGAATAGTCCATATACAAACAAATCTAAGCTGGTCTGGAGGAAGTCAAACATCCCAGGTGCAAATGAAATGCTTTTACACTGTGTGGTCTTTTTTGTTGAGTGCCTGAGCTAATAAGACTGGTCAAACCAGCAGGAAGAATACTGCACTGGAGAAAACAACAGAAGACTAGTTTTCACGTGTAATAGCACATACTAGGGCACATTTCAGTAGTTTTATACTTAATAGAATAAATACTGTGCATAATGAAAAAAAAGTATCTCATATCCTCAGTATGACAGAATCCATCCATCCATCCATCCATTTTCTAACCCGCTGAATCCGAATACAGGGTCACGGGGGTCTGCTGGAGCCAATATGACAGAATAGTTACAGGATTATTCGATGTTTTTTTTCCAGTTCTTAGCAATAATGGTGTGTCACCCATACGTATCTGTGGGTCACACTCTGGGCTCATCTGAGGTATGTCCTATCACCCCAAAATGAGAGGGGTCTCTGAAGCTAACTTGGTCCTCTACTATTCTCTGCAGTTCCAAGAAGACACCCGGTGTGGACAATTGACTACACCCCTTCCAGTCCCCCCACCTATAAATCTTACAGCCACAGGAAAGAACCTTTCCATTCTGAATAGATTACACCGCAGGACAGAGCTCCTACCTGAAATTCTTGGAATTACACATCCTGAAGGCTTCTCTGTTAGCTTTGGACCTTTCTTTTTTGTTTAGCACCCACAGCGGCCATTTTTGTTTAGATTGAGTAAACAGGACAACTGGTACAGCTATAAAGTAGTACAGTATTTCTCAAGTGGGGGGATGTTGCCTACTGGTGAGGGCCACAAGATGACTGAAAAAACAGATAAAATAGCAGAAAAGGCTCAAATTACTGAAAATCAATCTACAGCAGGGGTGCCAACTGTATCTTTTTAAAGGGAGCCACATCTATATTACAGTCAGCAAATCTGACATACCCCATGATAAGTTGTGTAATGTGACATTGGATCGATCTGACTACTATTACTGCCCTACACAATTGTTTTCTCTTTTCCACTGGCTTGATTGTTGTATGTGGATAGAAGCCAAATTTACATTTCTCTCACTTTAAATGTGGCCATCACTGATGGAAATGCTCCAGGGCTAAGTCCAACAACAACAATACCACCATTTATTTCTATAGCACATTTTCATACAAACAATGTAGCTCAAGGTGCTTTACATGATGAAGAAAAAGAAAAAAAGACACAATAAATAAGAATTAAAATTAAAAGTCCAGAGGCTAATGAAATAGCTTCTGTGTTTAGGTTATAAAGAAAATATCAGCAGCCACTAATTCTGCACTTTAAAAATTACTTTTTATTTTCAGTAATCTCTCTATATGTAAAATTCAATGTCTGTCTGTCTGTCTGTCTGTATGTGTGTCCACTTTTCACGAGAGAACTACTTCACGGATTTCGATTGGGTTTTTCCTATAATTTGATTGAACATTCCGGACTTCTGTCACCTTGCTAAGTATTATAGTTTGGTTGCGGCACCAATTTATTTGCGTGAATCCAAGAAGCAGGCTGCGGGCTGAAGGAACGGGGAGGCGGGACCTCATGAGTAGGGAGCTGGGCGGGGTCATCCTCACTCACGCGCCAGCCTCCATTCGAGCCGCTCTACCTCTCCTTTCGTGTTAGTGTGTATCTTGCCTCTGCTTAGCTAGCGATACCAGTTTGTTCAGCAGACATTATCATCCAGACAAAGAGTAACATTTGAAGTTATTGAGAGAAAGATCACAGCTACGTGTGTTTTAGAGGGTACCTGCCCATTGACAGAGATTTTATGGCCACGTGCTCCCATCAGAGCTGAACACGATCACATATAGTGGCAACATTTGATGTTGGAGTGTACCTACCTTCCGCTTAGCCAGAGATACTCAACCCTGACAGCAAAACCAAAAATATTGTATATCAAGAGGCCCTCGGATATGAAAGCTATCAATATAAATTCTTATCAATACAAATTAGTACATTTTTTAAAAAAATGTATTGATTTTTAATGTTTATCCTGTTTCACTACTATTCGGGTGAAGCCACGGGGTACAGCTAGTACAAAATAATTTTATCCATAATTTAACATGTAATACTTAAGCCAAGCAATAGTAACACATTCTGCAGTTTAGTATTTTCTAGTTATCATTCATCCCTAAAAAATACCAACTCGATGTAATAATACTTTCAGCAAATATGCTTTTTTTTATTAATATTAAGTTCAAAAACAAGTACCTTTGTCAAGACTGCAGCAAAGGTACTAGAGATATCACAAGCTTTGTAAGGGGCCCTTATATATTCTTATAGTTCTATGGTGGATATTGGAGGAATAAAGGTTGAGAACTATTGCAGTAGCAGATTCCAAATAGACATGGCCTTTAATTAGTAACCTCCATGAATAAATTGATCCATTCACTTTCTGAATTTGCTCAGTCAGACTTCCAGGATGTGGCTAAATGGACAAACTTAACTTGTTTCAGAGTGAATGAGAAGGTGGTATGTGAGTCAGTGTGCACCAGACTGGGCTGGCAAAGCATCCAAGACTGGTTTCTGTTTCCTGCTTGATGCTGCTATGGTTTGGTAACAAGCAGCCACATTAAGAAATGATTGCATTTTAAAACACAAATGCTTACTTTCTCCACATTCTGGTAATAAAGTCAATCTTAGAAAAGTGAAGGCATAAAAATACTGACATACAAGGAAACAGTTAATGAGGAAAGTAATTACAAGAAATGCAATCATTTTTAAGAATGCATAACAGTTCAAGGATTCTCCTTTATCGTCATGTAAATCACAGATACACATCATGCCATTGTTCATCCAGTGCTGCAAATTTAAAGATTTCCTTTAATTCTGTACTTTGTGGGCCTATTGTGCCATATTTTCAAGGAGAAGCACTTTTTTGTCTAATCTTTATTATCTGCTAATTTATCAGCCACTGCTTTGCAAAGATGCTTCTTATAAAGAAAGTCTCACTGTCAGATTTACTAAGTGCCACGTGACCTGATTGCATTAAGAGCTAAGTGAGATGATTTAGTGCTTTTAACTTGAAAACTTCAAAAACATAAAATCTTTCTTTTTTGTTAAGTTTAATTTTTCCATTTAAAGTTATTTTATTGATTTTTCCTTACTAAGATGGTAAAAGTAATGTTAGTGTCTAATATGTCAATTTGGCAATTCCCCATACCTTTATCAATAGTGCCTCTATAAATTCTTATCCCAGACATCCATCCAGTATCCAACCCGCTATATCCTAACTACAGGTTCACAGGGGTCTGCTGGAGCCAATCCCAGCCAAAATAGGGTGCAAGGCAGGAAACAAACCCAAGGCAGGGCGCCAGCCCACCGCAGGGCACGCACACACACATACACACCAAGCACACAATAGGGACAATTTAGACTCTCCAATGCACCTCACCTGCATGTCTTTAGACTGTGGGAGGAAACTGGAGTACCCGGAGGAAACCCACATAGACACGGGGAGAACATGCAAACTCCACGCAGGAAGGACATGGGAAGCAAACCCGGGTCTCTCAAATGCGAGGCAGCAGCGCTACCCACTGCACCACCGTGCCGCCCCTTATCCCAGACGGACTCCTGAAAAAGGTGTGAAGAACATGCTTTGAGTTCTTAATTGTATCTCTTGGATTCCCCTGTGCTCCCCCTCAGACAATATATATATATATATATATATATATATATATATATATATATATATATATATATACAGTATATATATATATATATATATATATATATATATATATATATATATATATATGTTAACTAGTATATCCTGATCTTCACAGTGGTGTTTGATAAAGGTGTAATGTGAAATATAAAACATTTCTCTACATTTAAAAATATTAGGGATAGGTTGGAAAAAAGCCTGAATTGTTCTGAGAGGAAAGCATCAGGAGGTAAAGATGAGGGCTTTGTAAGGTTGAAACCAGAAACTGAAAAAAAGAAAAATTTGAGTAGAAGACAAACATCTAAAAGTCAAAAAGGCCAAACAAAAACTTGTAGTGAAAAGGGCAACACAAAGAGTCAAAACCAAAAGCGTTTGAAACTTGTATTTTTCTTATTAACTGATTGCAGGAGGATACAGAAGAAGACAGGTAGCACTAGTATTTTAATATGTGGGCCAGTGATCAATGCTTTGGACGTAGAACTTGAAACAGTGAGGTTGTGGGTTCACATCCCGCTACAAACACTGCTTGACCAAGAGCAAGTCACTTCACCTGCCTGTGCTCCAATTGGAAAAACAAATGAAATGTTACCAATTGTATCTCAAATGTTATAAGTCACCTTGGATAAAGGATTCAGTCAAATAATAATAATAATAATAATAATAATAATAATAATAATAACAACAACCCCTGATGGCATCACATACCACGTCATCCATTCATGTGATGGCAATTAGACCTGGTTCCTAAAACAACAAGGTGACATCAAAGAAAAAAAGGAGACACAAAATGTCATCTAGAACAACACATCAAAGTATTTTTAACCATAAATAAAATTAATTAATAATACAGAAATTTCATAATAACATTATAGAATAAACACAAAAAACAAAAATACATTATTTGGTAATGAACATTTGATAGAAATATTGTAGCCTCAGAATCGAGGATAAAAAGTGTTTCTGTCAAGGTTTTCGGAGTGACATCACATGGTGCAAGGTGTTGGTGGTAGAAGCCCCGTGAATATGTTAGTCAGTGATAATCCAACCCGCTATATCTTAACACAGGGTCATGGGGGTCTGCTGGAGTCAATCCCAGCCAACACAAGGTGCAAGGCAGGAACAAATCCCAAGCAGGGCACACACACACACCCTAGGGACAATTTAGGATTGCCAATGCACCTAACCTGCATGTCTTTGGACTGTTTGAGGAAACCCACACAGACACAGGGAAAACATGCAAACTCCATGCAGGGAAGACCCAGGAAGCGAACCTGGGTCTCCCAACTGTGAGGCAGCTGCGCTACCCACTGCACCACCGTGCTGCCCCTTATCCCAGGCAGTTTTTTTTTTTCCTTTAACCTGTATACTGTACATGACAGGATTTTGAGGGCCTTGAGTGGTGCGGTCACAAAATGATGATATGGTCCTGGAAGGTCACCACATATGTTAGCTGGTGTCTCCTCCAAGCCAAAAGGATTCAGCATAATTACACTTTCCTTCATTTTTGCCCTTTTGTGTTTAAATTGCAGCATTATGAAAATGCTCAGTGTTATTTGTGTGGGTCTGAGAAATAATCCTCTAATGTGTTTCAAAGACAAGCCTCTGACTAACCAAATGAAGAAGAGCAAAATTAGATGAATCAGTTGCAAACCACTCCTTTGTTACTAAACACAGACTAGAGGTGTTTCAACGAAATGGTTGATGTTAATGTCTCAAAGGCCCTTAGTGATGGCAACCTTTTAGCCTTTAGTAGGAGAAATACTACAAAAAAGAGGTAGAGATTTGATTATTGTTTGGTTCTTGGAAGTGCAGACTTCTGTGGACAGCTGATACAATTTGAAAGTGCTTTGCTAAGGAGAGGTGAAGAACAGGGAGAATGAGCACTGAGGCACATAATCATGCATCATATTAGCTGAATTTGGCACTTCAGTACAAATCCAGATAAAATAATAACAACTTTATGCTAACTGTATATAATGTTTTTTTTCTAGGTTCAGCCATTACCTAGATTTTATTGTAGCAAGAGGGTCAAGTGTTCCAAGGCTGAAATGAACAGAGCTTGCTCTAAAAAGAAAATGCCATTGAAGTCAGAAGCCCAACTGATCACTAGAGAGGGACATTCTTCTTTAGGTCAATGAGCAGAGTTGGCATTCTGCACTCTGAATCCACTGGTCCAAATTCACATCAAGCAGCTTCAACATGCAACCATGAGGGGCACCACCTGAATGAACTTCTCACTAGTGCCAATTACCAAACCCTTTTTACCACTTCAGGGTTTCTCAGAGCTAGTGCCAAGCATAACAGCATATGGCAACCAGCTCTGGACAGGACTCCTTTTTAACACAGGACACACATCAGGACACACATCAAGACTCACGCCTCCCAGACTTAACCTAACCTGCACATCTTTCAATTGTAGGAGAAAAAGTGGAAAATCTAAAGAAAAGCCCACAAAAACACAAGGATAATGTGCAAACACCTCACAGACCTGATAAGCCTGAAATGTAAGCCCAGAACTCTGGAGCTGTGAGACAGCAATGGTGAACACAGCTCCACCTTGTCTGGAGCCTCTCAAAATTGTACTTTTACAGCTTTTATAACAAACAAAAGGTTAACTTTACTCTAAGAGGGTATACTATTCAGTTGTGAAATCCCGGGTGCCTGGCTGTCCTAGTAGTGACCAAAGCCCAACGTTCATTCACTGGAGTAGGTGGAGGCTAACAAAAAGGCTGCAGACTAACAGCAGACATCAAGCAGCCTGGTATTGTCATTAATCTAGTCAAACAGGGAGTGTCACTGACAGATTACATGGCAAACATTAGAATTAACAGCTTCACTGAAAAGCACAAGTACTATCCCCTTTGAATTAATTTCCTGAACAATATTTTTAAATTATTTTCTATTTTTGTTGCTGTAGTACTAGTATATGTTAACATTTTTTTGTTTAAATCCAAACTTAGCACTTTCCAGCCTGCTTAATGAGTTGCACCTGCCTTAGATTATGGGTGTGCTTTTCCACATCCCTAGTTAAGAAATCCTCACCTTTTCTCTGCCACTAATCCACTGGATAACATATGAACATGTCTGCCCTTTTACATCAGAAAAGCCCTAATCTAAGAAAATGACTTTACTGGTATTGTCTCCTATCTTCCATTCTTGTGAAATGTTCATTTAGTGATTAAATTGTCTCATTTCAAATCATTTTCTTCTCATTCCAGACACATTACGTACAGGGCAGGAACAGTGGCAGACCTACATTTTTTAACTGTTATGAGGGGCTTTTCACAATCAGCAGCGAGTTCTGGGTAACCACTATTATTGTTTTCAATGGGACGTTCCAAGAAAGATCACCACAAATGTTTTAAAAATTGAATCTCTACATGTAGGGGTTTTTAAAAAAACCCTTCTCATACAGCAGACACCCCAAATTATTAAGCAATGTGGGCTAAACTTGCTTCTGGGGGCCTCTCCTGAGGCTTAAGCTTCATTTGTTTTTCATTGTAGATCCACCCCAGGTAGGAATGAACTTCAAATGAGACAACAGTATTTCATAATGCCTGCTCACATCTATGGGGCTAATTACAGAAAACATAAGCTCCACTATAAAATGTAAGCATCGACTACTTATTTATTAAAATGTATAAAATGTGCACCACCTTACAGTGCAATTTCATGTGGCAAATTAATATCTACCATGGTTGCAAAGAAATAATTTAATCTTGAAAAATACAGAACTTATCCTTTAACACACAATGTGGAGGAACACGTTAAATAGGAAGGTCTTTTGGATTCAACTCTGTCAATAGATTATTTCAGTTTGAAACAACTCTGTGTGTTCTACAACTTGGTGATGGCCAATGCTATTTTCTATACAGTGGTGAGCTGGGCTGATAACTTCACTTCAAGAGAGGCCCACTTATTCAACAGAATGATTAAGAAGTCAGACACAAGTACAGGACTCAATCTTGACCTAGTGAATGTAGTAGTGGAGAACAGAGTGACAAAACCGAGTGTCATTATGAACCATGCTGCACACTATTCTTCTGGCACACTAACACTGAGGACTTTCAGTCAATGAATTATGCAGTAGAAGTGTGTCAAGAAATGCTGCTGGGGCTCCTTTTTACCCACAGCAGTACATCTGCATAACGTGTCCCTGAGGCTGCAACTGTCAGAAATGTTCTGTGTTCTTAGTAATTCTGGAGTGTATATGAGGGGGTGATGTTGCTTGTTATAATATTTATGTATTTATTTTTGAGCTTCTATAAAAACCTACATTTTCCTGTTAGGACAAATCTGAATTTAATAAATTGCTGTAGGACCAGACCTGGAATGAAGAATTACATAATATAAGCAAAACTAATAATTTTTTGAAGCGTTCAAGATATATTGTCATCATCTCTTTTCTGAATTTTATTTTTATGCAACTTTGTAATAATTAATGTGGGTGACTTTTCAAAGTGTTTTTTACAGCAAACATACTGTGTTCACTGATAAATCTTGTTTGGCGAATGTTATTTTAGAAATTCTCCTTTCAGCCAGCTTAGGTGAACATTTTTTTTTCAAGCACCCCATGATGCTTTGCAGGGCCAGCCTGACATCATTGAGTTGTAGCAGCCATGTGCAAAATTTCATGAAAGACCATTGCCAGTGTGGCCGTCACTGGGTCACAAGCACAAAGAGGCCGTATCATCTTGACAGTGCTGTTCAGTATTTCCATCATCTCCTACAGCACTCATTTAAAAAGGGGACACTCAGATTCAACAATCTCAGATTTTCATCCCGCATGTGTTTGAAAAGATAAATAAAAAAACTTGCATTATTTTTATTCAAGGGTACATTTGCTGACCATAATGTGAATATTAGGAGTAATGCCACCAGTTCTGTCGCCACATGGTTGATTATGCATGCAGATTAGCCAGGTGCCCAGCTACAATCCCAAAACAAGCCTTAAAGGAGCCCCCCCCTCAACAGAAAACACAGGACATGCTCTCTCTTTTTTTAATTAATTTTATTGTAATCATTCCATATAAATAGATTAATTTTTACAAAAAATAGGATTGAAAACAAGTCGCCCCCCACTCCTGAGAGAGAGCATGGCCAACGGAGTAAAACTTAAGGCTTGTAAACATACCTAAATTGATGAGTTTAATAGGGCAATAGAGATGAATGGAGAAGAAAAAGAAATGTGGAGATAATTGCTTCCTCGGTTTTTTAAGAGCTTATTCTAAAATATTAATGATTACATCCTGCCAGGTTTTGAAAAAAAATCTGTACAGATCCTTTAACTGAATATTTGATTTTTTCCAATTTCAAATAGTATAAGACATTGGTTTCCCACAAACTTAAAAGAGGAGAGTTAGTATTATTCCCGTTTAGCAAAATAAGTCTGCATGCCAAAAGTGTAGTGAATGCAATCACAGTTTGTTTTTTCCTTCTCTACTTTAAACCCATCTGGAAGAACACCAAACACAGCTGTTAATGGGTTAGGAGGGATTGTGACACCAAGGCTCTCTAAAAAGGCACTTAAAAATTTTGGTCCAAAAGGACATGCTCTCTTTATATCTAATACACTACCGTGGCTGGTCGTTTGACTGTCCAGGATTTTAAATCATCTGTACCTTGCAAACCGTTTGACCAATTGGCTTGGAATTTGGTACATGTATACTATGTGACGTCTACTATCCACTTTCGGGGTGATGATTGACCCCCAAGTTATTCCTCTTTTTATTTTATTTTATTGTAGAATCAACTCTCGGCAGCGGCTAGCAGAGCTGCTGTGAGGCACATGCGCATGGGCGCCGTTCTCATCCCTACCACCTTTGCCATCACTTCCCCTACCTCTTCATATCTTAAATCATTCTTGAGGCCGATTGAAGACTTAAGTGCCAGCTTAAGTGAAAAATTAAGGAAAACATACCAAGTAATTGCAACACAAAACACTGACTTAATCAATTTTAATGCGAAAAGATGCCAAAGAAAAAAGAGAAGAAGCGGGTAGAGAAAGGAAGAGTTGCTCAGGAAGCAGCAAGTGCATCAGCCTCTGAGGAAATGAATGCTAAAAGTACAGAGAAAGAGAATGAAAACTATGAATGCTCAAGTCAAGAGTATTCACTGCATGTTATCGTAAAGTGACCCATTACTGCTGAAATAATAAAAAAAATATGTATTACTATTTACAAGGCATTTCTTTCTTATAGAAAAAAGTATTGGCTCAGATACATCAGTAAAAAACATATGTTTTAGCTGTGCAGGGCCACATCAAGCAATGATACCAGCCAGTCCCACGCTGCCATTTTGGGACTTCGCAAATGTGTTCTTCAAGAGTGGAACTCAATGAGCACTATGATACATATTTTATTTACTTATTGCTAATATATGGCTGTTTGTTGCATTTTGTTTATTGTATTTGTTCAGTCTGCATTTTTTGTTGTTTGAGGTACGGTGTTTAACACTGCTGCCTCACAGTTCAGATTATATTTCTGGCAACCATAATCAGTCTAGCATAGTTGGCAGACTTTTCACCACCTAAAAGACTATTGCATCATTATGATGCACTCAAAACTAGTTCAGTTCCATCTTGAATGATGCACAGTTCGCAAACATTTCCATGATTTCACCAAACTCACCGTGAAGCGAACACTGTGGGATTCATGCATTCCTAGTTATAATTATGGTTGACCTTCTACTTAGTGCTAGGGATGTCTAGGGATGTGGCGGTACTGCTGGACCACATGCTTCAATTTGATGACATAGTAGGCACCATATTACTGAAGGTTAAATGGGCTGCTGTAACGTCTTGTCAGAACTTTACCTAAAAACTACAGGAAAGGCTCTGTTTTTGTGAAAGAATTAAAAGTTTAGTTTTGTTAGGAATTGCTGGTTTCCAATTAAATTACCTGATTTATAAAAGCATGTGGTGGGATGAGAGTGTGCATGTATCCTTTATGTTAGAGCTGAAGGTTCTTTTGGCAAGATGTGGGAGACTGTAACAGCATACCACAGATAAGCTGGACTTAAAGTAGTCGAATGTGTCTTGGGTAGACTCCCCCTCTATCACCCTATGACTGAATGGACTTTCTTCTCATTCCCTTATTTCTATGATAAAACCACAAGCAAAGAAATGCTAGAAAAAAGTGTCTTGTTTTCGTGAATACTCATACTGAGAGCTATGTTCAGATTCTCATGAATGACCTATTAAACAATGTTACCTCAGCTCTGGCTAAAAAATATTTAGCAATATTCAGTTTGTAAAACACTGATATGCCCTAAAAACATCCATTCGTATGTTCCTGCATTTTCTTTATAGAAGAACTAAATAGAAAACTGCTTTTTTAAGCACTCCAAAGAGGCTACCCTTCTAACGTAAAGCACAGCACTGTGGAGCATTTTAGCTAAGAAAGAGGCAGTTAACGTGTGTACTGTATGTGCATGGCTGACTGATTAAATAATGAAGTGGAAAGCATAATTATACCGAAGAGCTCAACTAAACAGAAAGTAGCTTCTAATTAAGATAAAACAAATCATCAGCCACTATGGCTCTCCAGTAACTAACTCAAGTGCTAAAGTTCCCTATCCGAAGATTCTCCTTGTGTTTTCTTTGAGGATTCTGTGTGAAAATTTGTAAGACAAACAGGTGCCCAGACATTCCAGGACAGCCTCTAAGTGCCCAGACAATCCATAAAGTTACTAAACAGGTTTGAAAATGGATAGTTAAATGGGAAAAAGTCAGTCTGGGGTGTGCGACTGCAAGAAGGTGCGGCTTATACTACTGCTCAGCGTGCCATATAATGTTCTGACCCCTTAAAAGTAAGCCAAGTAACTAATGACTGGAATTATTTTAATATCTGAACACCTTACAATGTTTTTGTTGCAGATTTTTTTGTCATCTTCTGTGTGTGTTCTTCTTGTGTGTGTTGCTTGTACCATGAATAAAACTGGTTATTTGCTGAGTTCTGTTTTGTTAGAGGTGTGCTTATGCAAGTGTTCTTCTATTTTATTTCCTGAAAGAAGTGATGCCTGTAGGTGTAGTATAATAGGCTCAGATCATATGTGAGTGTCTGTCTGCCATTTAACCCATCCTTCCACTTTCCATTTCCACTTTTTCAATTATCTGATTATGCCAGCAGCAAGGTGTGAATGGATTCAATTTATCTCATGCTGCACTCAGAGACAACAGTTGGAGTAGTGTCAAGAAACTGAAATATTTGCTGCAAGGCAGAAGTTTTAACAGTAGTGCCACCTGCTTTAGAGCCTCTTTATATTTAAAATCTGACTTTAATATGCTGTTAGAGGTGTATGAATGAATAAATATTCAAATGGCAACAATTTTCTATAGGAACCATAGCAACTCTTGTTAAATTCTGATCACAATGCAATATTTGGACATTTTTGAAAAGTGCCTGTATTTTGAGATAAGTGTTTAAAGCAGTTCACATGATCGCTTACTAAGTCAAATTAATATTGACGGTTTGCTAAATTGTTTTATTTTTGCTTCAGACTGAGAGAAGTAGTGTCGCCTTACAAATTACTCAGAAAATGTCTCCAGTGCATAAATGTGAGGATTTTCCAGGGACATTTATACCCAATAAGGTTTCAACAGTAATAAGCAAGATCATTTTACAATTTGAGTTTATTGTTAGGAAATACACATCCACTTTTAGGATTTGCTTAGGGGAGCAAAGAGTCACAATGCTTAGAGCAGCCAGCTCAAAGCTCCTTCCCAGTAACAGGCTCTGTTTTTCTGGGGTTTTCATGTTCTCATATGTGTTTTGGGGACCCTAGCTTCCTCACACATCCCAAAGACATGAAGAGTAAATGGATGGGTGAATCTAATTCAATTATTTACAGTATCTGTGCCTACAATTAGTATTTTAAACTGGTTTTAATCTTACATATCAGAGAGAAAATTCTATGTAAGTTGTGCTGATTATATTGTAGCACACCTAACCCCCCACTTATAGCTTGTACGGAGGGTGTCACCAAATTTATGTAGCAAGGAAGCCACTACGCTTTTAAAATAAGGAACGGATAAAATCAGGCCAACACCTAAACCCTACTGAATTTCCACCCTGCCACCCGAATATTAACAACATCCAGCAAAAAAACCCTTAAAACTAACATAAGTCCAGAAGAAAAATCTTCAGAGGCGCGTGTCTTCTCAAAAAGAATCGAAGGACTGGATTGGGAGGAAAAGAACCCACCTCTGTCCTTACATCTGGTGGCCGAGCAACATCCTTCTCCGCTATGAATATCCAGTAACTGAAAAGTTTAGAAGCTGCTGCGGATGATGTTGATTAGAAAGGTCCCGCCACATAACTTCCATTTTTTTTGGTACACTGCATACAAACCACAAACTACGAATCCCACAAGCCCCTCCACATCAGTGCAAACCTGTTTAAAGACACTGACTCCAATTTACAAACAGAAATTGGTGCGCCCAGTGTTGTCATTCACATTTAACAATCACTCAACAGGATATACTTACATAGAAACAAAAAACACCTAAATGGCCCCGCTACAGTATGTCGGAGGTACCATATACCATATGTTCTATATACAGTGCACCCCCAAAATTCGCAGGGGTTATGTTCCTAGAGCACCCACGAATTGTGAAAAGCCACGACTTTTGGATGTGGTTAAAAAATGCCTTTTAAATGCCTATTTTTATAGTTTAAACCCTAAATACAGTATGCCCCCAAATAATTTAAATTTTGTTGCAAACTCAGCTTAATACATTAATACTTTGCCTAAAAAATTACCTTAATACATTACCTAAAAACAGAATGTAAAGGTAAACCTGTGTAGCGGGGCTACATAGTAATAGTGTTGTTTAATGTTTGTACTGAGTGCGTTTTGTTTCCATCATCCCGTTTGCTGTTTTTGTGTCTCAGTAAATGTCGTCCCCGTAAATACAAGGGGAATCGATGATGGAAAAAGACTGCAGCCCCAAATTGGAAAACACCTGTTAACTATCAATTAATTACATCTGGCAGTACTATATAAACAATCGGGAGAGAGGGAGGGAGGGAACGAGAGGAGAGAGACGAGGATCACATTTCACCACAACACACTTACCTGCTGTTTACCACATCGCGTCATTGCAACCAGTTTGTTTTCATGCCGCCGGACTGACTTCAATTCACTCATCACCAGAGACCCCGGGGTCGGATAACATAATCCACCACCAGCCGAGGATTCACTGTAAGGTTGCTCCAGTTATTCTGGGAAATACAAACGCTTCTCATATCAGTTGACCAGTCTTCTACATTCAGGACAGTTGTACACTCAGACTCAAGTTCACGATCATTCATTCTGTATTCATTCATTTGTTGTTATTTGTGTTGTTTGTTATATGTTACAGAGACAAGGGAGGGTTTTAGTTATTGTATATATGGTGTTGTTAGATTGGTGGAGGTATATACATATTTATATACACATTTATTTTCGTGTGTGACATTTGTATTTTTTGTTGTTCTTTCATTTAATATAATTACTTATTTTTACATCTCCTTTTCTTTTGTGCTTATGTTTACTCCGTCGATTGTGGGGAAAAGTTTATTTGTTAGAGGTATATAATATGATATATATATATATAAGATATATAAGATTCAACCTCAGTAATTTATCCAGGCCACAGGCCTTGGTGATCTAGCTGCCGGCTGGGAAAGGGGTTGGCCATTACACCCGTATACTGTACAGTACTGTACTGCTATGTCTCCCGCGGTGCTAGAATGTAAAATACCAATGTTACTACTATACGTACTGTAATTCATGCAAGCGCGTTTTCTTTGGTATGTGCTGTTGTTTTCTTTGTTATAAGTAAAGTAAATACATAATTTCATTTAATTAAAATACAGTAAAATGTATGGGTACTCACCAATGATGAATAATATTGATGATGATGATGTGCAGTACGATGCAGAGGATTTAAAACTCCTCAGGTGGCGCCTCTTCTTCAGGCGCTTCAGGAGGAGTCGTACCTTGGACGGGTTTCCTTCTGGTGGGGTTTCATGCTGGCTTCTCTTTATAGGTTTCAGGAACATTGTGATAGGAAGTTGCTACATTGTCTACTGTAGCGAACTGCTGGTACAATTTCCATGCTTTCTCATGGATGATGTTACCGTCCAAGGGGATGTTCTTCCTACAGTCGGTGATCCACAATGCCAAGGCAGATTCCATCCTGACGATATTTTTATTCCTTACGGTCGTTACCTTCTTGGCACATTCACAGAAACTTACAGATACGGTACACCAGATCGCTGCTTCATTCTTTTTTATCTAGCGAACGGTGCTTTCATTAATGCCATAGTGGCACACTACTGCAGCATAACTTTTTAGTTCCCGGAGCAAATCCAGTAGTTCAGCCTTCTCCTGGAGTGTTTTAAACTTATTCTGGCGCTTGTGCCAGAAGCCTTAGAAGGTGCAGGGCGATTCGGCAAAATCGTTTAAAAATAACAAAATGGAAAACACAAGGACACTTAGCTGGAGTCGCATCACAGGGCAGCAATCAATCAGCAGCAAGGAGAAATGAATAACGCTGTCAGATTGGCTACTGTTACCATCCCAAACCGTGTTTCCCTCAGCAGTTGCTTCCTGTTTTCTCTACAGCACAGTATTGCCATGAAAAAAGCCATACAAAATTGCAGAGGATATTTGCACTTTCCGCTAACAATTAATAGTTGGGTTCTAAGGAAACATCCGTGAACGACTGAGTCCGCGAACCCTGAACCGCGACTTCGCGGGGGTCATCTGTATATATGATATTTTCAATCTATGTGCTCCTTTTTGGCAATATTATTTTGAATTACAGGGTGAATTACCACAGTTATGCAGATGATATGCAGCTTTACGTATCTATGGCACCCAATGACCCTGAGGCCCTGGCCACTTTGATCAAATGCCTCACTAGCATCACATGGATGAGTAGTAATTTGTAAAGCAAAGCAAGGGGAAAAAATGAAATTTTAGCTGTTGGAAGAAATTAAATAAACAAGGGTTTTAAAATTAAACTCGATCACCTGTGTTTTCAAAACAGCCCAGAAGTTAAAGATACTGTATGTTAATATGAGTGCAGATCTAAACTTCAAATTGCATGTTAGCAGTATTACTAAGACTGCAGTTGTTTCATTTAAGAAATATTGCAAAGGTTAGACCTCTTATCACATCTCAATATGCTTAAAAAATGATTGTTTTTTTAACTGACTAGATACCTTTAATGCACTCAACCTAAGACACACATACATCGACCACAGCTTGTTCAAAATGCATTAGCAAGATCCATAACCAGTGAAAGAAAATCTGAGTATGTCTTACCATTCTTGGCATCAATATATTGGTTACCTGTGTCCTTTAGAACTGATTTTAAAATTCTCTTAATTGTATATAAAACTCAATGTCGACTTCATGTCGTAACCATAACTCTTCTAATAGTGGTCTGCTTATCATTCATAGAGTTAAGATTAAGAGAAACAGTTATGCACAAACAGTTACTCTGGAATACTTTACCAATAGAAATACACCAGCATAATACCAGGGGATATGTAGAAAAGTTCCTAAAATTGAATTTTTTCATGTTGGCTTTTGCATAGTTGTGTTTTTTTTTTGTTTTTTTTTTTACCATTTCTAAAAGATTATAATATGTACTGAAATATAATACACTTCCTGGATTTGCAGTCATTACCTACCTCTGCTGCTTTCTTTGTTTTCTGTGGTGGCATTTTGCACCACTGCTGCCTGATCAAAGCACTCTGATGCCACATGTGATGTTGGAAGCAATGTTGACATTCCAACTGTCGCCGAGACCTACTGCATTGAATCTTCTAGGATGAAGCTTAAAAATAAGAACTACTACTTAAGCACATTTATGTTATGTAGAATGCCCAGTATTATCTTTTGACGTTGGACCTCCTGCAAATCTACATCTTACCAACTAAACTTTGTTGGAACTCTGACCATATGACCATAGTAGCATATTGTTATAACATCATAAAAAACTTAAAAAATGAGTTAGCAACTTAATCCATACTCAAGGAGTCTGCCATTTCGGTTACGTACCTGTTTATCAATATTATGCAAGTTTGTATTTATTTATTTTTGTAATTAATTTATTATTTTCTATTTTATTTTATTTAAATATTTAAACTGTACAATTCTTTTCTTATCTCCTGTCAAGCGCTATAGAAATAAATATTGTTGTGACAACATTTATCTTCCTACCCACTCTGGTGGTCATATATCAGACGTGATCTGCACATCTGGCTTATCTGTCAGCAACACTTATAGAAGTGATTTGGGCCTCTCTGACCGTAAAGCAGCACTTTTCTCTGGCTCATTGCCTCTCCCTCCTCATATCTGTAAACATCAAATTTATTTCAGAAACCTTAAATATCCATCTCTCAATCCTTACTAGATCCATTTCTTATCTTTTTCTGTCTTCCTCTATTCCATCTGCATGAGATAGTCTTGTTAATCACTATAACTCAGCCCTTCTTTCAGCACTATATAAAACGGCTCCTTTAAAACATAAGGAAGTTTCCATCAAGCATTCAGCTCCATGGTGCAGAATGATGGTTTATGAAAGCAGCTGATCGATGCCTTGAGATAATGTGAAGTAAGACTGGCCTCACTCTGTGTGTCCAGGCTTTTTCCAAGTATTTACGGAGATGCACTAACTGAAGCCAAAAACACTCATTTTGGCAGATTTATAGAAAGTGGCCATGATAACCTGAGAATTGTGTTCTCCATAGTTAATAAACTTCTTCAGCCTGCATTGGGCACAATTACATCCTCAACTGAAGTTTTCCATAATAAAATTAGAAATCTAAATAATTCAAATGACATAAATCCATCATCTATTTACAGTATATCTTTCCCTGTCTTGCCACTCCATCCAGCTCTTTTTATACATTTTCACCAGTCACATCCACATTTGTTAATGCCCTGCTTTGAAAAATGAGGCCAACTACTTGGCTACTGGACCCCATTCCTACCACACTTCTTAAATCCTGCCTTCATGGCATAATCCTGACTGTTACAACAATAATAAATGGCTTTGTGCTAGTCACTTTTAAAATTGCTTCTGTATCCCCAGTCTTAAAAAAGTTTGGCCTTGATGCTGACAATCTTAACAAATTTTGACCTATTTCTCACTTACCTTTTCTGTCAAAAGTTCTTGAGCATGCTGTAACCTCCTAATTCCCCAGTTACTTAGCTTTTAATAAATTGAAGGACACCTTTCTGTCTGGTTTTAGAGTGCAGCACAGTTGTGAATCTGCTCTGCTTCAGGTAATTAATGAATTGCTTATGGCAGCAGACTCTGGAAAAACCAGCAATTTAATTCTGTTAGACCTCGGGGCAACATTTGATACCGTCAGACATGACATTCTACTGTCCAGAATGGAGAACATTCTGGGTATCTCTGGCACTCATCTCCAGTAGTTCAAGTCCTATATATGACTGATAGGCAACAGTTTATAAGTCATGGCAACAGCAGATCCAACTCAATGCCAGTCACACAAGTTCCTCAGGGCTCTGTTCTCAGCTCTCTGCTCTTCTGCATCTACAGTATATGCTTCCCCTCTGCCGTATTATTGGTAGCTTTGACTGATTTATCATTTGTATGCAGATGATATTGTAGTCTATTTCAATGCTAAAAGTGAAACTTCATCAGAGCTTTCTCAGCTCATACAGTTGTGCTTGAAAGTTTGTGAACCCTTTAGAATTTTCTATATTTCTGCATAAATATGACCTAAAACATCATCAGATTTTCACTCAAGTCCTAAAAGTAGATAAAGAGAAACCAGTTAAACAAATGAGACAAAAATATTATACTTGGTAATTTATTTATTAAGGAAAATGATTAAATATTACATATTTGTGAGTGGCAAAAGTATGTGAACCTTTGCTTTCAGTATCTGGTGTGACCCCTTTGAAGCAATAACTACAACTTAACATTTCCGGTAACTTTTGATCATTCCTGCACACTGGCTTTTTTGTACTTGTACTTTTTGTACTTTTTTTACTTTTTTGTAATAGTTGGTGACCTCACCGACTATTACACGCCTTGCTCTTGGAGTGATCTTTGTTGGTCGACCATTCCTGGGGAGGGAAACAATGGTCTTGAATTTCCTTCATTTGTACACAATCTGTCTGACTGTGGATTGGTGGAGTCCAAACTCTTTAGAGATGGTTTTGTAACCTTTTCCAGCCTGATGAGCATCAACAACTGTTTTTCTGAGGTCCTCAGAAATCTCCTTTGTTCGTGCCATGATAGACTTCCACAAACATGTGTTGTAAAGAGCAGACTTTGATAGATCCCTGTTCTTTAAAGAACACAGGGTGCCCACTCACACCTGATTGGCATCCCATTGATTGAAAACACCTGACTCGAATTTCACCTTCAAACTAACTGCTAATCCTAGAGGTTCACATACTTTTGCCACTCACAAATATGTTATATTCAATCATTTTCCTCAATAAATAAATGATCAAGTATAATATTTTTGTCTCATTTGCTTAACTGGTTTCTCTTTATCTACTTTTAGGACTTGAGTGAAAATCTGATGATGTTTTAGGTCATATTTATGCAGAAATATAGAAAATTCTAAAGGGTTCACAAACCTTCAAGCACAACTGTAACTTTCATTAGGGAAATTAAAACCTGGAAGGAGCAAAACTCTTTAAAATTAAATTGTAACAAAACTGAACTCCTGCAAATTGGCACTAAAGCAGAACTTAAGAAAATGTGCTCCTTTTCAATCACTGTTATCAATGGCATTATTAGACCATCTTCTAATGCAACGAATCTTGGAGTTATTTTTGATTCCTCCCTTTCTTATTCCACCCACATTAACCACATTAAGAAACTTTCTTACTTCCACTTCTGTAACATATGTGTTTGCTCATTCCTCTCCTTTCCTAATGCAGAGAAACGTTCATGCTTAACAGGCTTTTATCACATCTCACATCCATTATTGTAACTCTCTCTCTACTGGCAGGTGCCCCTTCAAATCTTATCACAGCCCCAGCTGATTCAAAACTCTGCTGCAAGAGTCTTTACGTGAACTAGCAAGAGCGAGCACATCACGCCCATCCTGCTTCGCCTTCACTGGCTCCCCGTGTCTTACAGGATTGAATATAAAATTCTATTAATAACCTACAAAGCTTTAAATGGCCTTGCACCAGACTACATCAATGACCTTCTCCATCATTATGCTCCTGTTCAGTCACTAAGGTCCTCTGATTCTGCCAATCTTGTTGTGCCTCACACTAGCCTGCACTCTGTGGTTGACAGTGCCTTCAGCTGTGTAGTCCAAAACTTTTGAATGACCTCACAAAATTAATTAGATCAGCTAACTCAGTTCATTCTTTTAAAAACAACTGAAAACTCATCTGTTTAGTAAGGCTTTTAACTTAAATTAACATTCTGCCCTTCTTCCAGTTTACTTCTCTGTCCAGATGCTCAGGATCATTTGTATGCATGTTGTACCACAAATTATGTTATTTGTTCAGGCTATTCTTCTAGTTTTGAATTTAGTATTTTATTCTATTTATTGCTTTATAAATACTGTATTTATCTGTTTTAGTGTTCTATGCAGAAAATATTTATATCCAACATGACACATATCCTGCTGTTCTTTCTGAGATGCTCAATATAAATAAATGTATTATTATTATTATTATTATTATTATTATTATTATTATTATTATTTATTTGACTGACGTCCAATCCTATGCTGGCTCCTGCCTTGCTCATAGAGAGTCTTTTCAAAATCCTGCCTCAGAATAAGTGGATTTGGCAAATGAATGAAGGAACCCTTTCATATCCTCCTTTAGATCACAATTACAAAGCCCAACTGCAAAATCGTTAAACGTTAAACCCAATCCAAAATTATTATATTACTAATCGATGTAGGGGGTTGAGAGCACTGCATATTTTTCTTTGAGGAGGTCATCCGATTTTTAACCAATACCTTCAATACAAAATCCATGTTTTTATTTATGAAAGTTACAGTATGTAATACCCAATACTTCACATGAAAAGCAGTCAACCTCTTGAACTCAGTAACTAGTTTTGCCATCTATAGCAGCTATTACTGTACACAGACCTTATTCATCATTTTTGATAATTCCATCACAGCTCATCTGAGGAATGCCAGGGTTTTGTCTTTGCAGAAGTGCTTCAGCCCTGTGATTTTTGTGGAGTGTTGAAGATAACCTGCTTGCTTCAGGTTTCATTGCAATCTTTCAATAGGGTCAAATCTGGCCCAGTATGCCCAGTTAATTTCTAAACTCAATATTTCTTTTTCTTCATCTATTTTGAAATATCCTGGCTTTTTGAATCATCAACTTTCTACATATAGTAGTTCATTTGAACATCATCATCTGGATGGTATCAACATCCCCTGAAGAATCCAGTCATATAGATCACTGTCCATGGTTGCTTAAATGACAGCAATGTATTTAAACCCTGGTGCAACAAAACATCCCAATCCATGGTACTGCTGCCACTATGCTTATCCACTGTGGTAGTATGACCATGTGTACAGACAGCAGTGAAATTTTTACTTGCATATCCAACCAACATACAGCATGTTACCACTCCTTGGCCACACTTTTAACAAGAATTTATTGCAATGCAGAACTCAATTCTATTTGATAGAAAACATAAATCAGCTTACCTGCTGTGTTCCTTGTTTTGTTTACATGAGATTATAATTTATGGGATTTCTTTGCACAAGTTTATAATTCATTTCTTGTTGTGGATTAAATGCTATAGCATAGCCAGAGTACTTGATCACGCGTGGGGCATTGCTGTAACTGTTATGAATTTCAGAATCCTGCATTACACTACACAACTTAGCACAAATTCTAGCCTGAGACATTGTCAAATGTAATGCTAAAGTTGCTGAATTTCTGTGCTGACTAGGAATCACATAATCGAATAATTACATGGGACACAATTATCTCATGACTTTTCATCATGGTTTCAAGTCTCCTATACACCACAAAAGGATTGCAAGATCAACTCATTTTGGCAGTCAATGAATGTAAACTTCCATATGCTGAGTATGTTGGATATGTCGAGTCTAGCCACAATGTTGGACCCATGTTGTTACTTTTCTCAAATGAAAATATCTGTACTAGCTCCAAAGTTCAATGAGCTTCTCCTCTATTTCAAAAACGTTTGCTTCCTTCTTTTTTTGTAGCCACTGTTGTATTTCTCTTTTTGGGTGTCATACGCATTGTACATCTGAATCGTAGCTCACTGCCTGTTACCTCTCTCATACACACAACAGCTCACCCTGACTTGCTACGAGAACATCAAATCATTTGTGATGGAAACCAGGGCGTCAACGACCCTACCCCCAACATGAACACACACAGAGTACTGGGTTCAAATAAAGGATGGTTTATTCAACCTTTTTCTTCCAGAATACCACAAAGTAGCACCAAAACACAGGTTTCTCTCTTCACAATACATAATAATCTCCACAATACTCTTATCGCGGCACTGCCATCCTCCAGTTGAGTGTTGCCTTTCTTCCTCCCAGCTCCGACTCACCTGGGTAAGGGAATGCAGTCCTTTTTATTAAGGACCTGGGAGTATTTCCGGTGCCATGGAAGTACTTCTGAGTCATACGGAAGTCCGTTGCAGCAAGGAGCTTGTCTTCTTGCCTTCTTTTGAGTGGGCTGTACATCCATCCCTTCTGGTCCTTTCTTCTGGGTCTGATCTCTTTCTCCTCCCTGGCTGCCTGTCTGCCTTTAAGGAGTCTCCTGTCTGGGTAAGGAACTATCCCCTCTTCTGGCCTAGATGCCTGCCCAGCCCATGTGGCATCTACATATTAAAAGCCACAGAGTGTTATGGCTGAATTGCTGAGGTGTCACAATACATGACTGATTATTACAGGTGTGCTCGGCGACTATCCACGACTCGCTGTAATTTTCTTAAATGACATCTACAATTGAAAATTTTTGGAAAAGTTGTGGAGTGTGATGCCAACTTAATTGTCAAATGAAGCATTACAGACAGCAATAATTATTTGAATTCTTTTTGCAATCTTTTTCTGTAGACAGAGAGACACTGCAGCTGCTGTATTGGATGCCTTTTATTAGAAACAATAGTGTAAAACAAATAAAAATGATTCTGGGTATCTCTGGCACTCATCTCCAGTAGTTCAAGTCCTATATATGACTGATAGGCAACAGTTTATAAGTCATGGCAACAGCAGATCCAACTCAATGCCAGTCACACAAGTTCCTCAGGGCTCTGTTCTCAGCTCTCTGCTCTTCTGCATCTACAGTATATGCTTCCCCTCTGCCGTATTATTGGTAGCTTTGACTGATTTATCATTTGTATGCAGATGATATTGTAGTCTATTTCAATGCTAAAAGTGAAACTTCATCAGAGCTTTCTCAGCTCATACAGTTGTGCTTGAAAGTTTGTGAACCCTTTAGAATTTTCTATATTTCTGCATAAATATGACCTAAAACATCATCAGATTTTCACTCAAGTCCTAAAAGTAGATAAAGAGAAACCAGTTAAACAAATGAGACAAAAATATTATACTTGGTAATTTATTTATTAAGGAAAATGATTAAATATTACATATTTGTGAGTGGCAAAAGTATGTGAACCTTTGCTTTCAGTATCTGGTGTGACCCCCCTTTGAAGCAATAACTACAACTTAACATTTCCGGTAACTTTTGATCATTCCTGCACACTGGCTTTTTTGTACTTGTACTTTTTGTACTTTTTTTACTTTTTTGTAATAGTTGGTGACCTCACCGACTATTACACTTGCTCTTAGAGTGATCTTTGTTGGTCGACCATTCCTGGGGAGGGAAACAATGGTCTTGAATTTCCTTCATTTGTACACAATCTGTCTGACTGTGGATTGGTGGAGTCCAAACTCTTTAGAGATGGTTTTGTAACCTTTTCCAGCCTGATGAGCATCAACAACTGTTTTTCTGAGGTCCTCAGAAATCTCCTTTGTTCGTGCCATGATAGACTTCCACAAACATGTGTTGTAAAGAGCAGACTTTGATAGATCCCTGTTCTTTAAAGAACACAGGGTGCCCACTCACACCTGATTGGCATCCCATTGATTGAAAACACCTGACTCGAATTTCACCTTCAAACTAACTGCTAATCCTAGAGGTTCACATACTTTTGCCACTCACAAATATGTTATATTCAATCATTTTCCTCAATAAATAAATGATCAAGTATAATATTTTTGTCTCATTTGCTTAACTGGTTTCTCTTTATCTACTTTTAGGACTTGAGTGAAAATCTGATGATGTTTTAGGTCATATTTATGCAGAAATATAGAAAATTCTAAAGGGTTCACAAACCTTCAAGCACAACTGTAACTTTCATTAGGAAATTAAAACCTGGAAGGAGCAAAACTCTTTAAAATTAAATTGTAACAAAACTGAACTCCTGCAAATTGGCACTAAAGCAGAACTTAAGAAAATGTGCTCCTTTTCAATCACTGTTATCAATGGCATTATTAGACCATCTTCTAATGCAACGAATCTTGGAGTTATTTTTGATTCCTCCCTTTCTTATTCCACCCACATTAACCACATTAAGAAACTTTCTTACTTCCACTTCTGTAACATATGTGTTTGCTCATTCCTCTCCTTTCCTAATGCAGAGAAACGTTCATGCTTAACAGGCTTTTATCACATCTCACATCCATTATTGTAACTCTCTCTACTGGCAGGTGCCCTTCAAATCTTATCACAGCCCCAGCTGATTCAAAACTCTGCTGCAAGAGTCTTTACGTGAACTAGCAAGAGCGAGCACATCACGCCCATCCTGCTTCGCCTTCACTGGCTCCCCGTGTCTTACAGGATTGAATATAAAATTCTATTAATAACCTACAAAGCTTTAAATGGCCTTGCACCAGACTACATCAATGACCTTCTCCATCATTATGCTCCTGTTCAGTCACTAAGGTCCTCTGATTCTGCCAATCTTGTTGTGCCTCACACTAGCCTGCACTCTGTGGTTGACAGTGCCTTCAGCTGTGTAGTCCAAAACTTTTGAATGACCTCACAAAATTAATTAGATCAGCTAACTCAGTTCATTCTTTTAAAAACAACTGAAAACTCATCTGTTTAGTAAGGCTTTTAACTTAAATTAACATTCTGCCCTTCTTCCAGTTTACTTCTCTGTCCAGATGCTCAGGATCATTTGTATGCATGTTGTACCACAAATTATGTTATTTGTTCAGGCTATTCTTCTAGTTTTGAATTTAGTATTTTATTCTATTTATTGCTTTATAAATACTGTATTTATCTGTTTTAGTGTTCTATGCAGAAAATATTTATATCCAACATGACACATATCCTGCTGTTCTTTCTGAGATGCTCAATATAAATAAATGTATTATTATTATTATTATTATTATTATTATTATTATTATTATTATTATTTATTTGACTGACGTCCAATCCTATGCTGGCTCCTGCCTTGCTCATAGAGAGTCTTTTCAAAATCCTGCCTCAGAATAAGTGGATTTGGCAAATGAATGAAGGAACCCTTTCATATCCTCCTTTAGATCACAATTACAAAGCCCAACTGCAAAATCGTTAAACGTTAAACCCAATCCAAAATTATTATATTACTAATCGATGTAGGGGGTTGAGAGCACTGCATATTTTTCTTTGAGGAGGTCATCCGATTTTTAACCAATACCTTCAATACAAAATCCATGTTTTTATTTATGAAAGTTACAGTATGTAATACCCAATACTTCACATGAAAAGCAGTCAACCTCTTGAACTCAGTAACTAGTTTTGCCATCTATAGCAGCTATTACTGTACACAGACCTTATTCATCATTTTTGATAATTCCATCACAGCTCATCTGAGGAATGCCAGGGTTTTGTCTTTGCAGAAGTGCTTCAGCCCTGTGATTTTTGTGGAGTGTTGAAGATAACCTGCTTGCTTCAGGTTTCATTGCAATCTTTCAATAGGGTCAAATCTGGCCCAGTATGCCCAGTTAATTTCTAAACTCAATATTTCTTTTTCTTCATCTATTTTGAAATATCCTGGCTTTTTGAATCATCAACTTTCTACATATAGTAGTTCATTTGAACATCATCATCTGGATGGTATCAACATCCCCTGAAGAATCCAGTCATATAGATCACTGTCCATGGTTGCTTAAATGACAGCAATGTATTTAAACCCTGGTGCAACAAAACATCCCAATCCATGGTACTGCTGCCACTATGCTTATCCACTGTGGTAGTATGACCATGTGTACAGACAGCAGTGAAATTTTTACTTGCATATCCAACCAACATACAGCATGTTACCACTCCTTGGCCACACTTTTAACAAGAATTTATTGCAATGCAGAACTCAATTCTATTTGATAGAAAACATAAATCAGCTTACCTGCTGTGTTCCTTGTTTTGTTTACATGAGATTATAATTTATGGGATTTCTTTGCACAAGTTTATAATTCATTTCTTGTTGTGGATTAAATGCTATAGCATAGCCAGAGTACTTGATCCACGTGCGTGGGGCATTGCTGTAACTGTTATGAATTTCAGAATCCTGCATTACACTACACAACTTAGCACAAATTCTAGCCTGAGACATTGTCAAATGTAATGCTAAAGTTGCTGAATTTCTGTGCTGACTAGGAATCACATAATCGAATAATTACATGGGACACAATTATCTCATGACTTTTCATCATGGTTTCAAGTCTCCTATACACCACAAAAGGATTGCAAGATCAACTCATTTTGGCAGTCAATGAATGTAAACTTCCATATGCTGAGTATGTTGGATATGTCGAGTCTAGCCACAATGTTGGACCCATGTTGTTACTTTTCTCAAATGAAAATATCTGTACTAGCTCCAAAGTTCAATGAGCTTCTCCTCTATTTCAAAAACGTTTGCTTCCTTCTTTTTTTGTAGCCACTGTTGTATTTCTCTTTTTGGGTGTCATACGCATTGTACATCTGAATCGTAGCTCACTGCCTGTTACCTCTCTCATACACACAACAGCTCACCCTGACTTGCTACGAGAACATCAAATCATTTGTGATGGAAACCAGGCGCCAACGACCCTACCCCCAACATGAACACACACAGAGTACTGGGTTCAAATAAAGGATGGTTTATTCAACCTTTTTCTTCCAGAATACCACAAAGTAGCACCAAAACACAGGTTTCTCTCTTCACAATACATAATAATCTCCACAATACTCTTATCGCGGCACTGCCATCCTCCAGTTGAGTGTTGCCTTTCTTCCTCCCAGCTCCGACTCACCTGGGTAAGGGAATGCAGTCCTTTTTATTAAGGACCTGGGAGTATTTCCGGTGCCATGGAAGTACTTCTGAGTCATACGGAAGTCCGTTGCAGCAAGGAGCTTGTCTTCTTGCCTTCTTTTGAGTGGGCTGTACATCCATCCCTTCTGGTCCTTTCTTCTGGGTCTGATCTCTTTCTCCTCCCTGGCTGCCTGTCTGCCTTTAAGGAGTCTCCTGTCTGGGTAAGGAACTATCCCCTCTTCTGGCCTAGATGCCTGCCCAGCCCATGTGGCATCTACATATTAAAAGCCACAGAGTGTTATGGCTGAATTGCTGAGGTGTCACAATACATGACTGATTATTACAGGTGTGCTCGGCGACTATCCACGACTCGCTGTAATTTTCTTAAATGACATCTACAATTGAAAATTTTTGGAAAAGTTGTGGAGTGTGATGCCAACTTAATTGTCAAATGAAGCATTACAGACAGCAATAATTATTTGAATTCTTTTTGCAATCTTTTTCTGTAGACAGAGAGACACTGCAGCTGCTGTATTGGATGCCTTTTATTAGAAACAATAGTGGAAAACAAATAAAAATGATTCTGGGTATCTCTGGCACTCATCTCCAGTAGTTCAAGTCCTATATATGACTGATAGGCAACAGTTTATAAGTCATGGCAACAGCAGATCCAACTCAATGCCAGTCACACAAGTTCCTCAGGGCTCTGTTCTCAGCTCTCTGCTCTTCTGCATCTACAGTATATGCTTCCCCTCTGCCGTATTATTGGTAGCTTTGACTGATTTATCATTTGTATGCAGATGATATTGTAGTCTATTTCAATGCTAAAAGTGAAACTTCATCAGAGCTTTCTCAGCTCATACAGTTGTGCTTGAAAGTTTGTGAACCCTTTAGAATTTTCTATATTTCTGCATAAATATGACCTAAAACATCATCAGATTTTCACTCAAGTCCTAAAAGTAGATAAAGAGAAACCAGTTAAACAAATGAGACAAAAATATTATACTTGGTAATTTATTTATTAAGGAAAATGATTAAATATTACATATTTGTGAGTGGCAAAAGTATGTGAACCTTTGCTTTCAGTATCTGGTGTGACCCCCCTTTGAAGCAATAACTACAACTTAACATTTCCGGTAACTTTTGATCATTCCTGCACACTGGCTTTTTGTACTTGTACTTTTGTACTTTTTACTTTTTGTAATAGTTGGTGACCTCACCGACTATTACACTTGCTCTTAGAGTGATCTTTGTTGGTCGACCATTCCTGGGGAGGGAAACAATGGTCTTGAATTTCCTTCATTTGTACACAATCTGTCTGACTGTGGATTGGTGGAGTCCAAACTCTTTAGAGATGGTTTTGTAACCTTTTCCAGCCTGATGAGCATCAACAACTGTTTTTCTGAGGTCCTCAGAAATCTCCTTTGTTCGTGCCATGATAGACTTCCACAAACATGTGTTGTAAAGAGCAGACTTTGATAGATCCCTGTTCTTTAAAGAACACAGGGTGCCCACTCACACCTGATTGGCATCCCATTGATTGAAAACACCTGACTCGAATTTCACCTTCAAACTAACTGCTAATCCTAGAGGTTCACATACTTTTGCCACTCACAAATATGTTATATTCAATCATTTTCCTCAATAAATAAATGATCAAGTATAATATTTTTGTCTCATTTGCTTAACTGGTTTCTCTTTATCTACTTTTAGGACTTGAGTGAAAATCTGATGATGTTTTAGGTCATATTTATGCAGAAATATAGAAAATTCTAAAGGGTTCACAAACCTTCAAGCACAACTGTAACTTTCATTAGGGAAATTAAAACCTGGAAGGAGCAAAACTCTTTAAAATTAAATTGTAACAAAACTGAACTCCTGCAAATTGGCACTAAAGCAGAACTTAAGAAAATGTGCTCCTTTTCAATCACTGTTATCAATGGCATTATTAGACCATCTTCTAATGCAACGAATCTTGGAGTTATTTTTGATTCCTCCCTTTCTTATTCCACCCACATTAACCACATTAAGAAACTTTCTTACTTCCACTTCTGTAACATATGTGTTTGCTCATTCCTCTCCTTTCCTAATGCAGAGAAACGTTCATGCTTAACAGGCTTTTATCACATCTCACATCCATTATTGTAACTCTCTCTACTGGCAGGTGCCCTTCAAATCTTATCACAGCCCCAGCTGATTCAAAACTCTGCTGCAAGAGTCTTTACGTGAACTAGCAAGAGCGAGCACATCACGCCCATCCTGCTTCGCCTTCACTGGCTCCCCGTGTCTTACAGGATTGAATATAAAATTCTATTAATAACCTACAAAGCTTTAAATGGCCTTGCACCAGACTACATCAATGACCTTCTCCATCATTATGCTCCTGTTCAGTCACTAAGGTCCTCTGATTCTGCCAATCTTGTTGTGCCTCACACTAGCCTGCACTCTGTGGTTGACAGTGCCTTCAGCTGTGTAGTCCAAAACTTTTGAATGACCTCACAAAATTAATTAGATCAGCTAACTCAGTTCATTCTTTTAAAAACAACTGAAAACTCATCTGTTTAGTAAGGCTTTTAACTTAAATTAACATTCTGCCCTTCTTCCAGTTTACTTCTCTGTCCAGATGCTCAGGATCATTTGTATGCATGTTGTACCACAAATTATGTTATTTGTTCAGGCTATTCTTCTAGTTTTGAATTTAGTATTTTATTCTATTTATTGCTTTATAAATACTGTATTTATCTGTTTTAGTGTTCTATGCAGAAAATATTTATATCCAACATGACACATATCCTGCTGTTCTTTCTGAGATGCTCAATATAAATAAATGTATTATTATTATTATTATTATTATTATTATTATTATTATTATTATTATTTATTTGACTGACGTCCAATCCTATGCTGGCTCCTGCCTTGCTCATAGAGAGTCTTTTCAAAATCCTGCCTCAGAATAAGTGGATTTGGCAAATGAATGAAGGAACCCTTTCATATCCTCCTTTAGATCACAATTACAAAGCCCAACTGCAAAATCGTTAAACGTTAAACCCAATCCAAAATTATTATATTACTAATCGATGTAGGGGGTTGAGAGCACTGCATATTTTTCTTTGAGGAGGTCATCCGATTTTTAACCAATACCTTCAATACAAAATCCATGTTTTTATTTATGAAAGTTACAGTATGTAATACCCAATACTTCACATGAAAAGCAGTCAACCTCTTGAACTCAGTAACTAGTTTTGCCATCTATAGCAGCTATTACTGTACACAGACCTTATTCATCATTTTTGATAATTCCATCACAGCTCATCTGAGGAATGCCAGGGTTTTGTCTTTGCAGAAGTGCTTCAGCCCTGTGATTTTTGTGGAGTGTTGAAGATAACCTGCTTGCTTCAGGTTTCATTGCAATCTTTCAATAGGGTCAAATCTGGCCCAGTATGCCCAGTTAATTTCTAAACTCAATATTTCTTTTTCTTCATCTATTTTGAAATATCCTGGCTTTTTGAATCATCAACTTTCTACATATAGTAGTTCATTTGAACATCATCATCTGGATGGTATCAACATCCCCTGAAGAATCCAGTCATATAGATCACTGTCCATGGTTGCTTAAATGACAGCAATGTATTTAAACCCTGGTGCAACAAAACATCCCAATCCATGGTACTGCTGCCACTATGCTTATCCACTGTGGTAGTATGACCATGTGTACAGACAGCAGTGAAATTTTTACTTGCATATCCAACCAACATACAGCATGTTACCACTCCTTGGCCACACTTTTAACAAGAATTTATTGCAATGCAGAACTCAATTCTATTTGATAGAAAACATAAATCAGCTTACCTGCTGTGTTCCTTGTTTTGTTTACATGAGATTATAATTTATGGGATTTCTTTGCACAAGTTTATAATTCATTTCTTGTTGTGGATTAAATGCTATAGCATAGCCAGAGTACTTGATCCACGTGCGTGGGGCATTGCTGTAACTGTTATGAATTTCAGAATCCTGCATTACACTACACAACTTAGCACAAATTCTAGCCTGAGACATTGTCAAATGTAATGCTAAAGTTGCTGAATTTCTGTGCTGACTAGGAATCACATAATCGAATAATTACATGGGACACAATTATCTCATGACTTTTCATCATGGTTTCAAGTCTCCTATACACCACAAAAGGATTGCAAGATCAACTCATTTTGGCAGTCAATGAATGTAAACTTCCATATGCTGAGTATGTTGGATATGTCGAGTCTAGCCACAATGTTGGACCCATGTTGTTACTTTTCTCAAATGAAAATATCTGTACTAGCTCCAAAGTTCAATGAGCTTCTCCTCTATTTCAAAAACGTTTGCTTCCTTCTTTTTTTGTAGCCACTGTTGTATTTCTCTTTTTGGGTGTCATACGCATTGTACATCTGAATCGTAGCTCACTGCCTGTTACCTCTCTCATACACACAACAGCTCACCCTGACTTGCTACGAGAACATCAAATCATTTGTGATGGAAACCAGGCGCCAACGACCCTACCCCCAACATGAACACACACAGAGTCCTGGGTTCAAATAAAGGATGGTTTATTCAACCTTTTTCTTCCAGAATACCACAAAGTAGCACCAAAACACAGGTTTCTCTCTTCACAATACATAATAATCTCCACAATACTCTTATCGCGGCACTGCCATCCTCCAGTTGAGTGTTGCCTTTCTTCCTCCCAGCTCCGACTCACCTGGGTAAGGGAATGCAGTCCTTTTTATTAAGGACCTGGGAGTATTTCCGGTGCCATGGAAGTACTTCTGAGTCATACGGAAGTCCGTTGCAGCAAGGAGCTTGTCTTCTTGCCTTCTTTTGAGTGGGCTGTACATCCATCCCTTCTGGTCCTTTCTTCTGGGTCTGATCTCTTTCTCCTCCCTGGCTGCCTGTCTGCCTTTAAGGAGTCTCCTGTCTGGGTAAGGAACTATCCCCTCTTCTGGCCTAGATGCCTGCCCAGCCCATGTGGCATCTACATATTAAAAGCCACAGAGTGTTATGGCTGAATTGCTGAGGTGTCACAATACATGACTGATTATTACAGGTGTGCTCGGCGACTATCCACGACTCGCTGTAATTTTCTTAAATGACATCTACAATTGAAAATTTTTGGAAAAGTTGTGGAGTGTGATGCCAACTTAATTGTCAAATGAAGCATTACAGACAGCAATAATTATTTGAATTCTTTTTGCAATCTTTTTCTGTAGACAGAGAGACACTGCAGCTGCTGTATTGGATGCCTTTTATTAGAAACAATAGTGTAAAACAAATAAAAAAGCAAACAAAATTGTTTGTGATAGCTTTGATTACTCAAACAGCTTCAAGAATCCATGACAGGGCTGAGATAAGCACAAACCTTCAATTGGTCATTTTACAATTGCTCATCAATCTGACATACTCATCTTTGGCAACTAGGAGGAAAACTAGAGTACCCAGTGACAAACTCACAGGAACCTGGGGAAAGGGAAGAATGCAGAAAGATAACAATTGGGAACAGAAGTTGAGCCCAGGATAATGAAGGCAGCAGCACTAATCACTGAATCACTATGCCACCCTTGTAACTTAATATTGATCAGTTATAATGCATATGACGCTGTATTGGAAGTGATGGGCTTGTGTTCCATTCTTCTGTCCTCTTTTACTGCAACTTTTGTCTGGAATTTGAAGAGCAGGAAGATACGCATCAAATCAAACTCAAGTAAATGAAGGGCTCAAGAAGTTGTCTAATGTATTGACCAATACGCTCATTTCTACACTCACCTAAAGGATTATTAGGAACACCATACTAATACGGTGTTTGACCCCCTTTCGCCTTCAGAACTGCCTTAATTCTACGTGGCATTGATTCAACAAGGTACTGAAAGCATTCTTTAGAAATGTTGGCCCATATTGATAGGATAGCATCTTGCAGTTGATGGAGATTTATGGGATGCACATCCAGGGCATGAAGCTCCCATTCCACCACATCCCAAATATGCTCTATTGGGTTGAGGTCTGGTGACTGTGGGGGCCATTTTAGTACAGTGAACTAATTGTCATGTTCAAGAAACCAATTTGAAATGATTCGAGCTTTGTGACATGGTGCATTATCCTGCTGGAAGTAGCCATCAGAGGATGGGTACATGGTGGTCATGAAGGGATGGACATGGTCAGAAACAATGCTCAGGTAGCCCGTGGCATTTAAACGATGCCCAATTGGCACTAAGGGGCCTAAAGTGTGCCAAGAAAACATCCCCACACCATTACACCACCACCACCAGCCTGCACAGTGGTAACAAAGCATGATGGATCCATGTTCTCATTCTGTTTACGCCAAATTCTGACTCTACCATTTGAATGTCTCAACAGAAATCGAGACTCATCAGACCAGGCAACATTTTTCCAGTCTTCAACTGTCCAATTTTGGTGAGCTCGTGCAAATTGTAGCCTCTTTTTCCTATTTGTAGTGGAGATGAGTGGTACCCGGTGGGGTCTTCTGCTGTTGTAGCCCATCCGCCTCAAGGTTGTGCGTGTTGTGGTTTCACAAATGCTTTTCTGCATACCTCGGTTGTAACGAGTGGTTATTTCAGTCAAAGTTGCTCTTTCAGCTTGAATCAGTCGGCCCATTCTCCTCTGACCTCTAGCATCAACAAGGCATTTTCGCCCACAGGACTGCCGCATACTGGATGTTTTTCCCTTTTCACACCATTCTTTGTAAAACCTAGAAATGGTTGTGCGTGAAAATCCCAGTAACTGAGCAGATTGTGAAATACTCAGACTGGCCTGTCTGACACCAACAACCATGCCACGCTCAAAATTGCTTAAATCACCTTTCTTTCCCATTCTGATATTCAGTTTGGAGTTCAGGAGATTGTCTTGACCAGGACCACACCCCTAAATGCACTGAAGCAACTGCCATGTAATTGGTTGATTAGATAACTGCATTAATGAGAAATTGAACAGGTGTTCCTAATAATCCTTTAGGTGAGTGTATTTTGGATTGAAATTCATAGAGTATTCTGTTTTTAATTTTATTACCTATGTCTCTTTATGGTTCAACCTAATGTACTTGGTTCATTCCATTTGTTATAAACACAATACAGGGGGTCCTCGGGTTACGACACAGTTCCGTTCTTACAACAGTGATGTAACCCGAATTCTGGTGTAAGTCAAAACACACTCTAGCCTAAGTCACTTACCAATCTTAACACATTTGCAAAATCGTAATCTAGAACATAAAAACACAAAATCTAAGCCACAGAAAAAGGAAAAGGACATAAATATACTGTACTGTACACTGTGCTGTAGTAACAGAAAAGATGAGTGTGAAAAAGATCCTTACCTTTATTCCTTCTCATGTCTCAATTTTTTAAAGTTTTTATGGGAGTGAGTGTTGTAAACTCAAAACGTTGTATTTCGAAACGTTGTAACTGAATCCTAGTTATTATCATTTCCAAGAATCAAGTCTTTCATGCTGTCAGTATATGCAAGGAGACACTTTCAATGTAAGAACATTATGTTTCTATTGTGTAATGTTTCAAAAATATTTTTAAATTATGCATTCATTGATTAAAATGTGATTTAAATTGTTGCAAACGTAATATGATCAGTTTGAGATATTCCATTAGTAGATTTCCTATAAAATAGAATATATTTTCAAAAAGCATTAGATAATGGTTTGGTTTTACAATCAAAATTATTTCAGAAACTTAGAACTTACAGGAACCACAGAAATGAAAACACTTTTTTGAGTGAATATTACAAAAGAATATTAGACATGACCAACATTTCTATCATAATGAAATGAAAGTGGACTTTAAATCTCAAACTTTACCAAAAAAAGAATGCACAGATAGTCAGTCAGAGAGCACAAAAGGCAATGTCAAGGATTTGTTAGCTAATATTTGTTGCAAATGAAAGTTAACACATTTTTATGGTTTTGTATTTGTATGGATTGTTTTGAAATGAACAAGTGAAAACTAAAAACATTCAGATACCCTATTTCTAAAAAATGCTGCAGACAAGAAAGCGATCATCCGTATTTTTGCTGATTGATCAAATCAGAAAAGCAAGCTTTTGTATTTTTATTAGAGTCTGTATTTTATTATATACTGAATATTAGAAATTGGTCTGACACGGGTTCAGTTGTTGGAGAACCACATTGGCAGCCTCGGTTAAATTTCACTAAATAAAATATTACAGTAAAGTTGTCAACCTCTGCCGTTAAACAATAACATAAGAGCTTTCGCTTAGAGAGGAACCCAACTTTTCTCTGTCACTTGGTTTCTCACCATGGTCAAACTAAAGACACCCACTTAAATCAGGATGGGCAACATATACTGTATCTGTGGGCCTGGAAGGGGAGTGGCATGGTCAGGCCTCATCCAGCTTCAGTCTTTTGGATCTGCAGATTGAAAGACATGGTTGTGAGTGACAACACTCCTTTTTATTCCTGACTGATAGTTCTTACCTTCTCAGAGCCTTGAAGTATGTGTGTGTGAAAACCTAAACATTGATATCTGCTAGAGCTATCCTCCAAGAACTAGTGACCTTAGGTTTTCCTCTGATACAGAACCTCATATCTCATTTAAAGGGAACAGTCAACCCCAAGACATCTGTCTTAAGATTTTAGGAACGGGGACCCATATACTGTGTGATACATTCTATTTACCAGTTGTCACATTTACTATACCATACTGGGATGTAACACCAGAAATAGTGGTCTATAATCACTGGCCTACATATGATTTTGTCCTTCAAGTTACTGTCCATTCCAGGCTCTTGTTTATAGGTGCAAGGTAGGGTCAAATTTTGCACAAAGTGCCAATAATTATAACTATAATTAGGAATAATAATGCTAATCAAGGTACAGGCATTGCCAGCAGGGTTCCATTGTCTTTTTATATTAAAAGAGACTTAAAAGGGCTGAATAAAGCTTAGATTTCGATGTGAGAAAAGGAGAGGTATTAGTCTGTTATGGGATATGCAAGTAATCGTAAACATTTAACCAAATAATCAAGGGGGCAGAGGAGCACCTAAAACCTAGACCTCCCACACTACATGCATCCATCACTGGCATCTACTTTGATTGAATAGCAAAGAGATGCACAAACTTGACATGTATGACTGAGAAATGAAAATAAGTCAGAACATGAAATGAACTAAAATTGTTCATAAGAATAATGTTATCAGTAAATTTCAGAAGAGAGAGTATTTTTAAAGAAGTCTTACCTCTGCATTGAAGTTTTAATCTGATTAAAAGGGATTTTTTTTGGTCTACATAGGATTAGTTCTCAGCTTGGCACCAGTGCTGCTGGGTTATGCTCTTTGCTCCCCATAACTCTGAACCAGTTGAGCAGGTTAGAAAATAGATGGACTTAGAGACAGTACCGCGGACAATTACATGAAGAACGCTTAGCAAAGATAAAAAGAGCATCCCAAGTAAGTATCAGTGTCTGACCTGGAACACATGGCTTCTCCTGCTCGGTGAACATGCCATTACTGATTTAACTTGTTAAAGTCAGGAAGCGAGAATTGCCTGTTCAGACAAGTGCATTTGAAGTTTACTATTGGCCGCAGGTGGATATCTGTGTGGGGCCAGTGAGCAGGTTCACTCTTACAATGTTTCTTCTCAGTGATGGCCCTTGGGGCTTCAATGCTCTCCAGATTCAGCTGTTGACTTGTCTGTGATGCACATCTCATCTTTACCACTTACACATTAAACAATGTAAATTATTGTGTAACTTTTAACTTTTAGGAAATTGCAAGCAACCTTTCAAGAATATGATCCCCAATATAGAAAAGAAAAACACTCACTGAGGAAATTATTGGGAACAACTGAAAACCTAATTATCCATGCAATTATCTAATCAACCAATCACAAGACAGCATAACAATGCATAAAATCATGAACATGAAGGTCAAAACTTCCTTTAATGTTCACATTAAACACCTGAATGGGGAAAAATGTGATTTCTGTGACTTTCACTGTGGCATTATTGTTGGTGTCAACCAGGTTGGTTTGAGAGTTTCGGAAACTGCTGATCTCCTGGAATTTTCACACACAACCATATCTACAGTTTACTCAGAATGGTATGAAAATAAAAAAAAACATCCACTGAGTGGTATTTTTATGTACTGAAATGCACTGTTGATGAGAGAGGTCAGAGAATAATGGCGATACTAGTTTAACCTGAAAAAAATGCTACAGTATCTTAGATAACCCCATTACAACTGTGGTGACCAGAAAAGCATCTCAAAATGCACAGCATGGCAAACCTTGAGGTGGCCACAACAACAGAAGACCATATTAGGACTGAATTTCTAATAATTTGTAAATGATACTTTTGAATCTATAACTTAGTAACACTTTAGTTTAAGTACTACAAAAATGCATCTATTACTCTTGTGTAACAAGACCTTAACAAATGCTTCTTTTGGTCTTAACACTCATAAAACATCATTAAATAGGTTATTTATGTTGGTGCAGTGTGGCATATTGACATGATGGTGAAATTACTTGTTAATATGAAGGATTCACAAGTGTTATACTAAATGTGTAATATCAAAGAAATGTGTCTCAGTTAAGTCACCTCAGACCACTCCAAAGTGAAGTTTTGTTAGTGGGTCACTTTGCAGAGATGAGTAGACGTTTTATTGATGCTTTGTAAGTGTTATTAAGACCAAATGAATTGTACTATATGTTTAGGGCTTGTTAAGTTCAGGTTCAGGTTGGGGAGCATGCACTAGTAAAGCATGTTGCCACACTCATCACATGTCAGAACAGCTTGTGATCCTGGTTGGCAACCCCCCAGGCAGATGGCAGTCCAGCCCCATCCTTTGGAAATGACCATCTATCTGCCGCAGCTATGTATTACATGGGCATCCCCTTGGCCTTTTCCAGCAGCTCGGGCCCTCAACAATGATGATCCTGTGAGCCGGCTCACCCTCGGGGAATTGCGTTATATGGCTGCAGTGCCATAACTGACACTCCCTCACAAAGCAGGTAATGTACCTTATTCGAGACTCCATGAGCAACCACTTATTCAACACAAAGTCAAACCAGTGGTACGCAAGAATTCTTCAAAAAGACACCGTACCAGAGCCCAGTCTTCATCTCAAGTCACTGGATAGTGTCCATGTCTTGCAACCACATAGCAAGACAGGAAGTACCAGGACTCTAAAGACTTGGACCGTGATCCTTTTTCATAGATATTGGCAGTGCCACACACCCCTTTACAGCGACCTCATAACCCCCATGCTCCCCGAATCCATCTACGGACTTCATAGGAAGAGTCACTAAACACATGAATGTTGCTGCCGAGGTAAGTAAACCTCTCGACAAGGTCAACACTCTCTCAACAGACAGACACACTGATAATGGCGGTGCTCAAGAGGTCATTAAAGGCCCGGATCTTGTTTTTTATCCAGGACACTCTCAAGCCCAGACACTCAGACTCTTCGCTCAGTCTCTTGAGATCCTTGATCAGAGCCTCCATTGACTCCATGAAGATCACAGCATCATTAGCAAAGTCAAGATCAGTGAATCAGATGCCCCACAGCCGATGGACTACATGACCCTGCCCAACACTCAGTCCATGCAAGCATTGAACAGAGTATGAGCAAGAACACACCCCTGATGAACCTCTGAATCAACAGGGAAAAATGCAGAGATTCTGCCTCAACTCTGCACAGCAGTCACAGTACCAGTGTTCATGATATCCAGCAACTTTGAGACTTGCTACATAAGAGTAAATGCAGTACCTAAACAACAGTTTTAGCGATAATCTTTTCCATTAAAATTTTTGGTTAAATTTCAAATCACGCTGAAACCTGTATTGTAGAAGTCTATCCAAAAAAAAAAGTGACCCCCATATAAAAATGAGAACAGCTATGCAAGACGAAGATATTTAAATTATTTGCTCATAAATCCTATTGTTGCAAAGAGCATCATAATAACTACTGTGTTTAAGTTCCACAAAAATAATTTAACAGTTCACTTGTTTCTAGCACTTGTTTTTGTTGGTGCTGAGAGTAATGTGTTTTGATGCAAATTTTAGATAAACTGTAGGTGTAACCTTTGGTTCTGCAATGCCTATTTCAACTGCCACAAGGAGATACTGAGCATACACCAGTGCTCATGGGGTATATACAGGGTGAGTCAAAATTATGTTAACATTTGAATGGCAAAAACAATTTATTCACAAAACATACTTCATATGTGCAAGGTGATTTACAGGAATTTCTCAACCTTTTCGCCATCTTGTTCAAAATACTAAAAACCAACAAGCAACAGTAACAATTAACGCCCAGACACACATTTTGCAAGGAATAAATTATTCCATAGTCCATATTCCGTCCTTCACGTCATTGATGTCACAAACTTTCCTGCTATACATATGCTCCTTCACCATACCAGATAACCAGAAATCACAGGGTGTCAGATGTAGAGGCCATGGCAATTGTTCACTATGACTTATCCATTAACCTGGGAAGGTGCAGTCGAGATAAAAATAATCCATTAGTGTTAAAATAATTTTGACTCACCCTGTATATAGTCATGAAGGCTTTGGTGGGCAAAGTCTGCCCAAAAGACTGGAAAGGAAAACAATCAGGGTTCTTCTTTTAAAGTTTGCAGGTGTGAAGATTTATATGGTTTGATGTGTACAGGACAATTCTATCTGGTGTTTCTCTGGAAATTCTCCCATATTTTATATATTTTGTATTTGTCCAAATTAGGTGCATTGGCGATTCTAAATTGTCCCTAGTGTGTGGGTGTGTGTGTGTGCCCTGCGGTGGGCTGACGCACTGCCCGGGGTTTGTTTCCTGTCTTGTGCCCTGTGTTGGCTGGGATTGGCTCCAGAAGACCCCTGTGACCCTGCAGTTAGGATATAGTGGGTTGGATAATGGATGGATGGATGGCTCTTAGTAAAACATCAACTAAACACTTGGCAAAGACAAACTTACATTCTGAATACACCTAACATAATGATATCTTGTATTGTATATGACTATTTGAGGAATACTCCTTTAAAATTGTGTCATCATGCTATATTTAAAGAACAAGGAAATGTCTGGCAATGTACAAAATAGGCAACATGTTTAATTATTGTTTTAAAGAAACAGGGAAATGAAAAGGTTGGTCTAATTAAACTTTGAAGACTATGTTTCCAAAAGTTGCAAACTCACCTCCCACAACATTTTCACTTTTTCTTTGTTGGTATGATATATTTTGGAAAATGCCGCTTTTACTAATCCTGGCAGAAACATGCAGGCCAAAAACAGGGCAGCGGCCCTTGAGATTAAAGGCTCCATAAAAAGGCAGAGTGGAATAAAAATAGAATGAGAGCCTCGATTTGAATGCAATGTAGTGAGTGAATTGAGACTACAGGATGTCACATCTAACTCCTTGTTACTTTTTAATTCCTCCAATTATGCTGTTTGAATTAAATCTCTAAAGTCAATTAAGGCAAAGTGGTTAACAGCTGAAGCGAAGCACGTAATATCAGCAGTGAACAAAGCAGCAAGTGAAATTGTGACCACCCTGGGAGGGTCAAACGGAAATTATGTTTTTAGATTTTTTCAGTATAAATTATTTTTACTGAAGTAGCAGGAGCTTCATAACTTTTATCTTTTCAATTGTGAAATTAAATTAAAGGTAACATACAGGATTTGGTGAATACAGTATTTATCAAAATCTTTCTCACCAAACTTTAAACCCACAAATTAACACATTAGGTTGCAGTGGAGTCAGTAAGCAGAGACCAGGAACAAAGGCCTTTTTTCTCTGAGAATTGAATTGTTTGTCAGTTAACACCATGGGTACTGTGGTCCAGATGTAGTGTTGGATCTTGGAGGTTAAACCAGAAATTTGCCAGAATAATCTACACTTCTGTATCCCTGGGTGCTCCAAACAAGTTATCTAGCAAGAGCGTGTGTGTGTACATGTGTGTGTAAAGGCCAGGACAACGCCTCTACCATACACTTTTCCAGTTTTTCCATTTATTAAACACTCCAAAAGAGAAAAACAACTAAACAGACTTCAGTAAACGGAATTGGGCTCCTTTATATTATAAAAGGTTTGGACAACCTGCATGTTATTAAATTCAATAAGGAGTTGTGTAAGAATACAAATATCATTACAACATTTAAGCTTCCAAGTTACATGTATACATAGAAGCATGTAACCATACAAGTTCTTTATCCATTTTCTCCTTCTTCTTTTGTGCTTACAGGACAATTACATTACATAAATAAGGCTCCTTTGTCATTTATGTTAAATCTAGCTGTAGTGTAGGTGGAGTTCCATTGGCTAGAAGTGAGCTGCCAGCTATCTACCCTAGTCTCTCTTTAATCTTCCTCTTCCTGGCCCACATTGATGGAAGGCTTCTTGGAGCCCTTACATGGTGTGGTTTCTCCTGGTCCACTTCTGGAGATATTCTTGGGTAGATGCTTCTTTCATGGGCTTCCAGGTCTTTCCTGAAAAGCAAGCAGAACATGCTTGAAGGCATTGGGATTTCCTCAATGTTCCCCCTGGTATTCTCCCTGTACATCCCTCTCACAACTATTGTTTTCACACACTCTCCATTTCTGAGATTCAGAATGCATTTATCTCAACAGCAGCTCAAAAAAACAACAGACAAATCTGTTACCAGTTTTTTTTTTTTTTTAATTTTCAAAGGGTAAAATGGCTCAGTGCTAAACAAATATTTGTGTGCTCTTGTTTCTTCCCTAAGTGTCAGGGTTAATAGTAGTAGTAGTAGTGTTAGAGTCCCTCTTTCTTCTTACTTTGAAACGGCAGGGTTCTGTTATATGTCACAATCAAGTATATCATATCGTTATGTTGTTGTATTCAGAATATAATGTCTCACCCTACTTTTTTATTGTGTGGGGACATATGACCAGAAGCAGTGCTTCGCTCATGGCAGGCTCCCTTGTGCCTATGCAAATTATCATGGGCATGTCTTTCTTTGGAGACTTGTGGTCCCCTCCTGTAAAATGAGAAGAACATGCTTTGAGGTAACCAGAGTTCTTAATCGTTTCTCTTGGATTCCCCTGTGCTCCCCCTCAGGATGGTGGAGCTAACTGTGACAATATATATATATATATATATAAATATATATATATATATTTATATATATATATATATATATATATATATATATATATATATATATATAAATATATATATATATATTTATATATATATATATATATATATTATGAGAAATGGCCGGCCATTCATTCTGGCCAATACCCCCACACCGCTAGATGGACCCCTTCCGGCAGCATGGAGGGGCCCCGAATTCCAGCAGGGCATCATGGACATTGGAGTTTTCCTTCACAGCCCTGTTGGATACCATGGGGGGCCACAAGGGGACGCTGCAGGGAGGCTCAGAGACTTTTATTTGCCCTATAACCTGGAAGTACGTCTTGGTCACATGGACAGAGGAAATTACGTACTTCCGGGATGAAAAGGAAGAGTTTTGATCTGACCCGGAAGTGATAAGAATCACATGGACTGAGAGGATCAGAAACACTTCCGGGTCAGGGACTATAAAAGGACTATGGGAAATCCCAGACAGACGAGCTGAGTCGGGTGGCAGGGGACAAGTGTCTGGGAGAATGGAGGATTGATTTATTATTGTGTTATTGATTATTGTTTATGAGAATTGTGGTGTGGAGGGTGCTTTGTGCACTGAATTGTCCAAATAAAGAAAATTATTGGACTTTTACCTGGTGTCTACCGTCTAGTCTGAGGGTTCAAGGGGACAATAGCGCCCGCTATCTGTCACAATAAATATTTTAACTAATATATCCTGATCTTCAAAGTTGTGTTTGATAAAGGTGTAATGTGAAATATGAAACATTTCTCTTCATTTAAAAATATTAAGGATAGGTTGGAAAAAAACCTGAATTGTTCTGAGAGGAAAGCATCAGGAGATAAAGTTGATGTTAATGGGGCTTTGCAAGGTTGAAACCAGGAACTGAAAAAAGGAAAAATTGAGTAGAAGACAAACATTTAAAAGTCAAAAAGGCCAAACAAAAACTTGTAGTGAAAAGAGCGAGACAAAGATTCAAAACCAAAAGCGTTTGAAATTTGTATTTTTCTTATTAATTGATTGCAGGAGGATACAGAAGAAGACAGGTAGCACTAGTATTTTAATATGTGGGCCAGTAATCAATGCTTTGGATGTAGAACTTGAAACAGTGAGGTTGTGGGTTCACATCCCACTACAAACACTACTTGACCAAGAGCAAGTCACTTCACCTGCCTGTGCTCCAATTGGAAAAACAAATGAAATGTTACCAATAGTATCTCAAATGTTATAAGTCACCTTGGATAAAGGATTCAGTCGAATAATAAGTAATAATAATAACAACAACCCCTGATGGCATCACATACCACATCATCCATTCATGTGATGGCAATAAGACCTGGTTCCTAAAACAACAAGGTGACTTCAAAGAACAAAAGGAGACAAAAAATGTCATCTAGAACAACACATCAAAGTATTTTTAACCATACTGTAAATAAAATTAATAATACAGAAATTTCATAATAGCATTATAGAATAAACACAAAAAACAAAAATACATTATATGGCAATGAACATTTGATAGAAATATTGTAGCTACAAACAAAAGGCTATTGATTCTTCTATTAGAATCGAGAATAAAAAGTGTTTCTGTCAAGGTTTTCGGAATGACTTCACATGGTGCAAGGTGTTGGTGGTAGAAGCCCCGTGAATATGTTAGTCAGTCATTATCCAACCTACTATATCCTAACACAGGGTCACAGGGGTCTGCTGGAGCCAATCCCAGCCAACACAGGGTACAAGGCAGGGCACACACATACCCACACACTAGGGACAACTGAGGATTGCCAATGCACCTTACCTGCATGTCTTTGGACTGTGGGAGGAAAACCAGAGCACCTGGAGGACACCCACACAGACATGGGGAGAACATGCAAACTCCACGCAGGGAGGACCCGGGAAGCGAACCCAGGTCTCCTTACTGTGAGACAGCAGCGCTACCACTGTGTCACCCCCCGTGAATATGACTTCTTCCCAATGTGGTTAACAGCTCAAATGATGGTTTTTATTGTTTTAATTTATTAGTGATTTATACTGGTCACAATGTGAAATTTTCTTTCCTTTGACTTGATACATACTGTATTACTTGATAATTGTCAGTCTTTTCGCTCAGAGAAGACAGTCCACAAATCAGAAATGACTTTAAAATAAAGTGCCGTCCTTTATCTGTGACAGCAGCCACAACTACTGTTGACCAGTGCCTGAAGTGTATATACATAGAGAAAATTCTGGTACTTTCTGGTGATTAAAACCGATTCATTGAATTGAAGAGCAGGGAGCGAAACATTTGGGGCTGCGATGCAGCAACATTCTGATCAAAGAGCCTTTCCCTTTGGAGTTTCAGATGCCATAACATACTGATAATTGATCGAAGAGTGTGGAGAGGGGGAATTTGCTCGAATGTGTGTGTTGCTAGCCTTTATGTTCAAAAACTATGGCACTATGCACCAACCCCTGCCAGTACACACCAGTGCTGCTGTTGACCAATTTGAAGACTAACAGGGTGGGTTTCCAAGCTCAGCATTGTGGTTATTGAATCCTTAAAATGTCTTTTGTTCTTAAACAATAAGATGTACAAGAAACACTGCTTCTGTATAATCATAATAATAATACTAATTGTAATACTACTACAATAATAATAATTGTAAAGATATTTACAGACTTAAAATATCAACAAAATGACTTTTAAGCTAAAAAAAGTAAATTAGAAGAAAAGTGTTGGAATGAATTGTTAAACTCACTTACTCACAAACTGTCTTTGCGATGAGGGAGAACATCAGAAAACTATGAAAACTCACACAGACCCCAGGAAAATGTGAAGACCTTGCACTGACAGTGAACATGCTGATGTTTAATGCCAGGTCTCTGGTGGTGCAAGGCAACAGTGTTAACCACTGCACACCAGTGCCACATTGAGAAGCACTACAGATTAGTTACGCTGCTTTAAAGGAGTTTGTGGATGCCACCAGGTACCGTAGTCCTCTTACAACACTTGGAAGCTTTCCCAATTTTCAGCTGGGTTTCCTTTTTTGTAGAGCTTTTTATGCTTTGGTGACTCTGGTTTCCTCCCACAGTCCAGACATGCTGTCAGCCCGAATGTCCCCTGGGACTGAATGACCTCTTTACAGGTTTCATCCTGCTTTGCGTTGTACCAGTTGCTACCAGTATATGCCACACTGGGAAAAGTACTTTCAGAAAATGGACAGGTGAAATAAATGGTTCTTTTACTTGTCGTGCAATTCTATTGAGGCTTTTGTAAGTATTTTATCTCTCTAATTAAGCTGAAAATGTTATGCTATTTTCGTGCAACTGCTAAAAAAAGATACACTATAGTATTTTAGGTAAAAATAAAAACAAAGAAAATTACATCATGTGTTTAATTAGGATTTACACTGTAGGCAAATGATTATTTATACAGAGCTGGAGCAAAAAAATGCATTCTAAAGAAAATAAACTTCAACCACGAAGTAAACATTAAGGTCTACTTTAGCAAACTTACCTTTATTGTCATGTTTTCCAAACAATGTAAACTTCAAGAAGTTTTATATACCAGTTTTTAAAATCTGTCTCTTTGTCTCAAAACTTGAAGATTCTTCAAAAATGTAGCAGTTTTTATATATTTTAATTTAAACTAAATACATTTTAAATTAATTACTTATTAATATTGTCCCCCGTATTTCTTGGTAGCAGTGGTCTGCGAAGTTCCTGGTTCCTGGTTGACTGCATAGCCATCTGTTGGTTTATGTCATCATCTTCCAGAAAACCAAAATGTTCTCCTTGTTGTAATATTATGCCATATGTCTTGGCATTGGATATTGAGGAATTATAATGAGGTCACACCCCAAATGTCTTTGTCTTCTTCCCCTATCTCCCAGAAAATTCCTCTGCCCTCTTCTAACCTGCAAATCACACCATCTCTTCTGGTTCTCACCTCCCTGAAGAAACAACATGATGGCATCAATATAAACCAGCAAGTAACAGAGATACACTTGTATGATCAACACACAATCTTTTTGTTCTTTTTTTTTTTTTTGTTTGTTTGGTTTATTTTTTGTCCACAGTATTAAACAGAGACATCCAAGGTGGGCAATCAACCTTCTTGATTCCCTTTTCTCTCTTCTCTTTACGATTATCATTACTGTTTTGTTTTTTAATGTAACTGATGGCTAATGTCAGTGCTATGTTATTTTGTGCCCTAGGCTAAGCATACTAGTGCGCCAACTGACTGTTCAGTAACTAACCCGTGTGGCTGGGTCCTAATTCACCTTAATGGTAGTGCCGGCCCTGCTGATGGCCTTAGCTTTGTCCTGCTTCTTATTAGTTCTTATTAGCATTCTGCATCTGAGATACAGGTGGCATGGTGGCACACTGGTAGCACTAGTATCTTGCAGCAATGAGACCAGGGTTCATCTCCCAGGTTGTCCCTGTATTTGTAGGCCGAGTGGGTTTCCTCTGTGTGCTCTTGTTTCATCCCACAGTCCAAAGAAATGTAGTATAAGTGACTTGGCAATGCCAAATTGGTCCTATTGTGTGTTTGGTGTGTGTGTGTGTGTGCGTGTGTGTGTGTGTTAGCCTTGTGATGGGCTTGTGCCCTGTCCAAAGTTTGTTCCTGCCTCGCTCCCTATGCTAGGTAAGATAGGTTCTGTCTGTGATCCTGGTGTGTATATAGCGGGTTTGAAAAGAACATGACATCTAAGATACTTGTCTGACCATTTCTGAGCATCTACAGTATATTCAGTTGCTTGAGGAAAAGCGTTATCTTTTTACTGGGGTGTTTGAATTTCAGCTTCTTCATCACCTTATCTTTATGAAACTCACATCACATGCTTCTGCGTTCTTTAAAGACACAAAGCTAACTTCACAACTTAGTAACAACTCATACTGATGGCAATCAGATTCTGTGTCATGATGCAAAGAGAAGACTGCAATGTCTCAGCAAGATACCCTACACAAATTACTCGAGGGAAAAAAGTCTGGAAATGTCTTGAAGAAGCCTCATATTTAATGTGATAGAAATAGAACTCCACAACAACAGAAAAGAGTTGGGGACCGTCCCCGTATAATGTCAAATGGACAATAAATGCAAAAAAGGCAATAATTCAGATCAAAATACTTTTACAGCAATTGACAATGGTACATGAGAAAAGATGGCATTTTACACAGTGGAAAAATGGCTGACAGAAATGACTGTTTCATAGCTGTCAGATGAAAGTGACTTCATCATTGGGAGCCGGAAGTGAGGTGATGCCGGAAGTGATGACATCGAGGTGGAACCAGATGTGACGTCATGGCAAAGACACCGAAAGTGATGTCATGGCAAGGGTGCCGTAAGTGACGTTATCATCAGGAGTCAGAAGTGGAAGTGACGATTGGAAGCCATCTTGGGAACCCGGAAATATGTAAGGTAAGTTATATTTCTTTTTTTTGTCTGGCAAGAGAGAGAGAGAGAGGTGTTAGTACCGTATATTAACCCCTTGTCTCGCGATATTTCATTCACCTCCGGGCTTGTTGAGTGCCTCCTAAGCGCACGTGTGTGACATTAATTACGAGTGAAACAACCGAGTTTTCCAAAATTGACACTAAAATTTGTTTCTCATTAGATTTCACAAATGTGAAATGTAAAATATGTTTAGTTTGTTTTTAGAATGGAAAGCAAATAATAACAGTCCCTAAGGGTTTGGTATATCCTGGAACCCCTTTGATGAAAATAAAGTGGTAGGGGTATTCTTGAAATGTGACATAGCTAATAAAAAATGTTGGCGTTGTTATTAAGAAATTTCAAGGGTTGTTCAAGTGTTAATGGTGGTTCAGGCATGTACCAGGGTGACAGTGACAAAATAGCCCCTCCTGCATAAGCAATTGATTTGTTTATGGAATAAAAATATGACGTCCAAAAATTGACCTTTGTTAATGCAGCCTCTCTAATCCAATCATGTACACAATAAAAAAGAATTCCCCATGGTTTTTCACAATGAGAAAAAGGTGGCAGATAAGATGAATATATAAGAGAGGAAAAAGGTTTTTATATATAGAACTTTTCTTCCTATCTGAATGGTGTTAATTTCACATGTCACAATAGAACACAGTTTCTTATAAACTTTTGAGAAGTTAAACTTTAAAGTTTCACTGCAAACTCAGTTTCACTAACCCATCACCCCTTACTGTATATGTTTAAAAATACTGTATATGCATATGTAACAGCACTGTCTGACAGTAGTGCTAGAGACATAAAATTGGATTAGAAAAAAAAAAAAATGTCTCCACTAACTTCCAACGAAAATATTTTTATGTTGTGCCAGATTTGAGTACTGGCTGGACCACAGCATCGACGCCTTGATGTCTACATCTTCTTTTCCAGCTGACCTCTTCAAATACCCTGCTAACAAAATGAGAGATAAACTGGTAAATGTTATTAGCAATAAACTATTAGATGTGCATGGTTTACAAGAACAAACAAGTTTCGAAATAAACTGATGATTGCTATAAAAAACCAGAGGCTTAACTGTTACAGAAATCAAACAGGAATTACCAGGAGTTGTTAACAAAAGCACCAAAGTTCAATCCAACACGAAAACTGAGAATTGAATTTAGATGTAGAAAGCTAAAACAATAAACCAACACGTGTTCACAGTTCGAATCCATAATCTCAAACAAAGAAGTGATGGTTCTCAGCTGGAATTTTATGCATTGTGATGTAACCAGTAGTGCTATTAGTAGATGGTCTTAAGCAAACATGCATTGCTCCCTAGTAACCCATTAACTATCTGATGAAATTCTAAAACAGTGTTTGGATGTACTTAAGAATAAAGTAAAAAAAATTTGCATTTTTTTTAAACAAGATGTTAAGTAAAATACACACAAAGCCTATAAATTCAGCTTTCAAAATATTTAAGTCCTATGAACAGAAAAAAATATATCTAAGGTAATAAAATTTACTAACAAGAGCACAGGAGTTTTCCAACTCTTTACATTTTGGTTTATTAACATAACAATATTAGCTGCATGAAACTTGATTTGATTGATGTCATATAATAGAAAAACAATAACACAATACAATATAAAAACAACCTTTAATGTGCAAATCCAATCGTACATGACTAGTGAAACTGTAGCAGTCTCTCTATACTTAGCCCTTCTTGAATGATTAATGGAGTAATTAAAGGTAGGCAATCACCTACTTAGAAAATAAGCTCCTAACTATCTTTTAAGGACTGTGGAGTATATAACCCACGGTGTCCTCATTGTTTGTTTCTAGCTTCATAGAGATGGCAAAATTATGTTTTTAAGGCAAATAGAGAGGATACCTGCATGTATTGCTCTTTTCCCATCTTGCCTGGATTCATTTATGTTTCATTGAAGTGAGGAACATCCTATTCCATATTTTCAATTCATGGAGGGGATGCAGTACTCTTTCCCAGACTGAGAAAATTAATTAAAAGTAAATTTTACCTTCACTGGAAGAAAATACATTTTTGGAATCCTCCCTTTATAGTTTAGAACTTTAATTAACTCTAGCTGTCAACTGATCACCACCTGGTGGTGAGTTGGCTTCGATGGTGGAGGAAGATGCCGGTCAGACCTGGTAGGCCCAAACGTGTTGTGAGGGTCTGCTGGGAACGGCTGGCAGAGTCTCCTGTCAGAAGTAGCTTCAACTCCCACCCCCGGCAGAACTTCAACCACGTCCCGAGGGAGGTGGGGACATTAAGTCCGAATGGGCCATGTTCCGTGCCTCTATTGTTGAGGCGGCTGACCGGAGCTGTGGCCGCAAGGTGGTCGGTGCCTGTCTTGGCGGCAATCCCCGAACCCGTTGGTGGACACCGGCGGTGAGAGATGCCGTCAAGCTGAAGAAGGAGTCCTATAGGACTTTTTTGTTCTGTGGGTCTCTGGAGGCAGCTGATAGGTACCGGCAGGCCAAGCGGAACACGGCTTCGGTTGTTGCTGAGGCAAAAACTCAGGCATGGGAGGAGTTTGGAGAGGCCATGGAGAACGACTTTCAAACGGCTTCGAGGAGATTCTGGTCCACCGTCCGCGTCTCAGGAGGGGAAGCAGTGCAGTGTCAACACCGTATATGGTGGGGATGGTGCGCTGCTGACCTCGACTTGGGACGTTGTGGGTCGGTGGGAGGAGTACTTCGAAGACCTCCTCAATCCCACTAACATGCCTTCCAATGAGGAAGCAGAGCCTGGGGACTCTGAGGTGGGCTCTCCCATCTCTGGGACTGAAGTCACCGAGGTGGTCAAAAACTCCTTGGTGGCAGGGCCCCGGGTGGATGAGATCGCCCGAGTTCCTTAAGGCTCTGGATGTTGTAGGACTGTCTTGGTTGACACGTCTCTGCAACATCGCATGGACATCGGGACAGTGCCTCTGGATTGGCAGACCGGGGTGGTGGTCCCCCTCTTTAAAAAGGGGGACCGGAGGGTGTGTTCCAACTATAGAGGGATCACACTCCTCAGCCTCCCTGGAAAAGTCTATTCGGGGTTCTGGAGAGGAGGGTCCGCCGGATAGTCGAACCTCGGATTCAGGAGGAACAGTGTGGTTTTAGCCCTGGTCGCGAACAGTGGACCAGCTCTTCACCCTTAGCAGAGTCCTGGAGGGTGCATGGGAGTTTGCCCGACCAGTCTACATGTGTTTTGTGGACTTGGAAAAGGCATTCACCGTGTCCCTCGGGAATCCTGTGGGGGTGCTCCGGGAGTATGGGGTACCGGACCCCTGATAAGAGCTGTTCGGTCTCTGTACAACCGTGTCAGAGCTTGGTCCGCATTGCGGCAGTAAGTCGAGCCCGCTTCCAGTGAGAGTTGGACTCCGCCAGGGCTGCCCTTTGTCACCGATTCTGTTCATAACTTTTATGGACAGAATTTCTAGGCGCAGCCAGGGTGTTGAAGGGGTCCGTTTGGTGGACTCAGGATTGGGTCACTGCTTTTGCAGATGATGTTGTCCTGTTTGCTTCATCAGGCCGTGATCTTCAGCTCTCTCTGGATCGGTTCGCAGCTGAGTGTGAAGCGGCTGGGATGAGAATCAGCACCTCCAAATCCGAGACATGGTCCTCAGCCGGAAAAGGGTGGAGTGCCCTCTCAGGGTTGGGGGAGAGATCCTACCCCAAGTGGAGGAGTTCAAGTATCTCGGGGTCTTGTTCACGAGTGAGGGAAGAATGGAGCGTGAGATCGACAGGCGGATCAGTGCGGCATCCGCAGCGATGCGGGCTCTGCATCGGTCTGTCGCGGGGAAAAGGAGCTGAGCCGTAAGGCAAAGCTCTCAATTTACCAGTCGATCTACGCTCCTACCCTCACCTATGGTCATGAGCTATGGGTAGTGACCGAAAGAACGAGATCGCAAATACAAGCAGCTGAAATTAGTTTCCTCCGCAGGGTGTCTGGGCTTTCCCTTAAAGATAGGGTGAGAAGCTCAGTCATCCGGGAGGGGCTCAGAGTAGAGCCGCTGCTCCTCCGCATCGAGAGGAGTCAGATGAGGTGGCTCGGGCATCTGATCAGGATGCCTCCTGGACGCCTCCCTGGTGAGGTGTTCCGGGCACGTCCAACCGGGTGGAGGCCCCGGGGAAGACCCAAGACACGCTGGAGGGATTATGTTTCCCGGCTGGCCTGGGAATTCCTTGGGATTCTCCCGGAAGAGCTGGAAGAAGTGGCCGGGGAGAGGGAAGTCTGGGCCTCTCTGCTTACTGCTGCCCCGCGACCCGACCTCGGATAAGCGGAAGAGGATGCTTGGATGGATGGATGGATGGATTAACTCCTTCTTATTGTAAATTATGGTAAGGGTGAGAAGGACTGCTAATGTACTATATACAGTATATAGGAATTTGTCAAATATTTATATGGTATGTTTTAATGTTTAAAAAAATAATTCAGCCATTTTAATAACTGCTTTTGAGAATATATTTGAATGTCTTATTTTATGATGTAGTGCTCTGTCTGATTGCTTTGTATGGTCAAAAGGGCTGATCTCTCTGTGTGGTCAGTAGTGATGGCCTTGGAAAATAAAAGGGCCTGGAGCTTTGCCTAATGGCTGCTCTGTCAGCCCAGTTCCAAATGTACTGAGATAGCTAGTGTAGACTAAGATAAAAAGTAGGAAAATACATGTATTTAATATTAAAAAACTGTGTGTTTTAACAGGAGGCATATCTCATTTCATTGATGAGAATTATTGTGTAGCTACAGTAACCTAATACATTTGCTTAAACCCTTACAATATGGTTGACTGTTACAAGAATCTGTAGAAGACAATGACAAAAACAATGATTTTGCCACAAATACTAATGAGCAATCTCAATTAAACATTTATGCCTATGAAGTTTTTCTGGTAAGTCGTTATAATGATATACTTTATATCGAAGATGTGGTTGTTGTATAAAAGAGAACAACAGAACAGGTGAAAAAAGAAGTCAGCTCTCCACTAGGAGGACCATGTTTGATTACTGGTTGGACTGGCAGGAAAGAATAAATACACTGCTGGCTGTGAGTTTTATTCTATTTGTGGTTATTCTTAATTATTTAGATTCCTCGACATGGGTTCAGATACATACTATTGTTGACAGGGTGAAGCCTTTATAAAGACTACCCTGATGGGTGCAGACAGGTAAGGGTTGGAGATTTTCCTCCACACTGGTGTTTTCTGGACTGTACAAGAATCAGATAGGAGTGCATTACCCTTCTCCTGTGCTCCCTTTAGGGCCTTCTCCATAAACATGACAAAACGATCACATCATCGGCAATGTTGTGTGGGTTAAATAAGTGGACCAGCCTTAGCTAATGCAAAGTTTGTTTATGAGCAGGGCTTGGTCTGTAGATATTCATCTAATTATTTGACAGCACGAAAGAGCTTGAAGATGTGTTAATAGCATATATAGTACATGCTAATTAAATGCAATATTTGTGTGTGCACATAAAGAGGTTTCTGTATATTTTCCAAAACAGTCTCCCAGGAAGCAAAACCTGACATGCCAATATTAAACAGACAAGAGGTGCTCGATACTCGACTGCACAACACATGTATAATTACAAACACTTAATCAATAATAACAGTAAGAGAAAGCAATTCAAACCTAAATATTTTAAAATAGAATAAACAATAAAGAAAACATGTAAATAAAATTTCTAAAAGCTAGTTTTGCTTCCCATCTAAAATTGGTTGAAATCTAAATAATCCATATTACCTCTGTGTTAATATTTGCAGTGCACCATGCTATGCCATTTAGTATGGAATTTGTAACAGCAAATAGTATTGATGTTTGTGATTCTCCATCTATTGGAATGAAAAATGCAATGCACTTTATTACTAAAAAAGTTAGTGAAGCGCCATCCTTTGAAATGACACACAGATTAAGATGGATGATGCCCAGAAGGAACTAAGAAAATAAACCTGCTTTTGGTAATTTAGCACAAATAAACCTGAGAGATTAAAAACACATTAGAAATACAGAAAACACCAGCTGCTGGGGGTCAAATAGCGCACTTAGCACAACAAACACCAACTACATTTTCCATATTCATGACAAAAAGCCTGCCATTTAATTGATTCCTGCAGCATAAATGGTTAGGTATTTTTCTAATCTGTCTCAGTGGAGCTCTGGGACATCTTACAAGGCCAGGAATACACTTAGAATATCATGTGGTTATCTTCCCAGAGCTCCTTCTGAAAGCCCCAGGTATCTCTTCATCCATGTGGCCCATAGAAGAGGTAAAGGGCCAAGGCCTCTTACTGTGTGAATTGCATAGCCAGGAACAGGACCCTGTGTCTTCCTTACAAGAGCTCTCTGTTATTGCCTAACAGTTCAACAAAGACATTTATTTACATAGCACGTTTTCATACAAATGATGTAGCTCAAAGTGCTTTACAAGATGAAGAAAGAAAAAAGAAAAATATAAAAATGAGATATATATAAAAATAAAATATATAAATAATAACTGCAGTAGGCTGGTGCCCTGCCTGGGGTTTGTTTCCTGCCTTGCACCCTATGTTGGCTGCGATTGGCTCCAGCTGACCCCCGTGACCCTGTAGTTAGGATAAAGCGGGTTGGATAATGGATGGATGGATATAAATAATAATATAAAATTATATACAGGGTGGCTAATATTTATTTATATGATTAAAAAGGCATTATTGTCTGGAAACTACCAATGTTATTGTCAAGTAACATAATGGAACATGAACATTAAGAACCTTTTATGTTTTTTCATCCCCTGTTCTCCATGGCGTGGGCCACCAATACGCCATCCAGATCGATACACGCCTAAAGACGAAGAGCAACACTGGCACATTTGTACTAGTATCCTCTGAAATTCTTCTGTGATAGCTGCACATAGCTCAGCCACATTGTGGATGTGATGTTGATACACCTTGTCTTTTAGGTAACCCCACAGGAAAAAGTCTGTTGGGGTCCAGCACATTGTTACTCCCATTCTCAGGCTACACAGTGATACCATTTTCAATACTTTTCATGCAGTTGTTTAAATGCTACAGCCTGTGAAACATAATATACATAAATATGGGCCACCCTGTATACTGTATACTGTATATATATAAATAAGTTCAAGATAACTTGTAGCCAAATGCTCATCCTGGCAGCCTTTCCGATATAACAGTACACTTAAAGTAATTCATTCTGATACAATCGATAAGGCATTGTAACTTCTAAAGGTGGTTTACTCTTACTTGGATGCCCATAGAAATGAAGATACTATTGTATCCATCACCTAGTATTTTCCACTATCCAGCTTCTTCTGACTTTGCCACCAGCTTTCCAATTTGTCACACTGTTAAAAAATTATTTTTGTGCTGTCTACCATTTTAAACACAATACTAGATCCATCTATCCATTTTCTACTTTACTCTCTTAGAGCACTTTTAACCACAGGCTCTTTCCACCACAGTTTTCTAAAAAGCACCTCCGAGGGTCTTTTCTGCTCATTGCTATCAGGTAATTCAATGCCTCCACCTGATGTATTGATTGTGTTTATTTTTATTTATTTATTTATTTCTCATTTGATTGACTGTATTATCTGTGTTGTGAGCTTGTATCCTTGTTTTTTATGTTTCTGCTGCTGTATGGATCAGAAGTTCCCTGTAGAATTAATAAAGTTTATCAAATCTAATCTAATAAAGCACTGCACAGAGTGAGTGGAAGGCTTTCCTGGCAGAATCAAACCTTGGATTGGATTGTCACACCTACATTTTGACCATTTAAAAGCCACCAATTAGCCTAATTTGATCACTTGTTCTATATGGAAGTAAACTGAACTACCAGAAAAAACATACATGGACACAGGGAACTACGCCCGCTCCACATCAACAGAAAACTGGCTCCAAGTCTCAGAAACGTTGGTAGTGCTGATCAGTTGATGAAGGTGACATTTAAAACATACTGTTTTTAAATATTTGCAAACTTCATTGACTTTACTAACATTTTAGGAATATTAAATGAGTAGAGCAATGTAGTAATATCAAGTTCTGATTTCAAGTTGCTATTATATGTTGCGGCGGACTCCTGGGGCTCTTGCAAAGCCAGGACGCCTGGAGGATGAGAAGACAATACCTCCCCCAGGACACAAGAGGGTGCTTGGATGATTCCGGAGCCTTAGACTGTAGCACTTCCACCACACTAGGAAGTGCTGCAGGAAAATCATCAATGAGCTCCTGGAGCACAACCGGGGACAATATAAAAGGGGCCGCATCATTCCATTTGAGGAGCCGGAGTTGGGAGGCAGAGGACAGAGCTTGCAAGTGGAGGAGTGAGGGCAGCAGAGAAGACGAATGAAAGGAAAGAGAAAGGGACAGTGAGCATTATTGTGGTTGATTTAAGAATTGTGTAAGGTGTTGTGTATTAAAAGGAGAAGAAAAATTAAACGTGTGTGTTTTGGGACTTCTGTGTGTCCTGTGTCTGTCTGTAGTTGGGCTGATCTTCCACAATGTATAAGACAAAAATAATTAAAACAAATTCTCTTTAAGTGCAGTGCTGTGGAATAATTTATTTCTGTATGTCACGTTATCTTAAACAGTGCAGCCCATCATCAAATTTACCGGTAAGTTGTAAAAGAAAACAACAAGTATAAAAAGTGTTGTTAGAGTTCCCTGGTTAATGCAATATTCAATTTATAGTGATATCTCTTCAGGTTAAATATGCAACAGACCAAAAAGTGGCACTACTGTCATGTCACAATGGGGCTCTGGGCCAAGGGCCTTCTTGTTATAGAGTAAATGGACAAAGAGTTAAGTTTGCAGTGTTCTATTTCAATCAACTCCCGTAAAGCGGTTGACACACCCAAGCAAGTAATACATTTTGTAATTAACATTTATTTATTTCTTTAGATCGGAAGGGAGGGAGTATCAGATTAAGAATGTTGCAAAACATAAATTAAGAGTTTGCTGTCCGAAAATGGAAATCAGCTACAGGAATTGTTGAAATGTTCTAAAATAAGAAAACAAAACAGAACAATTAAAATTTGGAATTGAAAAGTTTGTAACTAGTGTGTGAAAGAAGTCAAAAAAGAACAAATGACTGATGACTTTAACAGCACATAATACAGGAAAGGTGAAAGTATAGTATAACACTTGTAAAGCAACATTGACCTGATAAAATACAAAATGACAACAGTAACTATTCAACTAGTCTCGAGGTAGGTTATTACAAGCTTACGAAGACAAAATGTTTATTCTGAAGCATCTAAAATTTAACATTTCGAGCAAAGACTTTCACTTTGACCTTGCCTTAACACTTTTCATAGCACATAGGCACACCCTCCAGTTTCACTCTGAATAAATTCTTTTCTCTGCCTTGTTTAGGCATGTTAAAAATAGCCAGTTTATTTGTGTCTTTTAGCTCTCAATGTGTTGCTTTTTAGAAATTCCAAATCATATACATTATATATTTAAGAGAAAAGTGCCCTGAGCCATCTTTAAATGACTGTCAATGTGTTTCAGAGTGTTTCCTGTGCTCTGTCCAGTTGATTATTTTGTATGTGGTTAACTTTATTAAGCCTTGAGTATGACAGTTTCTTAAGTTTTCCTAAGTTTCAGGTAACTTTACTTATAAAAAAGCTTATTTCCAGTTCTTTCAATATGAACAATATCCTGGATGACAGTAATTTTACAGTAAACCCAAATCATTTTTCCACACTGATACTAATTTTTTGCTCTTAGGCTAATGAACAGAAGTGAGCAGAACATTATGCTCCTCGTCCTTGATGTATATTATCATATCAAGAAGAGCACCAAATTGTCTAATTTAAGAGGTTTATGGTTTGGTACTCTTGCAGGTTGACCTCTGGTATAGAACTCTGAATCACCTAAACAAACAGAATGTCAAAGTTTATTGTCTGATAGGCTCTTACTTATGGTTAAATATAAAGTATTTCAAACTAAATAAACTGCAACTTGTCTCTGAAATAGACTGAGTAATGTCTACTCAAAACAATGTTAAACAATGTGATAAGGTTTTGTGATTCCATAGACCTTCAAATAGAACTTAAATTCAAAATGAAAATATTGGTTTATTGATCTTTGTTAATAAAGGAATAGATGACATTATCAACTAATACATTTTATTTCGAAAAATTTTAAACAGGAGTTCGGCTTTATTCATGACAACATGTTCAATTTAGCTTAAAAAGAAAAGAAGAAATTGCTTAGATTGTGTTTAAAAAGTATTTCTTCTATAATCATTTGCTATCCATGAATATTCTATTTATTTAGATTTCATACTATACATTTAAACCAATGACTTCACAAATTGCAGTATTATGCACATACTTTTCAGGCTGAGTATTTGAAAGTCTCATTCTATCATCTTAATCTAGCTGCAGTCAGCCTCCCTGTACTCCATCAAAACAAATAATGACACATATTTTAACACTAAGGATCCATTTTCTGAGCTCTTAGCTTAGCCATTAAACATTAAGTGAAGTAAACATATCATTTTTGAAACACCACCCCCTCTTTTATTATTATCAAACCAATCCTGTTTGAGCTGATAACCCACTTGTGTAAACTGAAACTCAATGGCATTGCTCAAGCAGGCCATTGTCAGATATTGTCAAACAGCATGTGACCTCTTAGGAGTCACAAAGCTGAGAGGCACAAGTAAGAAAGATTAAGCTTATGACCTTCTCACTCACATTTACTGCCATCTTCCAGGACTAAGCATACACTCGTCTTATTGTATGTGTATATTAAATATGACAAAGAGCAAGACATAAATAAAAGATGAAAAGCCCTGCAAAGCAGTGGCGTAGCGTAGTGGGGGCGGCAGGGCGGCAGGGGCGGCCCGCCCCGGCGGTACTTGTAGGGGGCGGCAAAGAATTACTGTATATTTTAGTCTTTTAAATTGAAATACCTAAATAAGGGGGCGGCGAAATTTTCCTCCGCCCCGGGCGACTGACACCCACGCTACGTCACTGCTGCAAAGGTCAGTGTTTTGCTTTGTGTTACCTTTAATAAGAAACTATGGGGTGGTGTATAGCAAAAGTAGTCTAGTCGTAGTGTCAATTTCATTACGAGCTTAATTAGTAAAAAAAGATGACCAAATGTTATGTTTTGCTTAAAAAGTTATGTTAAAATTTTTAGAAAATATTACCAAGGGATGTTAGAGAAAATCAAGTCAAGTGGCTTTAATGTCATACCTTCCTTACACAGTATTGCAGCATACAGTGGCTGTGGTCCCCAGGACTGCAGTGCAACATATACATAAATGCAGAATAAGTGCAACACAACTGAAGAAGTATACTATACTATAAATAGGTAAATAAATAATTAAAAATAAATAACAAGTAAGTGAATAAACAGTAATTATTTGAAAATAATAATAATAATGATAATAATAATAATAATAACTAAAATACTAATAAAAAACCACAGTAGTGACAAGTGTAACAAATGTACTGCATATAAATTTGCTACTAAGGGCACCACTGAGGGCAGGGTGGGCAGAACAGAGTCCAGCATCCACACAGCCAAGGGGTAGAAGATGTTTGGTCAGTTAAGTATCATAGGGGGTTGTTAATCGGTTTCAGCTGCTTTGGTGTTAATGAAATGAACAGGTGTACTAGAGGTGCAACAATGAGAAGACCCCCAAAACAGGAGCAGTTTAACAGGTGGAGGCCAATGACATTTTTCCCTCCTCATCTTTTTTGACTGTTTTTTCATTAGTTTTGCATTTGGCTGCGGTCAGTGTCACTACTGGTAGCATGAGGTGATACCTGGATCCTACAAAGGTTGGAGAGGACAGAGGACACCTTCTGTCGTCTCATTAGGAGCATGCCCAGACATTGTCAGGCATGCATACAAGCACGTGGGGGGCATAAGAACTAGCAAGTACAATTTTGAGTTGCTGCAATGAAATTTTGGCAAAATGGACTAGCCTGCCGCATCATTTTTTCACTTTGATTTAGGTTAGGACTAGGTTGATAATTTTCATTTCCATCAAACAATGTGGCATCCTTTCATTCCTAACACATTACCCAATCCATATAAGTATAGGTCTCCAATGTGATTTTATTTCCTATTGAGATCTGATATATTTTCATACTGTTCCTTTAATGTTTTTGAGCAGTTTATATATATATATATATATATATATATATATATATATATATATATATATATATATATATATATATATATATATATATATACTGCTCAAAAGAATTAAAGGAACACTTTTTAATCAGAGTATAGCATAAAGTCAATGAAACTTATGGGATATTAATCTGGTCAGTTAAGTAGTAGAGGGGGTTGTTAATCAGTTTCAGCTGCTGTGGTGTTAATGAAATTAACAACAGATGCACTAGAGGGGCAACAATGAGATGACCCCCAAAACAGGAATGGTTTAACAGGTGGAGGCCACTGACATTTTCCCTCCTCATCTTTTCTGACTGTTTCTTCACTAGTTTTGCATTTGGCTACAGTCAGTGTCACTACTGGTAGCATGAGGCGATACCTGGACCCTACAGAGGTTGCACAGGTAGTCCAACTTCTCCAGGATGGCACATCAATACGTGTCATTGCCAGAGGGTTTGCTGTGTCTCCCTGCACAGTCTCAAGGGCAAGGAGGAGATTCTAGGAGACAAGCAGTTACTCTAGGAGAGCTGGAGAGGGCCATAGAAGGTCCATAACCCACCAGTAGGACCAGTATCTGCTCCTTTGGGCAAGGAGGAACAGGATGAGCACTGCCAGAGCCCTACAAAATGACCTCCAGCAGGCCACTGGTGTGAATGTCTCTGACCAAACAACCAGAAAGACTTCATGAGGGTGACCCAAGGGCCCCATGTCCTCTAATGGGCCCTGAGCTCACTGCCCAGCAGCATGCAGCTCGATTGGCATTCGCCATAGAATACCAGAATTGGCAGATGCACCACTGGTGCCCTGTGCTTTTACAGATGAGAGCAGGTTCACCCTGAGCACGTGACAGAAGTGAAAGGGTCTGGAGAAGCCATGGAGAACATTATGCTGCCTGTAACATCATTCAGCATGAGCAGTTTGGTGGTGGGTTAATGATTGTCTGGGGAGGCATATCCATGGAGGGTCACACAGACCGCTACAGGCTTGACAAAGGCACCTTGACTGCCATTAGGTATCAGGATGAAATCCTTGGACCCATTGTCAGACCCTATGCTGGTACAGTGGTTCCTGGTGCACGACAATTCCTGGCCTCATGTGGTGAGAGTATGCAGGCAGTTCCTGGAGGATGAAGGAATTGATACCATTGACTGGCCACCACACTTTCCTGACCTAAATCCAATAGAACACCTCTGGGACATTATGTTTTGGTCCATCCAATGCCACCAGGTTGCACCTCAGACTGTCCAGGAGCTCAGTGATGCCCTGGTCCAGATCTGGGAGGAGATCCCCCACAACACCATCTGTCATCTCATTAGAAGCATGCAACGATGTTGTCAGGCATGTATACAAGAACACAGGGGCCATACAAAGTGCTGCGTACAATTTTGAGTTGCTGCAATTAAATTTTGGCAAAATGGACTAGCCTGCCACATAATTTTTCACTCTGATTTTTGGGGCATCTTTGAATTCAGGGGTCTGTAGGTTGATCATTTTCATTTCCATCAAACGATGTGGCATCCTTTCGTTCCTAACACATTACCCAGTCTATATCAGTATAGATATCCAGGAGGATTTCTTTTTCCTGTTGAGATCTAATGTGTTTTCAAAGTGTTCCTTTAATTTTTTTGAGCAGTTTTATATATATACATATACAGTGCATCCGAAAAGTATTCAGAGCATATCACTTTTTCCACATTTTGTTATGTTACAGCCTTATTCCAAAATGGATTAAATTCATTTTTTCCTCAGAATTCTACACACAACACCCTTAATGACAACGTGAAAAAAGTTTACTTGAGGTTTTTGCTAATTTATTAAAAATAAAAAAAACTGAGAAATCACATGTACATAAGTATTCACAGCCTTTGCTCAATACTTTGCCGATGCACATTTGTCAGCAATTACAGCCTCAAATCTTTTTGAATATGATGCCACAAACTTGGCACACCTATCCTTGGCCAGTTTCGCCCATTCCTCTTTGCAGCACCTCTCAAACTCCATCAGGTTGGATGGGAAGCGTCGGTGCACAGCCATTTTAAGATCTCTCCAGAGATGTTTAATCGGATTCAAGTCTGGGCTCTGGCTGGGCCACACAAGGACATTCACAGAGTTGTCCTGTAGCCACTCCTTTGATATCTTGGCTTGTACTTAGGGTCGTTGTCCTGCTGAAAGACGAACCGTCGCCCCAGTCTGAGGTCCAGAGCGCTCTGGAGCAGGTTTTCATCCAGGATGTCTCTGTACATTGCTGCAGTCATCTTTCCCTTTATCCTGACTTGTCTCCCAGTTCCTGCTGCTGAAAAACATCCCCACAACATGATGCTGCCACCACCATGCTTCACTGTAAGGATAGTATTGGCCTGGTGATTAGCGGTGCCTGGTTTCCTCCAAACATGATGCTTGGCATTCACACCAAATAGTTCATTCTTTGTCTCACCAGACCAGAGAATTATGTTTCTCATGGTCTGAGAGTCCTTCAGGTACCTTTTGGCAAACTCCAGGCGGGCTGCCATGTGCCTTTTACTAAGGAGAGGCTTCCGTCTGGCCATTGGTGGATTGCTGCACAGATGGTTGTCCTTCTGTAAGATTCTCCTCTCTCCACAGAGGACCTCTAGAGCTCTGACAGAGTGACCATCGGGTTCTTGGTCACCTCCCTGACTAAGGCCCTTCTCCCCAAATCGCTGAGTTTAGATGGCCGGCCAGCTCTAGGAAGAGAACTGGTGGTTTTGAACTTCTTACACTTACAGATGATGGAGGCCACTGTGCTCATTGGGACCGTCAAAGCAGCAGAAATTTTTCTGTAACCTTCCCCAGATTTGTGCCTCGGGACAATCCTGTCTCGGAGGTCTACAGACAATTCCTTTGACTTCATGCTTGGTTTGTGCTCTGACATGAACTGTCAACTGTGGGACCTTACATAGACAGGTGTGTGCCTTTCCAAATCATGTCCAGTCAACTGAATTTACCACAGGTGGACTCCAATTAAGCTGCAGAAACATCTCAAGGATGATCAGGGGAAACAGGATGCACCTGAGCTCAATTTTGAGCTTCATGGCAAAGGCTGTGAATACTTATGTACATGTGCTTGCTCAATTTTTTTATTTTTAATAAATTTGCAAAAATCTCAAGTAAACTTTTTTCATGTTGTCATTATGCGGTGTTGTGTGTAGAACTCTGAGGAAAAAAAATAATTTAAACCATTTTGGAGTAAGGCTGTAACATAACAAAATGTGGAAAAGTGATGCGCTGTGAATACTGTCCAGATGCACTGTATATATTGTATATGTATACTGTATTGTATATGTATACTGTATATGTATGCTCATGCAGCATTTCCGTCACACCAAGAAGTGCACATCTTTACATATCAATACAGAGCACATCTGGGGCATTATAAAGGGGCCATCTCACTCCATTAGAAGAGCCGGAGTCGGGAGGAAGAGAACAGAGCTTGTGAAGGGAGGAGTAGAGGTGGCAGAAAACTAAGAGAGACAAAATGAAACAAGGAACTGTGAGCAGTTTGTGGCTGTTTAATGCATTGTGTGGTGGTATAAAAGCAAGAAGGAAAATAAACGTTTGTGTTTTTTGGACATTTGGTGTCTATCTATCTGTGTTCGGGGACTGAACTTCCACAATATATATCATCAGGTCTGATCACAATGTGATATTTGGGTGGGTACAGACCAACCACAAGCGTTACCTGGTAGGCAACCACCCAAATAATCAGATTAGGATCAGGCCTATGGATGTAATACTCCAATCTTCACCCAGTAAGGTAAGCAAACCAGTTGCCATGGTGAAACGTCTGAAGCTCTGCCTCTGGTGCTGATGTCCGAGGTATGATCCCTGCAAGGTGTTCAGAGTTAATGGTGGTGTTACAGGTGTGTGCAGCTGTACATCATGAATTAGCAGAAGTGGGGTGAGTACATAGCCCTGGGAGCAGTATTGCTCAATTGCTTAAAGTGTTTCTGATGTGGACTGTCTGAGGTCTCTTTCAATAAATCCAAGACCCAGTTGCAAAGGGAAGTGTTGTAGCCTAGCAGACCCAACTTCTCTATAAGCTTCAGAAGAATGTTGGTGTTGAAAGCTGAACTGAAGTCAAAGAAAAGCATCCTAGTATAAGTGACTGTGAAATTGTAAAGGGTGTGCTAAATGCGCTCTTCGATGGAAAGTTCTATGCACTATAACATCATTGTGTTAATATGACCTTGAGCCATACCACTCTGTTGTGATAATCATTGCATCAACTTCTGTGGACTTCTTTACATACAATGCACAATGTCAAGAACCAAGAAACATTACTAAGTGTTTCAATAAATTGTTCTCACATGCCCTACTGTTTAATTAAGAGTGAGCCTGACTATAACAGAGACATTACTCCTGTTCATCCAGAGAGTGAAGCAAATATGAAGCAATAATTTGGGTGGGCCTGAATTCAGAAACAAATTTTATTTACTTGAGTAAATAAAGTCACTTTTCTTGCATTTTAAAATGGGGGCATATTTTTACTTGACACACACCTCTCTTTTCTATTGTTAATGTATTAACATTTTTATTTTTAAATAGTTTGCATATCCTTTTAAGCAGTTTGACTAAATAAATTGTTAGGTCATCCCTGGTAAATTATGGAATGCAGTTGCTAACTTCAACCTTTACATCCTTTTTAATAATAACTGATGTGAAACTTTGACTTACTTTAAAGGCACTAATGTGGAAGAGATGAGTTATGCAATAAAGCTTGTCTCTGTCAAAGTGATGTATAGTAATGAGGTCATGTGTTTATGTAACTGGCTCCCTCCATTGTGTGTCCAACGATTTACCGTATCTTCCAAGAATCATCCATTCTGAAAGCGTCTTTAACCAGATGAATTGTTGTCCTTCCAGTCTAAGCAAAGGCAGCAATCAAAACAAAGATGTACATGTCCCTTCTCCCTGCCACCTCCTGCAACGTTCGTAGGTGGATACTGAGGCATTCCCAGGCCAGCTGAGACATACAATATTTCAGGCATGTCCTGGGACTACCCTGAGGTCTCCTCCTGGTTGTATACAGTATGTCCAAAATACCTTCCCAGGGAGGCGACCAGGAGGCAACCTAATCAACTAATCAAGTGGCTCCTTTCGATGTGGAGAAGCAGCGGCTCTAATTTAAGCTCCTCTTAAATGTCTATGCTCCTCAACTTGACTCTTAGGCTGAGCTCAGAAAACCTGTGAAGGAAGCTCGTTTCTGCCACTTGTATCCACAATCGATTTCTTTCCCTCTTCCGCTCGAGGAAGCACTTCATCCTCATCCTGGGGGGTTGGGGGAGGTATTGCACCCTTTTCCAGAAGAGAACCATTACCTCAGACTTAGACGTGCTGATTCTTATCATGGCTGGTTCACACTCCACTGCAAACTGCCTCAATGTGGGTCTGAGGTTACGACCTGATAAAGCCAACAGAACCACATCTTCTGAAAAAAGGCAGAGATGATATCCTGAGGTCACCAAACTGGACACCCCTTACTCCTAGAAATTCTTTTCATAAAAATAATCAATAGAATTCATGAGAAAGGGCAACTCTGGCAGAGTCCCACACCCACCCAGAAAGCGTCTGACTTACTGCTCACAATGCAAACCAGACGTTCACTTGGCCCAGATAGCCTGCAATAGCGGACCCGATACCCCATACTCCTGAAGCACCCCTCACAGGAAATAATCAAGTTTCTTTGATATATTACTGTGTAATTTCATTTTTTTCTGCATTCCCATCTGAACTCCAAGATTGCCTTCTTTAAAGAGAGAGAACTTGTCTCCATGACACAATCTGTGAAGAGCGCAATACACAAATGTGAGGGCTGTACAGAAAGTAATACTTCTTTATCAGTACTCTAAAAATATCATCCCATATGTAATTCTTTTACACCATCAGACAGAGTATCTCATACTGCATGACTGGAATAATTTCTGCATTTCTAGGTGTTGCTGAACCATGGATATGAAGGATATACTGCTGCTAACTTCCACAAAAGCTGATTTGAAAAAGAAGAGACTGTACATGTGTTCAGAACTGTTAGCAGCATTTGAAACCCACAAGGACACCATTTTAGGGAATGTTTGGACTGGTGATGAGACCTGGGCATACCTGTATGACCTAGAGACGAAGAATCAGCCCATGGAGTGGTAGCATTCCACCTTCCCTAGAACAATGAAATTCAAATGCCAGTGCTTAACCCACAAGGTTATAGAGAATGTCTTCTGCAATGACAAAGGGGTGATTTTATTTGATTTCCTTGAGCGTGGGGCAACAATGAACAAACACTGCTACACAGCATCACTCTCGAAATTCTCTAAGAAAAGACAGTAGAAAAAGTTGAATGAAATTTAGTTACACCACAATAATGTATGACCCCCACACTTCTTTGGCAACATCACAGGTTCTTGCAGAAATGTGATGGACAGTGGTGCCACATCTGCTTTACAGGGATAATATGGCACCCTCAAACCTTCATTTGTTTGGTCAGATGAATGAAAGCCTTTGGGGATGTCGCTTCTATGATACAGATGAACTGGAGGAAACTATCAGGCACTGGGTTGGGAAATGCCCAAAAGAGTTTATCCAAAGTGTGTTTGAAAAGTGGGTTTAAACGTGGTGCAAATACATACACGTTCTTGACCAGTTTAGACTCGTCATTTTGACCAATTACTGGAGAACCCTGAAAAAAACCCAAGCAGATATAGGATCTAGTGAAAAAGGGTGATAGAAAATATTGCCAAACACAAATAGCACTGAGCAATTCACCTGAACAAACACAAACAAAAATATCAGAGGGCTTAATGTTTAAAACTAACAGTATTTTAAAGACAGTTGATGAGTAATGAATTTCAGTTGATTCATTCTGTTTACTTAGAGATCTGTTAGTCACGTATCACTGAACTGATCATATTAAGGAAAATGTATAATTCATGTTCAGATCTACAGCAGCTACATGCATATTATAGTCGATTAACAATGCTAAAGAAAAAAAACGCATCCAAAAAAACACCAAAAACGTGCTGGAGCTAGTCACTGTTAAGTCATTGAAACAACAGCTTCTTTCATCTTACTGAGCCACAGAAGAGTGCCAACTGTACAAAATGTAGACATGCTTTGCCATTACCCCAAGCATCTGTAAAGCCTGTGCATGTTTATATAATGAAGATGTATTTAATATAATAAAAAATATACCAAAACTATTTTAGGATTATAACAGTATTTTGGCTTTAACTATAAGCACAGTATTAAAGCAGGACCAAGAAACACAATCCAATAACCTTCATAGGGAGCAATACACTTACAGTAGTTATCACTAATATTTATAATTCTGTCCTTAAACTGTGACCTTGCCGCTGGTGTCTTCATTAGTGACCTTCAGAGCTAGTTTGCTTGAGGCCTAGTGCTCCTGCTAGAGGAGAAACTTTAGTAAATTATTATATGTATAGACAGCCAACAAAGAGCAGGCCAAAATTAGAACACTCCTGAAATCAGGCTTAGTGGTAGTGTTTGTTAACAAGGATCAGGTGGCAAGATGAGACCTTCAGCAGACCTCATTTTCTGGAGGAGAATTATTACTTCATAGAGGGGAGAATAAGCTAGGGCTCATGTTGGATTTTGAAATATACCTAGTTTACATTTTGTCATGTAGCTTTGACTCTGACATTGAACAAGATTTCTAAATTGGGAGTGGGCTCTATTCAGCAATGGAATTTCTCTAAAGGACAGAAGAATCATAGTGGTTATGAGGGAATTAGTGACATATTGTTGGAGTTTGATGAAAAGGTCACCACAATGTAACATTAGCTTACAGGAAATTAAACTTTGTTATTTCTGCATTTGTGTAAAACAGTATTCAACAGAGGAATAATGTCTAAATGGGCACCACTTTATGGGAAGCTTCTTACATATGTGTGCTTAATGTTGTCTGTTATGGCAGAAGTCCTACCACCTGTTTGTGAACCCTAATAGTGAGTGAACCTATCACGATGAAAGAAAAAAGTCATATATAAGATAACTGGAGAGTCATAGAAATGAACTGAGAGATACCAGAAAGCCAAGAAGATGGCAGATGCTTCAGTGGCCAGGGGGAAAGACAAGTGTGGTAGGTGAGGCCATGGAGAATGATTCTTCTATAGTATCAAAGAGGTTCTGTGATATGACAAAATTGCAGAAATGGTCTGCAGTAAGTAACTCGGCAGTTATCAATAAAAGATCAGATATGTCCACCACAATTAGGAAATTTATTGAGAGATGGAATGGAAACCCTTAAACCCGTTGGCTGCTTTCTATTCGGAGGAGGCATAACGGAAAGCATCACGTGGGCTCAGTTCTATTATTGTGTTGAGTTTACACCTGTGGTTTAAAAATGTCATAATGTCAGGTTTGCAGAGGGGAGTGCCTTGAATAACTCATCTCTTTAACAATGAGTGGATGTCAAGTTAAGTACTTCATGATTGTGACAATACACCTTATCATTTACTTGACTAAAATGTGAAGTCTGCAGTAAGTGTGGTACGATAAATATGTTTTTATTTGATCATTTTACTCTTCTTAAATAGTTTCCTACTTTTGAGAAACAAAGACAAGAGGATGCATTCCAAGAATACAGGAATCATACAGTTAGCTTCTCAGGGAAAAAACAATGTAGGACTACTGGAATACCACTCTGGCAGAGGGCTGGATCTTGGATTCTGGTGAAGCTCTCCAGATTATGCCAATATGATCACGGTCAATATCATTGAAACAGCCAGAACTTCATCTTTGGCTCACGTTTTTTTTTCCCCCTTTTGTTTCTTTTCCTGTAATTTTATAAACTCTATTAGATAATGATGATGACAAAAGTATTGGTGTTCCAAGCATATTATGGTTAAGGCCTTAAACGTCTTTCCAGCTTTAGATAATAGAGATTGACAATCATAACTGTAATTTGGGTAGGGAAAACGATAGCTAGTTTATTATATTTGCTTTATATATTTTGGTTGTTTGTAATGAAAACATGCAAATAAAGTAAATTAAAGAAAACTATGACAAGATCGATCTTGACTTTAAAATTAGCGATTTATTATGAAAAACTTCTATACAGGTGTACAGAACTGCATTTTTATAAGTAAGTGAGGGAAACAGTGAAAGCAGATAAAAGGAGTTAGTATTTTTTTCTGGGAAGAAGTCAATAATAAAACTATTTACAATAACAACAAATCATGCATATTTTATTTGGGCTAAACTGTGTATAATATTTAAAAGCCAAATGATATATGTTTCTTTAGTAAGAATCTCTCTTTATGCTGTACATGTGACAATACACCTTATTTACTTGACTAAAATGTGAACTTTGCAGTAAGTGTTGTACAATAAATATTTTTATTTTATCATTTTACTCTTCTTCAAAGTAAACAAAACATTGAAAGAGTTCCCTTGAGAGATTTGAAATTATGCTGCTAATGTCAGGCTCACTGAAATGAGCAGTAATTTAAACATCTACTGGGAACATGTAAAATTGTGATTTAAATGATTGTTTTATGAATATTTCAAAACAATACAGAGGCATGCACAGAAAATGACAATGCATAATGGTTTCTTTCTTTCTTTCTTTCTTTCTTTCTTTCTTTCTTTCTTTCTTTCTTTCTTTCACAAAATATTCCACAAAACAACAAGCTATACATACAGTAAGTAAAAACCAAAACAATAAAAAAAAAAAAACATTGTAAATGAAGCCCAGACAAGGCATTAAGGTTTGGAGCACCCTCAGGCAAACCCTGTACAACTGAAAACAAAATAATAAACATGACTTTCATGTGTGGTTTGTATAACATCTTTCCAAATAAGGTCTATGACTAGACTGAGGCAAGATGGCCATGAATCTGGTTAAGATGCAGGCAAGGAACAAGAGGTGGATACGGGGGACATGGAAGAGGTGTCACTTGTCTTCCTGTTTCCAGTTGTCAGAACTGCAGATGAAAGGAGAGGAGAGGCATTAGGCAACAGCGCCAACACTTGATTTGGGGTGGATTTCTCATTAGATGAGCCCTGAAGTTGACTTATATATAATCTGATGCATCAATGATAAACAGAGAGTTTTACAAGTGACTTTGACTGTCCCCACTCAGCCTAAGAGAGCATGAATACATGTATAAACCCAGCATGTTGTAAACTATCACAAATGTAGAACAAGCTAAATATGATAAAGTACATAACTGCCTGCAACTTAAGCTCTAACGCACTATTCAGGATACATAAAAATACAAACAAACATGCACACTCTCAAATATTCTTAAGTCACCCCAATAAAAAATGAATTCTTAGCAATACAGAATGAAAACAGCATAGTAAACCACAAATTTAAACTGCCCATATTCAGCAGGCTACCATTTTTCTTCATGATCCTTCCACAGTGCACGATTGTGTAGGCCGACACTGACAATCCATGGCAGGATACAATGAAGGTCTGAGACTAGATTTATCATTGCTAATGACACATCCCCAAATCTCCTGTGCAGTTAATCAAAATAGCAATGACAACAAGTTCTAGCACAGCTCATTAAAATGTGGCAAAGACTTTTGTTCAGATAAAGAAGCAAACAGCTAAAGGCTGACTATCATATTTAAATACTAGTAATAAGACTATAATAAAAAAAGGTGTAATGGTCACAGGAAACAATATGGTGGAGTATGTAGAGATTATTCCACAATTTATTATTATGTAAGAATTGATGGGTTCTTTACTTGTAAAATGATGTGTTTCGGTCCTGAATGTGGACTATTTGCAGTTAATAATCCACACTTGCATCAGTGGTGGGGCCAGAGAAACAGCTACGGAAAATAACTGGAATAGCAAATCAACTGAGTCTTCATAAGTAGCGTGAGTAAAATAAATTGAGTTAAGACAAGTGAGGTTTCTGCCACACAGTGGTATGCACCCCATAGTGGTGGCTCTGAGGCTAGGGATCTGCACTGGCAATCGGAAAGTTGCCGGTTCGAATCCTGTAACTACCAATGGCGACTCTGCTCTGTTGGGCCCTTGAGCAAGGCCCTTAAGCTGCAAGTGCTGAGTGCTTTGAGTATTAAGAAAAGTGCTATATAAATGCAAAGAATTATTATTATTATGACACTTTTCACTGAATTTGAGCCTTCAGCTTCAGTACTGTAACGTCTAATCTCTCTGCTGAGTCTACGGTCTGTCCCAGCTACATGGTCAAATCACCTTAACTGACTCCTCTCGAACCCTAGAACCAGGTGACTGCCCTGAGGTCCCCCATGTTAATTATAATGTGGTAATATGCTTAGTAACAGTAACCAAAATACTACAGGTGCTGTTTATGCAATAGTACTAGCAGTAGTAGCAGTAGTAGCAGTAGTAGTAGTAGTAGTATTGTGATATTTACAAAGTACCAGGTCATTTTTAGTTGTATGTCTGACCCGCGTGAGCAGTTCGAAATGACCACAGCTTCATTGTTTGAAAAGTTTAGCTATTTAAAAAATGTCTGCAAATTGGATAGACTCCAAAATAAAACATAACTATTTTGACAAGAACAGGCCATTTAATCCAACATTCCCGTACTTGTCCAACTCTTTCCATTTAGTACGATCCAGTCAAACTTTGAAGGTCGTTCAAACTACTACAGTTATTCCAGCTGTCTATGGTTTTCTGAGTGAAGAAAAACTTTCTAAATTTGCACAAAATTTACCCTTAACAAACTTCTGTCTGTGAAGATGTATTTAAGATGAGGAGATTGTTTTAAATAACAGCCTTTCATAATTTTATACACATGCCTCATCTTAACTTCTAGTCATAGATTTAACTCTTTCAATCTTTAATCATAACTGAAAGTATTTATATGTGCCACTTTGGCCGTCTTCCTCACGCCATCGATGGTTATGGTGCATTGATGCGGCTGTGAAGAAGTGGTGGAAACGTTGCCATATGGCAGTGCTTCTCAAATAGTGGGGAGCACCCCCCCCGGCTCCATCAAGGGGGGCGCGTTTGACCTCGGGGAACATGCTTTTTTATTTTTATTTTAAATTTTTTAATTTAGAATGCACTTTAAATCTTTTCTGTTACATTTAATAAAGCTATTCTTTGTTGTAAATTGGTCCATATTTCTTTCTTTTTTTATTCTCTTATACGTTAATAAGGATACAGTGTTATGCAGAGGTGTACTTATAACAATTTTATAGACAAACTAGCAAAATACCCGCGCTTCGCAGCGGAGAAGTAGTGTGTTAAAGAAGCAATGAAAAGAAAAGGAAACATTTTGAAAATAACGTAACCTGATTGTCAATGTAATTGTTTTGTCACTGTTGTAAGTGATGAGTGTTGTCATATATATATATATATATATATATATATATATATATATATATATATATATATATTTACACACACACACATAAACATATATATATATATACATATCTATACATATCCACATATATACATACATATATATCTACATATATACACACATATACATACATACACACACATATATACACACAAATACATATATATATATATACATACATACACACACACATATATAAACATATATATACATATACATACATATCTACATATATACACACACAGCTATTTCAGATCAGTGCAATACGCTGTTTGTTAAAACGGTTGACTCCGCCTTACGCAATAACAAATCAAATCATTCAGTTGTCTTTGCTCATATGTCATTTTAGAGCTGGACGCCTGGCATCTTTTTGGCCACAAGTTCGTTTCTGTTTGGTGTGAGGTTCTGTGTTGTGGAGATTCTCAGGATGGATTGCAGGTGCTCATCAGTGAGGCGACTCCTGTGTGCTGTTTTGTTAGTCTTTATCACTGAGAAGAGCTTCTCACACAGATATGTGCTACCAAACATGCACAAGGTTCGAGCCGCATGTAGACGGACTTTTTGTTCTTCAAAGTCACCAAAGCGCCGTGCAAACTCAGTGCGCAATAACTCTAGTAAGCGGTAAGTGTTCGGCAAGGCAGCTGAAGCGCTGCATTATGGGATCTGTAGTTTATTGTGTTACCAGCGCTTCATATACCCGGCTTTAATAACAATAATACAGTATATAAAATGATCTCGGGCCGGATATAATTACACGCCGGGCGGATGTGGCCCGGCCCTTGAGTTTGACACATATGGACTAAATAGAACTTGAAAAGATATATTTTTTCAAATGTGATCGCGCAATTCAGATAGAGTTGACGCAAGACTACAGCCTGCATGCCTCAATGAGTCATCCTCCCTCGCTCTTACTTTTTACCGCTCATCTAATGAATACACTGAGTATGGCTTTACCAAAACAATCATTGATGGCTAATAAAGTATCCATTATTCGAGTATGTAGAGCGGGATATATATATACATATATATATACCCGCGTATCGCAGCGAGAAGTAGTGTGTTAAAAAGCTAGAAAAGAAAAGGGAACATTTTAAAAATAACGTAACATGACTGTCAATATACAGTATTTGTTTTGTGAGTGTTACTGAGTGTTGCTGTCATCAAGGATTTGATTATCATTATTTCTTTCAATCAGGTTCGTATTTGTAGGATGTGTTGTGTTCAAGTTACATTCCGTGTTTGTCAATCGCTGTAAAGATGACAGGTTTCATTCATCGATTCGATTCTTACTGCATCAATAAACAGCTCGTCTTCTTCTTTATCTGAGACCTGACACACTGCATGCACGGGTTTTTTACACTGTCTTCCTTTAGCGGACATTGACTTTTTCCACCGTGTGCTTTGTTTCCACAGTAGCTGCATTTATGAATATGCTTATCAGACGCTTCATATTTTTGCTGCCTTTTCAATTGTGTAATTCGTTTTTGTTCAGCTCTTTGGAACTGTTGCTTTTATCTGTGCACGCGCCAGTTCACGTGAGCCACTCGTGTACTTGCATCGAAGGTTCCCAGCTGTGCTGGTGCCATCTCGTGCTATGTCCATGGCTGTATTTAATGTTACCTTAGTCCTGGCACTTAAAACTTTCTCTCGCAGTTTCGCTGAGTTTGTGTCAAACACCACCCTGACCATCTCATCTTCCTCTCCATAAGCACAGTCCTTCACCCGTGAATATTTACCCGTGGCAGTTTGCTATTGATTGCCGCTGACGGACGGCCTTATATGGGCAGGCACTAAATTACAAACGCCAGCGGCAGCCTGTCTATGAACTTAATTTAAAGTGTAGGTTTACATCGTGCTTTGTTTCCGAAGTAGCAGAACTCATGAATATGGTTGTATATGTCACTCGCTCGCTTCTTATTGTTTCGCTGCCTTCTCAATTATATAATGCATGTTTTCTTGAGCGCTTTTTTGAGGTCTTCCTGGTTTTCTATGTACTGCGTGATTACGTGGGAGGCGTGATGATGTCACACGAAACTCCCCCACGGCGTTGAAGCTCATCTCCATTACAGTAAATGGAGAAAAACTGCTTCCAGTTATGACCATTACGCGTAGAATTTCGATATAAAACCTGCCCAACTTTTGTAAGGAAGCTGTAAGGAATGAACCTGCCAAATTTTAGCCTTCCACCCACACGGGAAGTTGGAGAATTAGTGATGAGTCAGTGAGTGAGTCAGTGAGTCAGTGAGTGAGTGAGTGAGTGAGTGAGTGAGTGAGGGCTTTGCCTTTTATTAGTATAGATGATATTATTTTTAGTCGCGCGGGGGGCACGAGATGTTTTCTTCTTCCTAGGGGGGGCATGACAGAAAATAATTGAGAAGCACTGCCATATGGTGATATTCCAGTGTTAATAAGTTTTGTGAAATTTCTGAGAAGAAATTATTATAAGTCTTCAGAATTTTGCTCCTTCGTTTTTGGGTCTTCTATTTTCGATATCTGATCTATAATTTGTAATCTTTGTGAATAATATATCAATTTGGGGTAAAAGCAATAATAATAGAATAAGCACATCAATTTACCAGTACTTTGTAGCAGCCTATTTTAATTTACACACAAAAAAAACAAAAAAAAAACAAAAGAAAAAACTGAAAAGTTAGTGAGCACAGACCTTTTACACACCTTTCATGACCTCATCTACTTACATTTGAATACGATGTGCCATTGTTTTCAGTTCAGAAAATTACTAGGTCATCCTGATAAGTGTGAACGAGCAATATCCACTTAAACTACTTAAGAATTGTAAATGGTGTAAGTGTGAAAAAAAGTCTTGAATAAGAGTAAAGTACCTGCTTTAATATCTCCAATCATGAACCCTGGATAGTTCTGAGGAGACAGCCATGCACTTACCATCCCTGAGCAATGGCAGTTGGGATGTATAGCAGGAGGTGTGTCTTGTTGAAAAGCATTGTAGTCAAACCCCACTCATCATTACATAGCCTTGAAGAAATGCTGGGTTTCATGGGTTTCAAATTCAATAGCATGATGCCTGCTGTCTTTTCTGCATTATGTTTCCTTGCTTTATCATAGTGGCAGGGCATATCACTGTTATCCTTTCTCTATTTACGGTACACTTATGCCACCATGAACTGGATAAGCAGGTTAGAATGCAGAGGGTTGGATTTACAGGACACCTCTGACTTAACATAACTGGTGATTTTGAGTAGCAGAACTGAAAAGGCCTGCATGTAATTAGTCAAAATAGAAATGACAGGAGAAAAAAAGATTAATTATCATAAAAGGCTGAGTAATGCTGAGGATAAACAAATAAATAATCCTCAATAATGGAAAGGAAAGGCTTGAACCTACACCTGTATATCACTCAGCATATCCTTCCCTGTTCTGCTGAAATAATATAAAAGCTTGATTTGCATTTGAAGCAGAGCCATTTCAGGCATACCTACATTACAGAGTAACACGTGAGGAGATAGATGGTGCTTCAATCAACAACGCCTTTTTTCTAAGCAATGGAAACAGGTTTCTCAAACTCACCAGTAGGCACCTTCCAATAAAAGGTAAGAGTCAAATACATTGCCACAGTCAATTTAGAAGAACACACTAAATTCAGTTACAGTGTTTACATTTATAAGGCTTCAGTGCAATCAGAGATGTTTTTAACATCTTTATATTTACAGACAGCTCATGTTAATGACATTTGTGGCAATCATTAGGTCTTCTCCTATGTTTGTATGCATTCAGCTTGCCATACAATTTTAAACTATTTGTAAATATTTTGCAGTCATGGCCACTTATTGTAAAAGGTTTGCTGTGAAACAAAAAAAAAAATGGCTGGCTGATATCTATGTAACTTAAAATAATCAGGTGTCCGATTCCTATATGTAAGTAAAGCTGTTAGCACAATCCCCAAACTTCTATTGTCTGGGATGCAGTCTTGCTTCATCACCCTACCCTGTCTTTCTCATGACTCCTTGTGTTCACACCTCCAGCAATAAAATGTCACCTATCCTTACAATGTGTCACTTTTCACTTTTTTAGTAATAAGATACAGCAGTGGTGTAAGTAGAATTTGGTAGGAACTAATTCAAAAAGAAAATTACCTCCACCCATATGAAAGTGAATTAAATCCAATTACAAAATGACCATCATCAAATGATGCATTAAAGGGCGATTGCAGAAGTCATAATTAGACATTAGGGGATTTTGGGAATGATAACAACAATGACCTTTTCATTCTGATGCTAAGTAGGTAAGAATATTAACAATAAAGTCTTGTAAAGCAACAATTTATTTCTTGTATATCCCAAAATCACACAAGGAATGCCTCAGTAGGCTTTAACAGGCCCTGTTTTTTGACTCTCTAAGAAGACAGGGGAAAATAACCCAAAAACTCTTGTAAGGAAAAAAGTGGTAGAAAGTTTGGGAAAGGCAATTCAGAGAGAGACCAGGTAGATTGGGCATGCAATGGGTGTCAAAAAATGGTGTAAATACAACACAATAGAACACAAGTAATACTCTTCACAGAGCAAGATGGCCAGACTGTCATTACCACCTCAGAAATACAAGACTACATAGTAAAATGCAAGAATAGGTTATACCACTCATTAAATACAGAAGTATCACATGTAAGGATGCAGATTTGTTCAAATACATCAAAAACAAAGTAGAAACTAACATAAATGAAATGAACAACAATATCTGTCCATCAGTTAATTGTAGAATAACTGCAAGATTGTCGAAAAAGGAATCAGAAAAGCCAGACACTGTCAGAGTCCTGTAGACCTCAGTGAACAAGCCACCTCCATCATATTGGCCTTTCTACAGCTGATGAGTCTGATGAAAGGACCCTTTTTCCTGATCTTTCTGGTGCTCCTTTATCTGAGATGACTTTTGAATAGGCAGGAAAACACCTTGGTAGTAGAGCAGTGGCACCAAGTGCCACATGTGAGATAACGAAAAGAAAAACAGAATAAGGGAGGGCTAGAAACAGTTTATAAATATCATATTGTTTGTATTATAGTACTAATGACTAACCACTGAGATGCAATTTGCACCACTAATCAGCAGCTCTAGTCAGGGTTTGCTGAACTAAAGCAGTGAGCCATCAGCCTGGATTTAGATGCTGACCACCATGCAGTCGACATGGACCCCAGTGTAAGAGCCCTATCTGTGCTGTGTATAGTTACATCACAGCAGTACTGCGCTATGTCATTTTGTGTTCAGTGATGTCTACAGATGTAGCCTGCATTGCTCGCCCAAGCTCAGTTTTGAACCTTTTATAAATGGTGTGACAGTTCTCTACTCTCTTATGCAAATGTAATGCAGTGACAAAGTCTAACCACTGTTGCTTCTGGTATAAGCACCGGTGGGTTGCTTATATTTATGGATATGTTTTTTGATACAGGTGTGTGTGGCACAGGCAGATCCTTATTGGCAAGGCAAGTACCAGCCACAACCCAGTAAATGTCACACATGGGTTTGGGGCAGTGAGATGTCAGGGAACCTAAAGCTGTTTGAACATATAATAACCTGCTGCTATCCAGAAGAATATGCCCATTTGTTGAAAAATACTCACCCTCTCTCATAGGTCATGGGTGGACTACACTATTTAAAGGATGGCTTTAAAAATAATAAATACTTGTGATCAGTGTATAAAATTGCTCCTACATTTATTTACTGCCCCGCTTGTTCTAATTCTGGGTTACAGTGAATTGATGTCTATTCCGGTAGCTTCAAGCACAAGGGAGGAACCAGCAATATAGGGAGTGCCAGCTTATCGCAAGGCAGAGTCATTCAGACACCCACACAAAGCTAAGAACATACAAAGTTACCAGCTAACTGAAGCATCATGTCTTTTGGATTTGAGAGGGCATCTGAAATAACTGTAAGAAACCTACACAGACAAAAAAATTCCCACCCTCCACATGAAATGATGGGGCTGGGACATGAGCTCACTGCCCTGAGGCCATAAGGCAGTGGCACTACCTACTGTGCGCCATGCTGCCAACTTTACTTAGAGAAGTCTGAAAATGATTCATTTTACAGCCTTTTGCCTTATTACTGGCTCTCAAAGTGATAAGTACACATGAGGAATCTATATATATAATTCACTAAGGCAAGACAACCATGGAAAGCACACCAGAAGGGGTGTAGACTCACTGAGCCACAGACAAGTAAGACACCTATGGCGCACGCAGAAGGAGCCATGCCCACCAACTCCTGGCACCTCCGAGCTACGTTGACTGTTCATAGAGGCATGTTTCTCGCGGAGGTGAATCGCCATATGCAGCGTGTTAAACGGTTTGTGAGGGGTATCCCATGGGATCCTCAAAACAATCCTTTAAAACTGAGGTTAAAACACAATGAAGTAAGCAGTATTTAAAAACCGAGTTTTCGGTTACAACGCACGACCGCGTGCAAAATAGCAAACTGTTTTACTGTGTAAAGTTCATTCCGTGCATTGTTATAATGTTGCTTTTCTTGCTGATTTATTACATTACCGATTTTTCAAATGTTAATTTTCTCCCTGTGCTTAAAAATCATTAAAAAACCGGCCTGATCATGCAGCGTATGGTACGCCGCGGGTTGGCTAGTTTAATAAAATCTGTTACTGGACCATAAACATAAGAAATGAATAATTGTTTTGTTTTTGTTTTTTGTTTTTTTTAATTTTACAATCAGTTCATTTGATGTGGAACAGTAGTGCTGGTGTATGAGCATTATAAACCAGTGATAAATATGAATAAAGAAATAGAACACCCTAAAAAAGAATTGAGCTTATGCTTTATGTTCATCTCATACTGAAGACAATCAGTTAATCTGCTGTGAGTGACCAAGAGTGTGTGGATGAATGTGCCCTGCCATTGGATGGTGTTCTGTCCAGGATTGGCTCCTACCTTTCACCCAGTGCTGTTGAGATTGGCATCCAACCACCAGGTCACAAAACCAGAGAAAGGGGTTAGAAAACGGACTGATAGGTATTAAATACTTACATTTCAGTCCAGTGTACTCTGACTCTGTGTTATACCAGTACTATGATGTAGCTAACATTTTCTTAACATTTTTCATCTTGGCCAAACAAAAGTTGGCTACTTTTGAAAAATATAGCAATAACAATTTGCTTAATTTATAAATTAGCCTGTAATGTGAACCTGCAGAGCTCAGCAAAAATATACAATAGTTTCGGATTATTAGAGAGTTTTTATTAATATTTCAAATAGAAAACAATTTTATATCAAAAACTTTAATGAAAACTTAGTCATCTCAGCTGACCCCTTGGTTGAAACATCTGCAGCTGTTCTCTCTGCAGTTAGCTAGTTAACCCTCTAAAATGAACTTGGATTGCCACCTAGTGGTCAAAATGTGTATGACTCTAGTTATTGCGTGACACTACTGAACATATACGCTCACAAAATGGATGGAAGGATGTGTGCCTCATTTTGTAACGGTCAAGTTTCAAAACAAATGAGAAGGTCATCTATTGCTGTACTTTTCTCTGCTGTATCATCTTCTTTAACTGAATAGTCTGCCGACCCTCACAGGCAGAGACAGGCCCAAAAAATCTCAAGTATTGTATTTTACTTTGAGGTCCACAATTTGTCTGCATTCATTCAGTACAACAGACAGAACAATGCCTTGACTGTGGTGATTATTACTATTCCTGAATTAATCCTGTTTGCATAAGTAACATTAAATAACACATAAAATTAACACTAAATCTAAAAAAACGCATATATGATTTTAGAAAAATAAATAATTATTTAATTTAATAAGTATATAAACAATAAAGTACTAGGGTGTTGTACCGTGTTAGTCATTATGAATGTAGAGAAAAGCCAAGCAAAATGACACCTTTTATTGGCTAACTAAAAAGATTACAATATGCAAGCTTTCGAGGCAACTCAGGCCCCTTCTTCTTGCTTGAAGAAGGGGCCTGAGTTGCCTCGAAAGCTTGTATATTGTAAACAATAAAGGAAATTACTGCTTCCAGACCAAAAAGGGCAAGCTTTTGAATGTATTCATGTTTTCTTAAATCAGTCTTTCTTCTTCAATAAGGAATTAATAAATAAAACATTTATTCACTTAAACCAGTCCATCTATCCACACACTACTTCTCCTTTTTTCCTGCCATTTTCTGGTGCTAACATAGAATAGGCTCCAACTGGTTGTAAAGTCAGCTATTTACATTTCAGAAAATTAATAATTTTTCCAAACGTATTAACTAGAAACTAACATAATGGTTTATGGAAAGCTTCTAAATCCAGCAATTCTAAAATTGGTAGGTTTATGCATATTATACTACATCCAAATACAATAGCTTCTTATACTTTCATACTGTCAAATACGAAAAAAAAAAAAAATAACAGGAAAAAAATGCAAAATACTACCTTTAAACACCCCTCCAGAACATGGAGCATCACTGAACAAGTAATATGAAAATAGGGCACGGAGTACAGTTGATTTGTGTTTTCTATTAAATAAAACCAACTTCTAATAGATAGATAGATAGATAGATAGATAGATAGATAGATAGATAGATAGATAGATAGATAGATAGATAGATAGTGTAACATACACGAGTGTTGGGTGTGTCTCACAGGTGGTGGTTTGGTGAGACGCTGCCACTAACACAATTTATGTTTCCTATAATGTGGAAGATAACAACCATGTCCAGATCCAATATCATTATCCCTGCCCTTTCACTTCCTCTGCTACTTAAACACCTTTCTAACAGGATGCAGCCATTAATTTCAGAGCTAGGTTTGGAAGCAGACAGATCTCTCACACCCAAAAGCTATTCCATGGCTACATCAGCCCTATCATATGTTAGACATAACAGTTATCCTTTTTAAAAAGTTGACTTTTTTCTTCCTTAAACCAGGACATTAAACAAGGTGTCCGCTGGAGTCCCAACTCTTGTTTTGTTTCCTTTTGATTATTTATAATAGATAGATTGAATAATGAAGCACGCTACAGCATAGAATATCACATTGTCTATCACAGAATTATCGACGGCATAAAGGATGTCACTACCCACTTTAAAGGAGCCCCATCTCCTAAGTAAAAAGAGTCTGTTCATTCCTATCTTATACAGTCCAGCCTGTCACTGATGTGTAGTCCCAAGATCTTTTTAGCAGTGCACCACCTCCACATCCGCTCCCTCAATAGTGACCGGGTGTAAAACTTCTTTAATGTGGTGAAAGTCGATAACCAGTTCCTTGGTGTTGCTGATATTAAGCCACAAACCGTTCTTTCTGCTCTAAGAAACAAGGTTCTCCACCTGATTCTTATATGCCTTCTCATTCTCATTATGAATACACCCCATTACCCCCTACTCCCCAGTATCTGAGAATTTCTGCAAGTGACATGACCTGGCATTATGTTTATAGTCCTTGGTTTACAGAATGAAGAGAAAAGGAGAGAGGGTTATTCCCTGTGATACTCCAGTGTTGCTCAAATCTATTTCAGAGACACAGTCCGCAAACTGTGGTATACCAAATAGATAGTCCATTATCCTGGACACCATAGACTTGTGGAAAAGATAATTTAATCATCCACTTCAGTCTTTGTCTGATAGGCAAACTACAGAGGGTCCAAGAGGTCTCATAAAGTCCAAGTCCAGCTTCTCAAAGGTCTTCATGATGTGGGCCATAAGAGCCACTGGTCTGTAAAAGAGGTGCTTGCCTTCTTTGGAACTGGAACAATGCAGTACATTTTCCACAGCTGCAGCACTTTCTCGAGTCTTACTGATGGACTGAAGAAGTAGAAGAGGATATCACAATAATGTAGTGCTGGACTGCCATCCATTGAATCCATTCCTCCTGATATGGCAAAGATACACTACAACCATTCTACAGGCAAGATTAAATTACTTAAAAAGATCATTGGATTATTATGATTATGGATTATTAAGTATGAATTCCCTTGGAGAGACCTTGTGATGAAACAGTGCATAGGACTCATGGCACTCTTTCTTGGCAGTGTTGGTAGTATAGCTTGAGTAATAAAATAAATGCATCTCCAATCATACTATTATTTTTTGAATCAGCTTATAATTACTATACACCTAAATAAAACGTTTGGTTCTCTCTAAGACTTTTCATCATTTGACCACTGTAGGAAAATGGATTAGAGGTATTGCACATATTTTCTCATTAACCTGCACTCCTGGCTTGCCAGTATTGTTTATATTTGGTGTAATGTTCATTAATTTGTTCATTCATTCATTTTCAAATGCTTATCTAGGACCAGGTTGTGGGGGCAACAGTCTTAGCAGTGAGGCCCATGCGTCCCTTTCCCCAGCCACACTTGCCAACTTATACTGTGGGATCCCAAGGTCTTCCCTGGCCATCTAAGAGATATAATCCTCCCAGCAAGTCCTGCAATTTCCCTGAGATCTCCTCCCAGCTGGTTACACCCTTGAAATCTCCACAGGGAGGCATCTGGGAGGCTTCCATATCAGATGCTCAAACATTTGTTCCTCTTGGTGTGGAGGGTCAGTATCATTAGCCTCTCCCAAATTTCTACACTTCTCACCATATGAGAAAGCTCATTTTGGCCGCTTGTACCCGCAATTTCAACCTTTTGATCATCACCAAAACGTCACGGCCATAGCTGAGGGCTGGGATGTAGATCGACTGGTAAATCGGGAGCTTTGCCTCCTGGCTCATCTCCTTCTCCAACTCTACAGAAAGGAATAGAACTGCACCAAATCTGTCTGTCAATCTAACTATCCCTTTTCCCTCATTTGTGAACAGGACCACAAGATACTTAAACTTCTCCATTTGAAGCCGTAACTTCTACTTAGAAAGGATAGTCACCTTTTTTCTACTGAGAACCATGGCATCAGATTTGGAGGTGCTGATCCTTATCCCTGCTGCTTCACACTTACTCTACAACCATCCCAATGCGTGTTGGAGTTCACAGCCTGATGAAAAAACCAACAAGCAGGGCCATCTTAACAGCATCATAGGCCCCCAGGCAAAGTACTGCACTGGGACCACTGTTTTGATAGCAAAACTTAAGCAGCATAAACACTGTGGCTCCTATGCTCCTGGGGTCCCTGGCCAGCATCCATTGTGCCCATACATTAAGATAGCCCTGCCAACTAGACCACAATGTCTGCAAAAAGCAATGACGCAATCCTAAGCCCACTGACCTGGACAAACTCTCCAATTCAGCTGTGCCTTGATATACTGTCCATTTTTATCTGTTGGGTTTGTGAGCTCCTTAAAGTGTTCCTTTCACTGCCAGACTACATCCTTAGTCTGGGTCATCATTTCACCAGCCTTGCTGAGAACAGCAGGAGGGAATTCCTGCCTTCCCTTTTTGACATGCATAATGGTTTGCTAGAACTTCTTTGACCCCAATCTTTAGTCACTTTCCATGGTCTTCACGCCAACACTGTAGCCCTTTTGGCCTCTTAGTAGGACTCTGCTGCTAAACATACATGAGAGACCTCCGCCTTCAGTCAGATGGCAACTCTTACCACTGGTGTCTACTTAGGAACCTTGAGAGGCACATATGGCATTCTGGCAGAAGTTCTTGGCAGCTGTTTCTGCAATGAAGGGGTTGAACGTGGATGTTCCAAGCCACCACTGGGATGCAGGAAAAGTTCTTTTGAAGGTGGGAATTGAAAATTTTCTGGAAATCAGCCTTCCTAAGATGTTCCCACTCTCACTTCTCGCTTGGACTTTCCAGGTCTATCCCGGCACCTTCCCCACCATTTGACACAACTAACCTCCAGATGGTGATCAGTTGATAGCTCTGCCCCGTCTTCACAAAAGTGTCCAAATCATATGGCCGTAAATCTGACAATGCAATTATAAAATTGATCATAGATCTTAAGGTTCTTTAGTATGAAGTACACTTATCAGCCACCTTATGTTCAAATATGTTGTTTGTTATGGACATACCATGCCTAGCACAGTAGCCCAATAACAAAACACCTCTCAGGTTTAGTTCAGGTAGGCCATTCCTCCCATTCTGGTCTGTTTAGGTGTCTTCATCATTACCTACGTGTGTATTGAAGTCGCCAAGCAGAACTATGTAGTCTCCAGCTAGTACCCTTTCCAGGGCTCCTTCCATGAACTCGAAGAAGTCCTCTTACTCCGAGTTGCCATTTGGTACATAAGCACATATGGCAGTCAGAGTTCTCCCAGTGAGCCTTACATGGCATCAACTAGGAGGGGGCTGTTCCCAATGCCTTTATCCCTTGGCAACTCCAGAGTAAAGGTGAGTCCAGCCTCTTTCTAGAGTTTTGGTTCTAGAACCAAATGACTGGGTGGCTGTGAGCTCAACTATATCTTTTCGGTAAGACACCGTTTTACTAATCAACTTTAGCTCCCTCCACCCGATAGAGGTGACTTTCCTTGTCCCAAGAGTCACTTTGACTGCCACCCTTTCACATTGCACCCAGACCCTATTCCTCCTGCAGGAGGCAGGTGAAATTTAAAAAAAAAAATAAATAACATCTTTGGCAGAATATTTAAAAATCTATTTAAAGTTTACAAAGCTCATTTACAGGACTTTCATTGTTTTTTTACGCTTCCTTGGACCTTTTCCCCTTTCTTGGGCTGCAAAACGGAATTTTAATGCCTTTAATTGGTTTTTGTTGCTGTCGATCAACACAAAAACTCTACAGTCTAAAGTCAAAACAAAACTTTTGTTATCATTCTAAATCAATTAAAAGTAAAAAGCAGAAAATAACCAACTCCATATGTAATCACATCCCTTTGGTAGAGACACATTTGGCAACAATTACAGCCATCAGACTTTAAAAAAAGTATCTACCAACTTTGCACATCTGGACACTGCAATTTTCCTCATTTTTCTTAGCAAAATTGCTCAATATCCCTCAAGTTAGATAGTAACAGTGAATGAATGACAAATTCCAACGACTGGAATTCCTTTCCAAAACTGAAAGGAATTCCAAGCATATACTCACAAACATTTTCTAGCTTTGAGGGTGGCAACACTTCCATATATAAAATATAGAATAAAGCAGGCTTATAACTGAAACAATTCTTTTATATACATATTTTTATAGGATATCATTAATGATTTGCATAAACAGCTCTTTATTATAGTACAAAAGTACAAAAAATATTTCTTCCTATTTAAAAGAAAATTATTTATCATACACATTCCACAGAAATTTACTTAGTAATTTTTTTATAATTGCATTTCTAGGCCAATGCAAATAAAACTTTGTTTTAAACTCTCATATGATTTTCTTCTTAGGCATTACTGTCTCAATTGGTTATATTCGCGTTACTAAACAATATGCAAAGTCAAATGCAAATATAAATAATTGCACACAAAGTCAAAATTGCAAAGATTAATTCTGAAGCTTAAGGTCATTGGCATCAGAGGTAATTTACAAAATTGCAATTTAAGATGGTTTGCAGACCACAGTGAGAGGGTAAAGATAAGCGGAGAATACTTGTCATGGGGGAGATCATCAGTAGTCTGTGTTTGTGCTGTTTAATTGCAGTAATTTACGTTTAGTGGCCACTGTGTTTTACTTGTTCTTATTTAGTACCAATTAGGACCCCCTGATGTCTGCAGAACAAGCTAAATGCTTCATGAACTCAACAAGGTGGTAGAAGAACTCCTTATGGATTTTGCTCCATGCTAACTCTTGTAAGTGCCCAGGAGGACAGACAGGCATCCCAGTCAAGACTGAGGAGGATTTCTTGCCCGGCTAGGAAGCCATAATGCAAGTAAAGCCAGGTTACATACAATACCTGGCTGTGACGTCTTATAATTCCTTTCCTGCCTGGGATGCTGGAAGAAAGGATTGACATATGAGAGCTGGAAGCTGGGAGTAGATAATTTCCTAAATTAATTGATGGCAGTGTCCCTTGCAAGTAGTCCCAGTTTGGACAGCCACAGGGCTACATGGGAATTGGAGTCTGGAAGCGCGGCCCTGTAGGGGTGCTTGGATGACGATAGAGGGTGCTGCCAGAGAAGGACCTCCTTAGTTTCCATATGACCCAAAAGAGCTTCCAACAAGCCATTAAGTACCACCAGAAATATTCCCGGGTCCAGATTAAAAGGAGCCTATCACCATACCTCAGGGAATCAGATTTGGGAGACAGCGGGCAAAACTAACATGAAACTTTCCTTTGAACATGTGCATTGGTGGGCTGCTGCTCAGTCACATTTTTCCCCATTCAGGAGAGTTCCCCATGCCAGTCAGAAGTATTAACAAAAGCAATAAAAAAACAACAAAAACAAATTTGTTCAACTAATCTCAAGTGTGAGTATCTTAATGCCTTATCACACATGGGCGCCTGAGGATCACCTGCCGCTCCCAGAGCAAAAGGGGGCACTGCAGCTAACTATATTATCTCTTTTTCCCCCCAAAGCATAAAGAAAACGCTCAGTTAGGGCAACTAAGCCTCGTCCACAATGCTCTAGGAAACCCCACCCCTTCCAGTCAAACCTTATAAATACAGCTGTTTCCAGTTTGAGCAATCTCATTTGAGAAGCAGACCTTCTGTTTGTCAGACATCCCTGACAGTGACCTGCTCAATAGAGCCAGTGTACCAGAGAAGCCTTGCAGGCTACCCAGGCAGTTATTGCTCCGGTTTTCTATTTTTGTGCCCCCGAACATTTATCTAAATTTGATTTGTTGGTGTCTTGAATTCAACACGGTAGCCCAACTGGTACCCCAACTTTACCAATGGATTCCCCTGCTCATTTGCCTGTTGACAATCTAAAGGATAAATGCATATCTAAAATGAGATTAACACTTATTATACTGATATATACATTAGCAGAAAGGTGATGCAGCAACAAGCAACAGAAGAATGGCTTAATTACATTTAAAATTTTAAAAATATATTATGGTGATTTTGCTTTAGACTATAACAAACACCCACAGTTTGCATCCTGGTATGTTAAATATCATTTTAAGAAAATGTGACATTCTTCTCACTGGGGTTGTGTAGGTAATCACTAATCAGCATGTTGACTGTATGGACAGAGACCTATGAACAGCATGGAGTGAGGGCTGCACTGATTCTGCTAGCAGACTGCAGCAACGGCTCATTATGCAGAGTGCATCAGTTCAGAGACTTCTTAGACATTTTTGTTCATAAGCCAATGTAGCTATCCTGAGTGTCATTATGGACCTCTCTAATCAACTGGAAAGTTTATTAGTAAATTATTAGTGTAAAATTAAATAAAATAGTAATTGAATCCATTTGATAATCTGAAAGAAGCATAAATTCATAGCAGCCATTTACAAACTGAAGAGATTATAAAAAGTACATAAATATGTCACCACAAAGGAGCAATAAACACTAGACAAACACAAAGTAATAACGTAAACGGAACAAGAAAAAAGCAAAACTACTTCTTTGGGTGTCATCTACTGGCCTTGAATGCTGGTGAGGTGGCTCTCATCCAGTCTCACTGTTTCTTTCTCTACTCACTTCTTGACTTGAATCTAACAGAGCCACTGGTCAATCTTGGGGTTAACATCTGATCAGGATTCAGAGTCATTTTTGGGGCCAGGAGATGTCCTATCGTGAGACAGAAGTCTTGAACTCCCACCTTGAAAGATAGTCTGGCCTCCCTGGTTACTGTTGGGTTGCCTGCCCCCAGCTCCCTGGAGGAAATTTTCCATAATATATTTCCATCACAGTGTCACATTTCTTTCAGTTATGTTGATTCCTCTGACTATTGCTCTTCTTGGTGATGTAGCACACATGTCATCCCCTAGTTGGACCTGTCTTCCCCAACCTGCAAATGCAGACTCTCTCTTTTTGCCACTGTGGTTCTAACTGTGATTTGGAAGCCAACCCCTAGAATATTTAATTTTATAACTATTGTGACCAGTAAGGTGTGTTGTAGCACCCTAAACCCCAGACACAACCACACAAACACAAGTCTCAGGTGCAAATGCAAGGTTTGTTATAATTATAATACGGTACCTTACAAAGGCTTCCTTGTGATAGTGGCACAAGCTAAAAGGCAATTCTTTTTCTCTCTATTTTTTGGCAGCCTTTATCCACCCTCCATACCCAACTCCAACTTGCCTGGATGAGGTCGAGTGACTTCTTTTATCTTATACCCAGGAGTGCTTCCGATGCTAAGGCAAAGCCCGTTGGAAGCACTGCCTGGTCAAATGAAAGTTACAAAAAGTAGGGGTGATGGATCCCTGAGGCACCCACTGGCAGCACTCAGAGAATCCAAAAAGGCTGTCCTATGGGACTTCAGTTACTAGCATGGCTTAAGGGTGTTGGCAAAGGTAGCATCGCCTAGCTTGTTAGGGGAGCATGTCACCCTGCCAGGTTGCCTTCCCCTGCCCTTCAATCCCACTGGCCTCCCAGGTCTTTGGTTGATCCCATCTGGGAGACCAATGTACCCACTTGCATATTGGGATCCTTTACTGGTCTTTTAGAAAGGGCAGGAAACATCTTGCCCTTCATTGTACCCACTTACTGCCATGGCCTCCCGGCTGGATAAGGGATCAGAACCCATCCTGACAGAGATACCAGTACATATGTGTTACCTATCACACTATACTTCTATACTTTATACTCTCTCTCTGTCTCTGATTCAATGGTTAACAGGATAAATAACCTTTGCCATATTTAATTTACTTTTATTTCAATCACGTTCACTTTAATATTCACTTCAAATCAAAATGTCTTTTTTTCAGAAATTACCCCCGTGTTTTTCTGTAGATTCCTCATGTTTTCATGGATTTTTCTGTTTTATGTTGGACACATATTTTTTCACATTTTTCTTAATTCATACATTATCTACTTCAGGTATGCATAGACTTATCTTTTCTGTTTATACTATAAATAAGTATAAGAAGTTCTTTACTGTTATTTAGTGCATATTATTAGCTTGCTGTTGCTTTTAAAACGGGTGGTTTAATCACTCAGCATTCAAATACCATCCTGGTCATTATACTTACAGAATCTATACATTCCTTCTCCGGATGCATGTGTTTCTCTGTATGCACTCTGGTTTTCCTCTCACCTTTAAAAATAAATGTGTGTCAGGTTAACTGACCACTTAACTGAATTTGGCTATGCCATTGTTCATATTCAACCTAAACCTAAAGTGATGCCTGGTAAGTAGCAATGGTATAAAACATTGTGTCATCCTGTGATATGTTTCAGGTTTAGCTCAAAGTTGTCTGCGTATGATCAGATTCTCCCAGGATAAGTTCCATTCACCATACAACCCTGATTTTTTTTTAAGAGAATTTGAAAATGCTACTTGTTTCAACCTGTTATATTCCTTCTAATATTACAGGTTTACAGGGTCATTATTGTCAAAGTACAATGAAGTTCTTTCTTCATGTCCATGTGGGAACAAATGACATACATAAGGGTAGTCTGTCTGTTCTGCGATCCAAATATAAAGGTGCCAGGCTGAGGAGCAGAACTGACAAGGTAATCTTCTCCTAAGTTCTGCCTGTGCCATGAGCTAGTCCAAGTAAGACTGAGGCGATTAGAAGTCTTAACGTGTGGCTCAGATCTTTTAGTAGGGTAGCAGGATATCAGTTAATTGGAGATTAGGACTTTTGGAAGAGATGGGACCTGTTCCGCCACAATGGGTTACATGTGTTGGGGAGGCATATGGGTAGATTAGTCAAGGGTTGTTAAAACTAGGGAATTGGGGGGGCAGGAATTTAGGCCAGACCAGGCTTAGAACTGTACTGGAAGAAACAAATAATCTTGTTAAAATAAAAATGCATAGTAATCCTAATTCTAACCCAATATTTAAATGCAACACATTAAAAATAGCTCACTTTAATGCTAGAATTATAAAAAATTAAACAAGAGAGTTGAAGTTGTATGTAGACTAGCATAATTATGATATTATAACAATAAACCTGGCCAAAATACAAAGATGGAAATGACTAAAACATCTTGGGATATGCATTTTAGGAAGGAAAGACTGAACAGTAATGGAGGTGGGGTTGCTGTTTATGTCATACAGAATTTAAACGCAAGTCATCTTCAGTTGGATGATGAGCTCCATCTTAGTAAAAATATCTGGCTTCTCCTAAAAAGCTATGAAATGCTATTAAAGCTGAAGGTATGTAACTGTGATTTCAAAATGCTGCATGACACGTGGTACTGGGGAAAAACATTATACACTAGCACAAGGGAGAGTTGTTCAAGTGTGCATAGCTCGCAGCGTATTGTGCAGCAGTAATAATAGGTAGACACTGCCATGCGTAATGTTTTTGGTTTTTTTTCATGACAGTTAATGGAGATTGATGGTTAATCGAGTGATGGATAATTGAGGTTTTACTATACAAATGTTAGATTTGAATATGCAGTGAGAAGCCCGAACATTGAAAGTACACCTTATGAGAAGGTTTTGGGAGTCATAGTGGACTTGGTACTATGAACTGCCAGACAATGTTCAGAAACCATTAAGAAAGCTAACAGAATGTTAGGTTATATAGCAAGATGTGTAAAGTACAAGTCCAAGGTTAAAACTTTATAATGCAGGGGTGAGCCCTCATCTTGAGTACTGTGTGGAGTTTTGGTCTCCAGGCTGCAATAAGGACATAGAAAAGGTCCAGCGTAGAGCGACTAGGCTGATTCTAGGGCTACAGGAGTTGAATCATGAGGAAAGATTAAAAGAGCTGAGCCTATACAGTTTAAGCAAAAGAAGATTAAGAGTAGATGGGATTGAAGTATTTAAAATTATGAAGGAAATTAGTACAGTTGATCGAGACTGTTATTTTAACGTGAGTTCATTAAGAACATAGGGATACAGTTGCAAACTTGTTAAGGGTAAATTTTGCGCAAATATTTTGAGGTTTTTCTTCACACTGAGAACCACAGACACTTGGAATAAGCTACCAACTTTTGTGGTAGACAGTAGGACTTTAGGGACTTTCAAAACTAGACTTGCTGTTATTTTAGAAGAATTAAGTAGACAGGACTATCAAGCTTTGTTGAGGTGAATAGCCTGCCCTCATCTAGATTGTTCTAATTAGTATGCAACACTTCACCATTCTCTGGTGCCATGATTAGTGAGTTTAACCACCTTACCTTAAAACATCTGTCTTCTTTATGCAAAAAAATCTCAAAACACTTTTTTTCATAACTTAGCAGTATAACATTAAACAAACAAGTATAAAATGGGTTAGGAATTGCTAAATATTTATTGGTATAAATTAAATTATTAAAAACCTCTACGCAAAAAAGAAGCATTATGTTAACAAAAGGTAACATTTGGTGTGCACTTTCATATCAGAATAAATAACACTGGTGTTTTTTTTTGTTCAGTGTTAAGTTTATATTCATGCTGGTTTTAAATGGTGTGGAACTGGACCCGGACACAGACAGACGGACAACGGTTTCGCACCCAACACACTCATTTTATTTACAAATATTTACAAAGTCCCTAGTGCTCAACCCAGTGCCTCCAGCACCGATCCCCCAAAGTCCAGGCCTCACAGTCTTCCATGCCTTCCTTTCTGGCCTTCTCCACTCCTCTCTCGAGTGACCTTCTCCATCACTATGTGCCTGTCCGCTCATTAAGGTCCTCTGATTCAGGAAATCTTGTTGTGCCCCACACTAATCCACACTCCATGGGTGACAGGGCCTTCAGCTGTATAGCGCCCAGACTCTGGAATGACCTACCGAAATTAATCAGGTCAGCTGACTCCATGAATTCTTTTAAAAAATAACTCAAAACTCATCTGTTCAGGAAGGCTTTTAGCTTTACTTGACTTTATTACCCTTCTCTGTTTACCTCTATGTCAAGATGCTCATGTAACCTATGGGTGTGTGCTAGACCATCAATTATGTTGTCTTCTTTATTTATCTGGTTTGTACAATGCTATATACTGTACACCCTGCCATTCTATCTTAAACTCTGTGAAGTGCCTTGAGCATGGGAAAGGTGCTCTATAAATAAATATGCATTATTAATTTCCTCTGTGTAGAATGCCTTATCCCTCTAGTTCAATTATTTACTCCTGACTTTCCCCTTCAGAAAGAGTGTCAAGTTTGGTTTTTCTTCTCTTGGGCTCTAAAATTGACTTTGACCACTGGAGGGCAGCAAAGACCAGGCATTGATAGCTTCCTAACTGCCTGCACAGGCTGTGCTTTGTGTAAACAGGCATTAGTATGAAGGCCGCCTAAACCTCCAACATGCAGCCACTACCAAAAAAAAAACAGAATTACACTTCATTTTGGTCCTGGAAACACCCTAAAAACAAAGAGTTCTTTCTTATTTTCAAATTTCTTATTTAAACTTGGGCTTACATGCCTAATAATTTGAATTCAGTCTGCTAAAAATTTTAGCTGGTTCTAATTATAATCAAATATATAACATCAGTGATAAATTGTTTCTTTGCAATGTCAAAAGTACGCAAGCTAATCCAGTGATGGATTGCATGGACATCTAACATCTTGGGACTATAAAGAGGAAATGACACAAAATGTTCCATGTAAGCAAATGTTTTGTTAAGTATTTCTTGTGAAAGGTGCTATAAAAATAAATAGATTGATAAAAGCAACAACATTGCTGTGCAGGTTTGAAAAGCTGATTTAACAGATGTTATTAAACACCACTGCAGCCATTGTTTTAGAACACTAAAATGCAAGCTCATGATGTTATCACAGTTTCTTTTTCTGCTAGGAATCTTGCTGACATTTTTGATTCTTGTCTTTTCTTAATCTATCCCCATTCAACACATTAAGAAACGTTCTTACTTTCATCTTTACAGCCGACTCCATGTTCACTTATTCCTTTCATTTTCCAATGCTGAGAAACTTAGCAATGCTTTTACTACATCCCACATCAATTATGGTAAATCTCTACTGGCATATGCCCCTTCTAATCTGTTATGGTAGCTCCAGAACTCTGTTTACACAGAGCGGCAACAATGAATACATAACACCGATCCGGTTTCACCTTCACCAGCTCCCAGTGTCTTACAGGATGAAACATAAAATTCTATTAAAACTTGTGAAGCTTTTCATAGCCTGATGCATCAGTAACCTCCTCTATCTTTATCCTCCTGTCAGTCCACTAAAGAAAAATGTTGTTGTGTCCCAAACTATCCTCATTCTATGGGTGATGGAGCCCATTGCGTCCAGATTTTGAAACAACCTCCCTGAATTAATGAGATAAGACATTTAACCTACCCCAACATTCTAACCTTTCTTTTAGTTTAACCTTTCTGTCCAGATGCCCAGGAAGATTTTTTGTTTGTACCACAAATTATGTTACTTGTTCAGGGTTTTCTTGAAGTATTCATACTTTTGTATTCTATTCTGGTTTATTGTTGCTTATTCTATTTCAATACTTTGTATATCCTGGATTTATCTTTATTTTGTATTTTATGCAGAAATTATTCATATCCAATGTTGTATATGTCTCTTTGTCCTTTTCGAATTTCTGTAAAGTGCTTTGAGCATGGGAAAGAAACTATATGAATAAAATGTATTATTTTTTTTATTATTATTAAAGATTTACAGCACACCATATCTTAATCTTTATGAGAGGTCAAAACAACCAGCAGACACTGAGATCAGTTAACTACCTTTGATGAATGGCTGCCCTGTTACAGTCATTCGGTTTATGATATCAGGGTGTTCTGATTGAGTAATGTACAAATCCCACTACTATGGTGATTTTCATTGTTTTTATTTGTCCTAATTCATTAACTACATTTAATTAATGATCAACTAGGGGGCTCTGGCACCTGCTCGCTTTGCTCACCCACCCCCAAGTTTGGTTTACCAGATATACATTTTAAAGAGATTATTTTCATGGAAATTGTTACATATGCATTATTTTCACTTTACTTTAAAACTTTTGTAAAAACAATATTTGTTCTTTATTTCCGGCCCGGGGTGTGGTTAAATCTCTTTCTTGCGGGAATTATTATGCTGCTAACTTTGTGAAGGGGGCTGAACGCACGCTAAGGAGATGTGCTGGGAACAGCTGCTGTCTTGCTGCTGCTGCTGCTGGTGAGCTGCGTGCTTTGCTTGTCACACTGCGCATCGATCATTTAAAAGCCTGTACAGCAGCTGTCCTTTTGCCACTTCATGTCTCTGCCACTCGTGTTGTGAAAGGGGAGGCTGAACATACGCTAAGGAGATGCAGTCGGATCATCTACTGGCTTGCTGCTGCTGCTGGCGAGCTGCGTGTTCTGCTTGTCACTTGTCATTGTTTTAACAGCTGTGAGCACACGAAGTGTATCTGCCAAAAGCATAACAACAACTGCTAGGTTGGATTTCCATGAACTTCTTTTAAATTGTTTGTAAGTAGAGCGTGATGTGCAAAAGTCACCATCTTATGAGTTTTGCTTCCTAAGGTTGTAATGTCTAGTCTCGCGTGTCGTCAAAGTGTCTCTCCAAGATGATCACTTCACAATCACTTTACTCATCCCTCCTGGAGGCGCGCTACATTCCTGCCACTTCACGTCTCTCCTGCTCGCGTTGTGAAGTGGGGGAACTGAACGCTCACTAAGGAGATGCTGCTGCTGAGGTGCATGTTTGCTTGTTGTGCTGTGCGTCGATCATTTAAAAGCCTGTACAGCAGCTGTCCTTTTGTCTCACTGCCTTGCCTCGTATGACGTTAAAGTGTCTCTCGCGGGACATCAAATCACGTCTCGTCTCCTTCCCAAGATTTCCCAAGACCTTTTTTTTATAATAGAGAGAATGAATCAAATACATAAAAACAAATGCTATCATAAAGATTAGCAGACATTCTTCATACTGGCAGGCATTGTGGTATAATGTGTAAGGCCTTAGACATCATACCAGAATGCTGCAAGCTCAGTTTCTGCTTGTCACTTACTCTGCGATCCTAAGCACATCCATTAACCATCCTAACGTCCAACTGTGAAAAAACGGGAGTAAACAATTTGCTGTATGCTGATCTTGTAAATGTGATTAATAGTAACAACATAACCATCACAGCATCCCCAAACTAACCACTCCACCCTGTTCTAACTTAAGCCAAGTAGGAGGGATTACAGGAAAGTCAGGTTCCCCCAAAAATGTAGAGAAGGAATTAATGGTCAATAATAAAACAAAGAAAGAAGAAAGCTGCATTATGGAGCCAAACAGATAACTAGGATCTAAAAAAACTGATCTGAAGCAGTCTGGCTTTGAATTGATATGCCCTGCTGATCCTTAATGCAGATACCTCAAGGGCAATTGAATTGTAGAAGATTATGTAGCAGTTATGCTCAGAATTGGGTTTAGGGACCTTCCAACATGAAGTATGTTAAGCAGCTGCTCAAGTGTTGAGACAGGGAAGCTTCTGCAGATGTTAATTTCCTAAGTAAATATTGATGGCCATGATACAGTGGGGCTGGGGTGTGTACGGTGTATAAAAGATTATCACAAACTAAAAAACTAGAGAAGCTTCAGTGAAGAGGTGAGCTGGGGCAAAGTCTGCCTGACTGGAAATGGCTAAAGTCAAATAATTGAAATACTGATTTATATGAATGGATGAAGGAGCCACAACATTAACAAATGTGCTCTGGTTTTCAGTTGAGATGTGGCAAACTTAAGTTACAACATTCTACATCAGTCCTTGTTGAATTTAAATGCACTCTGAAAATAATCTTTTAGAGGACCTTGATTAGTTCAATAAAGGAGGCTGTCATTTGCATTTTGGTAAGGACAATAGAAATCTGTCCAACCCTTTAATAGTGATGAGAATGGACAATGCAAGAATGCAATATCTTTGATTTGAGGTGTTTATTTGAGGGTGTATGTGTATATGTGTGCATGTGTGTGCATGTGCATAGGTGTTTGTGTGGTATTGCTTCATCTGATGGCCAATGATATTATAACAAACTATTACTGACTACACTAAGCAGAGAGCTTCAGATATGCCTTTTTACCCTCTTCCCTACCAAACACACAATTCCTTACAGTGCTGAGTCCAGCATACAATTCCATCTCCCTAATGACTTACCTCCGCCCATTTAAAACTCATTAATTTCACTGCTTTCATCAGATGGGATTGTAATTGACCTGTAGAAGTTTTAAGGCAAAAGAAGTGTTTGTCTTGTTTTATATATTTGATTGGGTCCACTTTGAACAAAACAACTTGACAAATTTTGTATTAATTTCTAATCATTCTGTGTCCACAATTTCAATTGACTATTTTGCCCAAAAAGGGAAGTACTTGATGATTCTTCTTGTTTAGATTTAGGCTCATTTTAAATTATTTTCTCATTTTCTCAAACTCTATTACATTTAATATCAGAATATAGTTTTTGGGGTCATAGAATGCACTTTTAGCATCAGTTTTCTGATTGACAATCATTTTCTTGGAGTTCATTATATTTACATCCTTTTCTGAAGACATCTTTGTTCTCTCAGGCTATTGAGCATAGGTTCCTATGGCACTGATGTGCAACAACCCTCTGAGATTTGCTGTGCTGACATATTGCCACAATGGAATAAAACTATAGTTCACAGCCATCCGGATAAACCTAAAGACTTTGTTAGGTGATTGTCATTAGTTTTGCCATTGTTAGTGACATTTTCTGACTTCAACTTTGATTTGTGATAAAACATTTAGGATCGATTTAAGATAGGACAGCTTCTCATCCACAACCATACAACTTTTTGGTTTGAATTTTTTGACCTCTCATTTCCTTCACTTCCATTATTCTAAGTGTTTGCAATTTCCGTTGGCAAACATAACAATTATAAATTGGAGGGAGGAAGAAATCATTCGCTTGATACAATTTATAAGGATAGGACTGACAAGGTGAGGAGTTATTCAGATTAAAAGAACAAATTCACCTTCATTCAGTATTACATAATTATTGTCAGAGAAGGAATAGAGGTAGTGAAGGAGAACCATATATGATTTGTTTGAAAGGGTGTAGATGTTCAATCATTCTTTTGTAGAAACTACTGAGTTCTTTGAACTTATGTCTGCTTCTTTTGTGTTGTGTTAGGTTGAGCCTCAATGTATAGGCAACTCATCAAATCCACTTACCTCATGGTTTTCAAAATGGTATGAAGTTTTGTTTCTTTGAAACGTAGTCATTACTCATGAAAATGTACAGAAAGCAGTATGTTTAGATTTGCTTTCCATTTATGAGGCACAAGATGAGTGTTTCTTTTCACAGATTATCAATAGGAAATGAACACGGGTCTAATAAAAAGCAGAGACCAAACAACAGGCGATGAAGTTGCCCTTTCATCATTGAAAGTCATTGCCTCTGTCTTTTGGTATTTAGAGGAAGTGATTTTGGTAGATATTATACCCCATGGTCAGTATGACTTGTCAATGTTATTCACCTAATTTCTCCAAAATGCACTGCAACACTGAGTTAAGTTTGAAGGTCCTCAAAGTACTGAAGTAATGTATTTCATGTGTCTCCATGTGAAGAAAAACATTCTAAAACTTGTGAGAAATCTACCCATAACAAATTATCAGCTTTGTTCCCATGTTGAACTCCTTTTAAAGTAACAGTATGAATCCACTCTACTAATTCCTTTAATAATTTTAAACACTTTAATTATGTCATCTCTTGATCTCGCTTCATTTAAATCGAAAAAGTTCACCTCCTTCAATCTTTCCTCGTAGCTCATACTTCTCAGTTCTAATTGTTTTTCTCTGGACTTTATCTAATGCTGCTATGTCTTTTGTAATATGAAGACTGAATCTGTACACACCATTAAGGTGTTATAAATTTAAACGTAACCCCTTCAGCTGGTACTCCATGTATCACACTGTAGCCTAACATCGTATTAGTCACCTAGATAACATTTGCAGCCATCTTTATAACTTCAGTACATACTGTGCATTGAGACTCCTTAAAATTGCTAAAGCATTTAAGGAGAATACAGTCTCACAAAAATGTTGCTGACATTCTTCAGCACGGCAATGCACGACCACAGGCAAGCTTGAAAGCACAAGAAGAAATCACAAAACATGGGTGGACTATCTTTCCTTATCTGTCATATAGCCCTTATCTTGCTCTTTTGGATCTCCTCCTTTTTGGAGCTCTGAATGATTTAATGTTCAGAAACAGATATAGTAAAGCTGATGAGGTCATTGAAGGAATTAATGAAGTTGCTGTGTTTGTGGGATTCAGACCGGTACAAGAATGAGATTCATCCCTACTGACAAATGACTGTAGATGCTGAAAACATTAGCAAAAAATAGAATTGTACAGCAAACGTTTCTGGGCAGCCCTTGTAAAATGTCTAATTCAGGATTCATGAGATTGCAGTCCTGGTTTTCCTTTCAGCTATTCATTTTATGAGCCTGTGTTTTTTTACCATTACAGAGTACTAGAAACATGGGGTAAAAACCAGCCCACTACCAGGCATACTCCTACACAATTAAGTTTGTGTTCAATTTAACATGCAGATCTTATACAGTACGTGCAGGATGAACAGTAGTAAAAAAAATTAAAAATCTCTGCAAATATGAGGAGAACATGCAGACTTATTCATGGACCATGACCAAGTCTGGAAATGCAATTAAGTCTTTAAAAATTGTAATAGAGCAGTGCTAACTGCTGCACCACTGTGCTGTCAACTATGCAGAAGCTCAGCTTTAGAGAATTTTGGCTGGTTTCACTTGCTTTGTACAGTTAATTTCCATCTGGTCAAAGCTGTCAGCAATGGGACAATGGGTTTCTTCACTGCCTTCAGTACCATCCATGTTAAGGGTTAAGCTTGGGAATATACAATACAATACAATACAATTTATTTTTGTACAGCCCAAAATTACACAAGAAGTGCCGCAAAGGGCTTTAACAAGTCCTGCCTCTTGAAAGCCCCCGACCCTTGACTCTCTAAGAAGGTAAGGAAAAACTTCCCTTTAAAAACAAACCTTAGTAGGGAAACAAATGGAAGAAACATTGGGAAAGGTAGTTCAAATAGAGAACCCTTTCCAGGTAGGTTGGGTGTGCAGTGGGTGTCAAAGAGAAGGGGGTAAATACAATACAATACAATGCACAGAACAGAACACAAGTAATCCTCAATACAGTATAACAGTAAAATAAAAATATTACAAGTACATGGCAGAATTTAACAGTAGATGATATCACATGATATGATTTGGATTTCTTTAGAGTCCTGGAGTCCTCAGCCATTAAGCTGTCTCCCCCAATTGGCCATTCCACAGCCGAGACAGCGCTGGGCCAGCCAATCCGATGAAAGGACCCATCTACCAGATGATTCCTGTGATCCTCCATCAGAGATGACTTTACCTTAGGTAGGCAGAACAAATTGGCAGGTGGGCATTGGCACCAAGTGCCACATTTGAGTACCGAGAAGAGAAACAGAATAGGTGAGTGTTAGTAACAAATTATTATTATATTATTACTTATGTTTTAGTGCTAATGACCAACAACAGAGATGCAATCAGTACAGTTAATCAGCAGCTCTAGTCAGGATATGATACACTGAAATAGTGAGTCTTCAGCTGGGATTTGAAAGCTGAGACCAAAGGGGCATCAATAATAGTAGCAGGCAGACCATTCCACAGTTTAGGGGCCCTGTTTAAAGCCGCTAGGCAGATGAAGGCAGATAAGAGTATGTTATACTGGATAATGGACTATCTGTTGGTCAGACCGCAGTTTGTGACACTCAGTGACTACATCTCTGATATGGATGTGGGTAACACTGAAGCACTACAAAGAACAGTCCTGTCTCCTTTCTCTGTTCACCCCGTACACTTTGGGCTACAACTATAACATCAGGTCATGTCACATTCAGAAATTCTGTGATCATTCTGCGCTTGTGAATTTCCCCTTGGGATTAATAAAGTATCTATCTATCTATCTATCTATCTATCTATCTATCTATCTATCTATCTATCTATCTATCTATCTATCTATCTATCTATCTAATGGAATTAATCTGTCATAGATTTTGTAAGTTAGATATTGAAATACTTCATTAAACATGGCTGTGAACTTTCCTCCTAATTCAAGGCACACTGTGTAGTAAGTACCACTCTCTCATAGTATTAAACTACTGGACATAACAGAAAGATTTGCAGAAACTAACCTTAAGAAGAGAATCACACTCAATCATTATCTTAATAATAGTTGTGCACATTATATTTTCTATCTTATATTTCTAAAATAAACATAATCTCATTGGATTTGCAGATTGTTTAGCTCCTACTAACCAGGGTTCCTTCCAGTTGGTGTTTACGTACCTACTTCTGCATGAACAAATACACACTGCGTCTCTCAATGCATGGAGTTTGTCAGGATTATGGCCCTCTGTAATTACAGTTTTGAATTAGCTGTGGAATGGCACAGAGGCATAGTGGGTAGTGTTGCTGCCTCAAAATGATTGCACCGTAATCATATTCCTGGCTCAGAGTCTTCTGTGTGGATTTCATCTGGAGACTCTATTTGTGGGCTGGCATGGTGGGACAGTGTTTACTACTTCTGGATTTGAATCCCAGCTGGGCACAGTCTTTGTGGATTTTGGATGTTCTCACGGTGTCTCCATTTCTTGGGTTTCCTTTCATTTTCTCAAAACTGCGAATTTAAAGTTACATGGCAACATTGAATTAGCTTGTTTGAATTTACAGCAGGTAGCAACCCTGTTCATACCCAACGGGGTACTGCCAGAAGTGCAAGAGGCTTTATAAATCCTTGAGCTATATAATTGGGACAGTGGGAGACTTTTATTAAAATGTTAGGAGTGCCCTAAGTTGCTTGCTGTCAGTGTAGAGACTGACCTCAGTATGGTGGGGCTCCTCTAGGACCACCTGTCTGGAACTCATAATGGTTTATCTATGATAGTTCTAAAACTGAAAGTTCAGGACTACCTGTGATAACTTTAGGCAAATCTCAGGCAGATCTGGGAGCACAGAAGTAATATGCAGGGCATAGTTAAAGAAGCATCTCCAATTAAAAGGCACATAAATTAAGAGGTGTCTTGGAATGAAGGCCAAACTGTGGAGAAAGAGGGTGATTTTATTTGAAGGTGAACAGGGAGGGCAAGGACATGATGTGGGTAAGAGGATCAGCCACTCCTATAGGTAATATGTGGTCGTAACGTATATAGATATGCCGAGAGGGCATAGACCTTTATTAGTCTTTATTATTTTTCTCCTTTTTATTCGTATGGGTTCCACCCTGATTGTAGTTATTCCATCCCTTTTATAATAAAATCCTTTTTGTTATGACTTCCTGAATCATTGTGTTAAAGAATAGCTTTTGAGTGACCCTGCAGTTCCCACCCGCTGTAAGCAAATATGATGGACCAGCTTCTGGGACATGCCTCGACTCTCTGGGATCCAGAATTTCATAAGCAGGTTATAATGTGGATGAACCTAACTACTGTCTTGTGGTATTAAATTGGGATTAAATAGCACCAAGTTCTACAACTGTGCTTGACAGAGAATTTTGTTAAGCCAGCAGGCATTTTGGCTGGTGGTGTGACTGGTTTTTCTTGTCCAACCATGGTTGTCTCAGCCTTAAGCTTCTCTTCCCAGTGATTACTTTCACCTTTCAGAAATCCAGTTCAGTTCATGTTCTGCCTCCATTGTTTCTGAGATACCTTGAAAAAGACTTCAACTCATTTTCTTATTTGGTTTTCTTGGTGAGAATTATGTTGTGTGACACTAGGGGTCACTGTTGCCCCATGAAACCCCGCAGACAAACATCCAGACACCAGGTAAAAGTATCAGAAATATTTTTAATTTCTTCTTTCTGATATTGTGGCACAGTAGAGACCATAATCACCACCATAAACAATAAATCAATAATAATAATAACAATAATGATCCTCCTCTCAGCAGCTCCGTCACTCTACCACCCAACTCCAGCTCACTTTGCTGGGTTTCCCATAATCCTTTAAATAGTCCGTGACCCGGAAGTGCTCCTGTCCTTCAGTCCACATGATTCAATAGCCCTTCAGGGTCAGATGAAGACATATTTTTTCTTCAGCCCGGTAGTACTTCTGTTCTTCCATCCCCATGACTTGGGAGTACTTCTGGGCTATAGGGAAAATAAAAATCCCCCTGTCTCCCTGCAGTATTACACAGCAGCACCCGCTGCATCCAGCAGGGCTGTGAAGCCAAACTCCATCTTCCATGGTACCCTGCGGGAATCCGGGGCAGCTCTAAGCTGCAGGGAAGTCTCCATCTAGTGGCCTGGATGTGTTGGCCAGGATGTACTGCCGGCCGTCTCTCACAGGTGACAATTGATCAATACAACTTAAGTTAATCAAAAGGGAGGATTTAAAGATCACATGTGTAGAGTTCAGTGAAATTCTTATTTGCTTGTTGAATTATAAAATTGATCAAAGAGCAGTCCTCCTTAAATTACTGAGCCAGCTTTCAGCTCATAAAGAGTGCATTACAATGATTACCAGGCCAATTACATTCAATTGCAAATACTTTTGTTGTTGTTGCAGTGGGATTATCTATTAACATGCCTGTGATAAATGGTCAGTGGTGTAGAGCAGTAATCTTGTGAGGGGCATCAATAAGATATAGATGTGTGAAAGCATGCTTCACCTTATTGGCTGACTGGAGTGCTTGGCCAATTGTGCTTCATACATGTGCAAAGGTGGCAGGAGAAGGAGCAGCATGCAACAGGAAAGAGGCAAGCAACTGGAAGAGGAGCCCCAAGGAGAGCGTAAAATGGGCACTATGAGTGGCTGAAGAGGGTCTACTCAGCTGAGCATTTTCAGTTGCTGAAGTGACCTGATCCTCATAGCGGGCTCCTGCATAAATCCAGGGAGAGGCAGCAAAAGATGAATGGAGTGAGGTGAGGAGCGAGAGCTCTGCTGTGTGCATGTAACCAACAGGGACCCAAGCCTGTATTTAGAGGGATGGCCATGCCCATCAGTGGGACGTCTCCTCAGGCTGATAGATCGGCAGAAAGAAAGCCGGGGAGATGTCTGTTTTAAGAAAGAGGAACCAGGGCTTACACATTTTTAAAGAGTTTTTACCTGACAGATTTTAACTTCATTTTAAATGAACATATTAATTGTGGATATTTTAACCTCCTTGGATTTGGTGCAGTTTTATGAATTATTTATCTATTTAAGAAGACTATGCACTGCATTTTTTGAACACTTTGTTTTTGATTGCATTTTTAATAAAAGCACTTGAAATATTGTCTGCCTACTTTTTGCTGCATGTGTGTGTCTTCATTTGCCTGGTTATAACAATCAGTGGTGCTGAGTGGAAAGGCTCCAAAAGCAACTGGGGACCATGAAGCCAACGAGCACTGTCACTGTGCCTCTTTCATCATAATCAGTTGTGCAATAGAATATTTACTTTGCTTTTTTTATATACTGTATATTCAACACTGGAAAAGAAAACTGGGCATAAAGGTAGATGAACAAGGGTATTTAAACATTCCTGCCTTTATATTGAAAAATGACCAGTTTGCAGCAATTGCGTAAAGCGCTGTTACCTGTGGATGGTGTGGTGGGCCAGCAGTTAGCACTGAAGGCAGTTTATTGCTTCTTTACCTAGCTGCTTCTGTGCAGAGTAATCATGTTCTTCATGTGTCTGCAAGGACTTTTTTCCAGGTACCTTGACTTTGCTACCACATCCCCATATATTTACATTGAGGGTTAATGGTGATTTTAAATGATCTAATTGAGGGCATATGCATGGGTGGACCCAATAGTGGGCATTTTTTCTGTGCAGGGTTGGTTTTTACCTTGAACTTCATGCTTCCTGTATAGGCTTCCAGTGTACTGTCACCCTGAATCGGATTAAGCCAGTTTGAGTTACAATAAGCTAATCGCATATAAAGTGGCTTTCAGATTTGCTACTAGAGTAACACGCTACCTGTCGGCCACTGACCAGCTCATAGTACCTAATCATGAACCACCAAGTACTACTTGGTCACAGACCATGCACCCTTACATTGGCTCACAACTCATAAGGGAAACAATCCCCACATGACCCTCTGGTTCATCAGCTTGAAGCTCTATAGGTTCATGTCCATCACTGAAGAAGCTCCCATCACATCAATGCCAGCACAATCTCCCGTGCTCATGAGCTCTCAGCTAGGTCCAGCTATCCAACTGGTAAATCACTGTGAGATGAGCCATTCATATACATGCCCTTAACAGGTACCTTTAGGGCCCTGCTGAGAGAGGAATCTGTCGCTATCAACCTCTTCATTTTTATCTCCAGTTCCAAAGGGAAAGCTCTGGATGACATCTGAACAAACCCTGGCTTTTGATCTAAGTCCCATCCCTTCCTGGACATTTCCTGCATTTCCAACGACCAGCATTTATTTAGCAGCTCAGCTCCAAAAGAGACAAAGCTCTACAAGGCAAAGGTTGTGAAATGCAAAGAATGAAATGCTGTTATCATTGCTAATTGCATTTACTTTTCATTGTTTCAATTAAAACGGGATTGCTCGGCTGGACCCCAAACCCTTCCATCCGTGTCTAACCCATTGACAAAGGATTACCATATTTACTTCATATTTAATTTAGCTTTATAGGGTCATTACTGGGATCAGGTTATAATAATGGCATATTGTGCTCTATATATACCTAATGAACCTTACAAATACGTTAACAGGTTCTTTATCTCTGTAATTTTAAAGCTTTCTCAGCCAGTTTTTTTTTTTGTTTTGTTTTCATTAATGCCTAATTCAATACCCCATTACAGAACTTGCTTTTTCCATTAGAAGTGGAAGGCAAAACATTAACAACACTTTGCTAAAGGCAGGATACAGCTTGGGTTGGGTTGCTAGTTCATTGCTGGATATTTTTATCATAGAAATGCACATTCATTTCTATTAGGGTTGACAGGCTAACATGCACATGTTTTCAAATGGAACAGGAGAAATTAATACAAAATTCATGTGAACATGGCAAGAATGCCCACAATCAACATAAACAGTCAGTCAGGACTCTGGGGTTGTGAGGCAGCAGTGATGAACTCTGCACCACTGTGAAATGCCTTCTTCAAAGATAATTTTTCCTCATGAATCTTCACAAACAAATTTGCTTTTTTATAACTCTTTTACAACAAAGAACAATAAATGATCAGCAGCTAATATTATAGGTTCAACACATGCAATCAATTAAATTTACACTAGTTAGAGCATTTCCATCTATAAGCCCAGATCTCCCTGCACATTTATCACTTTGCAGAGTTATTACAATCACATAACCAGAGCACAGTGAAACTGTTACTTGCATATGCCAATCACACTTTGCTACTCTCTAACTCCATGTTTAGTGACTGTAACAATATGAAAGCACTGTAGCATAGTTAAAATAACAGAAACAAAACAGTACAAAAAGGCAAACAACATTGACTTGGAAATATACAGTGTGGACTATGGCCGGCCATTCATCCCATGCCCCAAATTCCAGCAGGGCATCATGGACTATGGAGTTTTCCTGTACAGCCCTGCTGGATAACGTCTGGGCCACCAAGGCTGTTATTTACCTTATAACCAGGAAGTACGTCTTAGTCACAGCGACAAAGGAAATGATGTACTTCCGGGATGAGGAAGAGGAGTTTTGATCTGACCCGGAAGTGCTGAGATGTCACATGGACTGAGGGTTCAGAAGCACTTCCGGGTCATGGACTATAAAAGACTGTGAGAGATCCCAGACGGAGAGCTGACTCTGGAGGAAGGGTGGCAACTCGTCTGGAAGAGTGGAGGATTGTTTATTGTAGTGATTATTGGAGTATTGTATGAATATTGTGGAGTGGAGGGTGCTTTATACACATTATAGTTCAAATAAATATTATTATTGGACTTTTATCTGGTGTCTGACATCTGATCTGAGGGTTCAAGGGGATGACAGCGCCCCCTATCTGTCACAACAGATATGTACACAAATACAGTGGAACCTCGGTTTGCGAGCATAATTCGTTCCGGAAACATGCTCGCAATCCAAAACACTCGTATATCAAAGCAAATTTCCCCATAAGAAATAATGAAAACTCAGATGATTTATTCCACAACCCAAAACTATTCATATAAAAATGATTAAGACAAAATATAAAGTAAAATACATAATACAAATTAACCTGCACTTTACCTTTAAAAAGAATCATGGCTGGTGTGAGTTTCTAAACTCATGTGGGATTCCACCCAACAGGAAGACACGCGGAAGAGTGTCCCAAAGCAATCGCAGTCTCCCAGCGCTGTAGCAGTTCGCCGTATAAGTGCATCCAAAAAGATCGCAGACATGCTATAAGCGCCTGTCATCAATGGGTCATACAAGGAACATTATAAAGATCCCACTGCAATAAATAACAGCGCTGTTGCTGTTTCAAGCTGAATAAAACTAGTGTTAAAGTACTGAGACTCAGCTTCGTGTTTTGGGGAGCAAGATGGGGACTCGCACTTCACAGCGCACACACACACAGTCACAATGCTGTAGTAAACAGAGAGACGCACTGGGCGAGCAAGTGAGATAAGGAGAGAGAGAGAGAGACGCACTGGGCGAGCAAGGAAGCAAGATAAGGAGAGAGAGAGGTGCTGGGCAAGCGAGCGAGATAAGGAGAGAGAGAGAAGAACCATCAGCTCAGCTGTGATCACATGACGCTCAGCAGACAAAGTGTATCCATACTGCTCGTATTGCAAGACATCGCTCGTTTATCAAGTCAAAATTTATTAAAAATTTTTGCTCGTCTTGCAAAACACTCGTAAACCAAGTTACTCGTAAACCGAGGTTCCACTGTATTTATATTCTTTCTTAAATGCCAGAGTATTAGTAGGTTAAAAGTCAGATTATATCAAACAAAGGATAAAATAGCAGTGAATAACAGAATTAACTCATTTATCTACTTATCCATCCATTTTTTCATCCACCTACCCAACTTTTGTTCTTCATCTCTTTCCTGACAACAGGAGACCAGAGTTGATTTAATGCTCTAACCCAGGGATCCCCAACCCTAGGTCCGCGTTCCACTAGCAGGCCGTGGCCGTCTGACAGCCAGGCCGCGAGAGAACTGCCGGCAACGGAGACCCACTCAGTGAAGGTCTACAGCAAAATGGCTGCCCCTTTCACTGAGGACACTTTTCAGAATGCTAGGTGGGCGGGGCTTTGCAGCGGCACAGAGAAAGAAGAGAGACCGAGCTGAGGAGAGATACGAGCACATACTACAGGTAAAATTCCGTTACAATGAATATCTTTACAATGAAATTTTCATTGCGACCCCTGTGACCCTGTAGTTAGGATATAGCGGGTTGGATAATGGATGGATGGATGGACGAAGTATTTTTCTGGTCCCGACAGTTTCCACATATGACACAAGTCTATAGAAATCTTGTTACTACGAAGTACATTCAGCAGATACTTTCATTACAACAAAGTGACCTTGAAAGGCCTGAATGAATCATCCACAGAGCAGTTAGTTCTGTGGTTGCAGATCATTTGTGCACAACGATCCCCAAACAGAAACACTGTAAAAAAATTCTTTCTTCAAACTTTCCTCGTACTGTTTATTTTGCTGTTTTTGTTTTCTGTGGTTTTCAGTGATACCTTTTGCTTATTGCTCGTCAACATTTGAAAAACATCCATTGGAATTTAACTCATTGTCACCCTCCTATAAAAACGGCAGAAACGAAACAACGATAACAGTTCATATTAAAAAAAAAAAAACTAAAAGTTTTTGAAGCTCTCGACTGCGGCAAAAAGAAAAAAGATGTTGCCAGTGAATTTGGAATTTCGTCATCGACACTGTCAACTTTCTTGAAAGACCGAGCAAAAAAAGAAGAAAAATCTCAGGTTGCAAAAGTATGCGAACTGATGCATTTGAAGACGACGAAAAAGTAGTTTTTATGTGGTTCAGTGATGCTCTTTCAAGAAACATTCCTATTAATGCGGCACTCATTCAAGAAAATGTGAGGCTTCTAAACTCTCCTGGGACCTCCGTCAAAAGTACAACACGCCGAAGAGCGTGCCGATGTGCAGTCACCACATCTGTGGAACTGTTTATCCATAGCAGGATTACTTGGCCACTAACCTGGTCACAACCTTGTCTGATTGCTGTGTCTGTTCATAGGAGAGTGGCAGATCATACTACAATAAATAACCATGCTGTTCCTGTTTCAAGCTGAATAAAGCTGTTTTTTTGGGGTGTAAGACAGGGACTTATAGCGCAACCACGACCTTTTAGGATACGTTTTGGATTAAAGTCAAGGCAGAATATCCGGAGGTTGCCACAAAAGCACTGAAAAGTCTGCTTCCATTTCCAACATCCTATCTTTGTGAGGCAGCGTTCTCTGCAGTGACAGCAACCAAAACAAGATTGCGGAGTAGAACATACTTCGCGTGTCACTGTCTTCCATTGTCCCCAGATGGGATTGTCTGGTTGCAGGAAAACAAGCTCAGGGATCCCACTGATTTTGCATTATGGTAAGTTGTATAATTTCTCTATTATGATATTATAACTTAATAATAATAGAAATGTAATGTATATTGTATATAAAACTGCCCTACGAACCCACCCCAAATCTGCCCACCCAAACACCGGTATCTGGAAAAATGTGCTTCTATAAAAGCAGTCTTTGGTGTCGAAAAGGTTGGGGACCACTGCTCTAACCAACGTGAAGGGTGCCCACCAGTCTAATCCGCTGCAAGTTAACAAACAAATCCATTGTGGTCAAATAAGATAATGCAGCTTCCCACAAATAAAAGCTGGGGCGCCAACCAGGTCGTCCCCATTTAATTTATTCCGCAAAATATAATGGAAAAGGGCCAATAACAAAAAAAGAAGAAAAGCTAAAAGAAGTTCAGCCATCTAGCTAAATTAATGAGATTAATTTCTCTCTCTTCGAGTAGTACTAGGGTGTTGTACCGTGTTAGCCATTATGAATATAGAGAAGAGCCAAGCAAAATGACACCTTTATTGGCTAACTAAAAAGATTACAATATGCAAGCTTTCAAGGCAACTCAGGCCCCTTCTTCATACATCTTGCCTGAAGAAGGGGCCTGAGTTGCCTCGAAAGCTTGCATATTGTAATCTTTTTAGTTATCCAATAAACGTGTCATTTTGCTTGGCTCTCTCTTCAAGTGATAGGGAGATCCATTCTACAGTGCAGTCTGTTCACTACTGACTGCCTCCTTCCAGTAGTTGTGCGCTTAATAGGTGGGAAGCTGGAAGCGCCGGCGTCAATTGCCCTCAATGGGCATCTTCTTGGTCCTGAAAGTAAATGGGAGAAGGTTAGCATGAGTGCCCTCTCTCGACCTGGGATGGTAGTTCAGAGGAGCCTGGAGGGTGATCCATAGATGCTCATGCGTGATACCATACTTGGCCATATTGGAGAACCTCCGAATCACTAATTAACCTGATAAACTTGGTTCGTTACATAGATTTCAAATTTGTTAATGACTTATTCTACTTTTTGAGCCTTGCCTTTTACACTGATTGGTGCGCTGTATCAATTCCTGCTCCCAACCTTTTACTCAGGCGTAATTGTTTAAATGCATGTTTGATGCTAGCATCCTCTTCTAAAGAAGATATATTCATTTGAATTAAAAAAAAAAAAAACACCAACATATTTTATGTCATTTATTGAAATATAGAACATCTGAATTTACATAAAGTATATTTAGAAACAAACAAACACAAAATCGGTAAACTGCAGAGTTACAAATCTTGGTACCATTTAGATAGTTGACTGCATTTTTCCAATTTTTCACAACACTGGCAAGTTGGAAAAGTGGGGTTTTACTGTTTGTTAAAAATTCTAGGGAAGGGGACTGGGAAAACAAAGTGCAAAAGTTTAATGTCTCTGTGGAGTACATCACAGTAAAACACATATAAACAAAGGCAGTGATACAGCTCGTCATAAATGTTTTGGCAGAATAGTAAAGACTATATAAGAAATACATATATATACATATTGATGTATAACATCATGATATATTCATCTAATGTTTTTCATTAGGTAAAAGAAATATCTGTACAGGCTTATTACACATCTTACATTTATAAGAACAATTTTAATATTCTTAGGCGATATTAGGAAGATTAAAACATGCTGTAGAGGTCTTGTGGATGTCAGTAATCTCTGTTGAAAAGTTAGAGATGGTAAAATCAAAATATATAAATTTTAGCTACAACAGTTTTTTTTTTTTTTGTAATTCTTAAATTACACCACAGTTTCTAAGTAAAACTGATATTAAACTAGACAATGCTACAACAAGCAAGCTGTGTAGAAGTCTTCTTAACACTGGTTGTTACCATTTATAAAGGATTAGGTTTCAGATTCACTGTGCTGAATCCGATTAAAGCAGGGCTGTGACTTTTGGTACAAGCCTTTTTTTCTTAAAGCTAAGATTGTGTAATGCAATTATCATAAATGAACTAAACAGAAGTAATTTATTATGCTGAATTGGATTCAACCAAAAAGAAAACAAAAATATGGCATGGCCACTGCATATGTGAGGTGCATCTATTGATCCCATGGGGATGATAAGGCAGGATCAGGCACATGCTAATTCACAAAGACTACTATGCCCATCAACCTAGCATCATGGGACCAAATTATAAAAATAATACAGAAAGTCTGTGCTAAAAGCTGCCCAGTATCTTCTCAAACATGGCATCCAAGAGTTGTGAGGCAATACAATCTCCAATATGCCACTAAGCATTTTGCACTTACAAATTCTAAATTTTAATTTCCCAAAAAACTAATCGAATATGGGCTAAGCTGATTTTGACACATATTTTTGCTTAAAACCAAAAAGACACAGACACTAATGGCCCAACACTGTTGGCTGAACATGTTGCATTATCATTTATGATGTATAAAAACTGAAGCCTGTTAAACAGCGGGCTTTGATATCATCTTAACAGTTACCAGTAATGCCAAATCTGGCTGTGTTTATTTGCACCTACCTAAGACCGCCTAACTCAAAAGAGTCATAAAATTGCATAACTGCATGTATCAGCAAATAAAAAAATACATTTTCAAAATTCTCTGTTTCTTTTTTACACAACACGCATACATTGCTTTGTGCTTTGTTAAAAAGGGATTTCCATGGAGAGCGAATGAAGAACAGGGAGGACACCCCACACGCATTGATTTGCGAGCAAACCATATCTGCCTGGAATGAATGAACAGGGCTATCATTACTGCAGCAGTCATTTCTGTTTCTTCTTTAGATGCCCTTAGTGGTTTTTCATTTGTGTAGACAAAATGCAGATGCCGTGTCCTGATTTGCTAGGACAAGTCACATGTAAGCTATTAACTTCTTCACAATTACAGTGACATAAGTCCTAAAGGTTCCTGATGTTTCTGCTTCATAAATGCCCGTAAAATGCAAACAAACTTTTCAAAGAGTTTTTCTTTTCTCGATTGTTCTTTGGCTCCAGCTTTCAAACAGAAAATACAGTGGTGAATATGAGGCAGGGAGGCCCACAATGCAGCAGAGTGGTTGGTTCTTATTTAAAAAGCAAGTCTTCTGGACTGGATAAAGGAACTTCCCTTCTGAATATAGCTTATGTCGCTTAGCGATTACAAGAAACTGTCCTCCGCCAAGTCTGATGAATCTATCCCTATATCATCCATCATGTCAATGTCCTCAATCGTTTCATCCTCCCGTTTAATGAAGGTGGAGCTGCTGGATCCTGTCTCGATTGCGCTTTCCTCAGAGGTCTGGGAGCTACAAATACAAAAAATATGACATATAAATAATCATGGAGAGGAAACATTTTATCTTAGATGACTTTGAGAAGGAGAGATGCCAGTTTTCTTTTCAGTCCTTACAGATCACAGCTGCTTTCAGTTGTTTACCAGCCAAGTGTAGTTGGAAGCTGCCAGTTCTGACTACTGCACAAAACAGGAACTGGCAAAATTAATTTGTAGTTTGTGAAAGTACATCACTACAACAGCTCTGTTAAACATGCTGGAAAAGCAAATGAAACGTGATGGGTGCATCCTTCAATTAGCGCAAAAACTGGGTGGTGACGTTCAGTGTCTGGAAAATGAAGCTACTACTCCAAGCTGCTGATGACTTTAATTTGAAAAACAGTAAGAGTAATTTCTGTGCTAGAGGTACAGAAAACAGTTGTAACTCAAAATGAACTGCCATGACACAATAAGTGGATCAAGTAGAAGGACATTTTTTTTCAGGCTAGTCTGAAATATTACATTTCTTCATTTGCATTCACTTTTCACTTCTGTTATTAGCTCGGCAGCAGCACATTCAACATGGTGGGTGCCAATTCATCCGTGATTCACTTTTCTACCACTCTGCATTAAAACGGATTTGACTGCTTAGAGGAAGAAATGAAAATCTTGCTAACATAACCTGCTGATTTGATTCTTAGTATATCTTAGCCATATCATACTAGTCTTGGTAATTATTATATCTGAAGACTTAAACAACACTCACAACAATAAAGCATAAAGCACATCAGCTATCCACTCATCTTTTAAAATATCTGATGTTGTTTTACATTACATGGTTATAGAGAGTTAAACTGTATCCCAGCAGTATACTTAGATACCACCTCTTAATGTGGCTGTAGCAGGGCAAACTCACACACATACCCACAGGGTTCATTTTAATCTGACAATTTAAACAACAACAATTTATTTCTGTATAACCCAAAATCACACATGGAATGCCTCAATAGGCTTCAACAGGCCCTGTTTATTGAAAGCCCCCCAGACTTAACTCCCTAAAAATCCTTGATTAAGTCCTAATTAAACTTTGCATTTGGGGTATGATTGGAAATTAGAGTGCCTGGTGAAAACTCACTCAGATGTGAGGAGAACGTGCAAACTTTACATAAGCAGTGACGAGGCTCCAAATCAGAACTGGACGTGAAGTGACAGTATTCAACATTTTACCTTATTTTCTTAAAGCCACTTTTGCTGGTGACGGTCACAATGTCAGGAGGCCAAGCAGGTCAACCCAGACTTCCTTATCCCCACTTACAGATTCTAACTGTTCCTACAGAATTACCCAGCATTCCTAAGCCACTCCAACAGATATAATCTCTACAACGTGTCCTGGATCTGCCGCAGCAGTACGTGTCTGGAGCAGCTCTAGGAGGAGATGTCTGGGGGGCATCCTAACAATATGTCAAATCCCCCTCAACTTGCTACTCTCAATTCGGAGGAGCGGCAACTCTACTCTGAGGCTCTTTCAAATCGCTGATCTTCTCACCCTACCATGGAGTTTCAGCCCAGGACATTGCAAAGAAACTGCATTCTGCCACTTGTATTCAAAATCTTAAAATTTACGTCATTACCCACAGCCCACGACCATAGGTGAGAACAGTGTTGTACATCGAGAATGATGGTGGATGTAGGTCACCACCATGGACCAGTACAGAGCCCTAGAACAGCTGTCACCCTATCCTTGATAAAACCAAATGAGCACAGTTTTGTTCCAACTACTCTTTTGTTATTTTCCCTCACATCAGAATATACAAGGGATTTCTTATCAAGGTATGATTTTCATTTAATTTGGACAAATTACTTGAAAGGGTTTAAACTGGCTAGCCTCTTCTTTTTCACGATACTTCTTCAAAAAACATATTCATTCAAGCAGAAAGACATAACATGATAACACACCTGTGTCGATTGCGCTTGCCGTACTCATCGTCCGAGAGAGGGTCCAAATCTGGCAGAGGAATGATGTAACCACTGTCAGAGCTCAGTCTTTGCTCATCAAAGCCACTCTCTCGGTCTTTCAGTTTGTTTTCATTTTTGTAAGTAACGCCAATGTAAGCATCGTCAGAATGACTCTGTGTCCGAGTCACTGCTGGGTGGTCACTTTTAAGAAAGTCGTGGTTTATTTTTTCATAGCTCTGCAAAATAAAAAACAAAAGTATTCAAATTCTTTACATATTTTTTTTTTTATTTAAGTCTAAAATGTAGTTGCAATAACAAATTTTTTAAATCTAGAATTGCAGTTATGAAAAGCATTCTTGTGTAAGATAAGAGAGAGTCCAATACAAAAAGGCTTAATCTTTTACTTAGTTAAAAAGCATATTGGAGCACATAGGTATGCAGATGTCTGATTGTTTTAATAAATTATCTTTTTTTTTTAATTTTGAAATAGCATTTCTAGTATATCATAGAAGTTTCCTTAAAAAATATGTAGTTGTATAACCTTGCTTTGCAAGAGATGTATTAAAAACTACAAGTTTCCTCTGCTGCCTCTCAATGTGCCTTGAACAAGAGGTGGACTTTGCCTGAGGTTCAAATGTGACAATATAATATAATATAATATAATATAATATAATATAATATAATATAATATAATATAATATAATATAATATAATATAATATAATATAATTAGTGCTTAAATCTAAATGCAGAAGCATTAGCTAACTAAAATGAATTCAACACGGTGTCACAGCAGTCTAAAATGCCTGTGATGTAACATACGACAAGCTCACTGAAGGGTGTCATTCTTGACTTGTGCATTCCAAGACGTTTGTCGCATGAATTAATAAAATGCATTGCATTTTGTGTTCCAACAGATGGTGCATACAATTGACATTATAACCTAATAAAGGAAATTTTAAGCAGAAAGAATGATTGGAAATGAAAAAAGACTGATGGAGGAAGTATTAAACCAGTTGAAGCATATTGACTGTTACACATACAGTAGATGATAGTATGAGCATAGGGGTCTCAAATTTGGGTCTTGGGTGGCTGATATGCTCTTTTTACAGCTGTTAATAGAATTTATAGCTTTTTCCTGCTTTCATTTTGCTTTGTTAATGATAGCAGATTACTTGAATGTTTAATGTACTTTGAATAAGATTAGTACTCTCTCTATAATTTTTCTTTATATCGTAGAATTTTCCTTTATTAGGTTACAGTGTCACTTTGTTTGTTGCATCACTTATAAGACTTTAGGTGTAGGATTCTTAATAGCAGTGCTAATGTTTGTGATACCCCAACTGCTGAAATAAAAAATGTGATGAATTTTATTACTACATGGATTATAAAATACATTCCAATTGATGGGATATCACAAAAGGTAATTCTGAATATGTCCAACAGAATGTAACTGAATGATATATATAATATTGCATTTCTTTTATAAACATTTTGTGCTAGTATTTATTATACAATGCAGAAAAAAGTACAAAAACTGACCTTTCTGTACTCATCTGGCAACAATGACTCCAAAGTATCTCTTAAACATTTGAATGATGGTCTTTTTTCAGGTTCACTGTTCCAGCATTTCATCATCACCTCATAGCTAAGAGAATAAAATGAAGTATTATTACTCTTGGAAAACTGATTTTGCAATATTAGGTTTACACATAAGTTCTATAAGTTGCATATATAAAGTCTAATGCCATGCATTCCTTCCACCCAGACCGATATACTACACTGTGAAAAGACAAAGCTTACATGTCAGTAGTTGCATGTTCTGGTTTTGTCATCCTGTAGCCACTTTTAATTTTATTGTAGAAACTGGAGTCCACCACCATGCCAGGATAAGGAGTCCCTCCTGTTAGGAAGAGATGTAGTTAATACTGCTTCTGCAGATTAATTATCACCTAACAATTCAAAATAGTGTTAACTCATTTAAAATGTTAATGCTGTCTTGGACTTTAAAAACTTAATACAGTCTATGAATAAAAACAATGATTTTGATATGAATAAATTCTTTCAAGAAATGACTTCTGCATTTTTCCAATATCATGTGTCATGCATGTGCATCAGAAGGTCAACTTCCAGGCACATTAGAGGCAAGCACAACCACTCTGGCACACGAGGGGGCACTGTTCCTGATATGATCTCTTTTTTCACCCATATTTCTGAGAAGACACCTAGTGAGGGTCACTGACTCTGCTCCTTTATGGTCCATGGACTATAAGATCGAGATGCTCTGGAAATTTGGTGTCACATTTGGGAAACAGCCATCTTACCATGTTTCTGAGGCTCTACAGTCTGCTTATTGTTCTTTTTGTTCTTGTTTGCACCATCCTGCACCTGTTTATTTTAACCTGCTGCCACAGATATTAAACTGGGATACCCAGTTGGCACCCCATGTTTCATTTTTAGATGTGTGTGTTCCCTTAGTTGACACCACATGTTCAATTTGCCCATGGGTGATATTATGGCCAAGAGAGTTTTTTTCACTTTTACATCTGATGTCTTTTTCCCTCAGACAAGATATCTTTAGGGAGGATGAACTCATCCATCTATCAATTTTCCTCACCCCCTTTTCTATGTAAAACTTACAAGAAAATGCAGTAAAGCTTGGCAACAGCAGATAAAATGCAGGCATCACACCTAAATGGGACTGAAATGGGGCATGTTCTTGCTCACGTATTTTTGGCCAATTTTGAGTCAACAATTAACCTGGCATGCTCCTCTTTGGTATGGAGGAGGACGTTGAAATGTCTAAAGAAGGTCCAAACTCCAGCCAGACATTAACTAGAGTTGGTCCTGACCATGATCCTTCAAGCTGTGAAGCCCTAACTACTGTGATGCTAAGGTTGAATGTAATAAGACTGTTAAATTCTATCAGTGGTTACCTTTATACAAATCATAAATATAATCATGTTGACCGACAAAAATGTGAAAAAGAAGTAAGTTTTAGCCTAATTTGTATATGTTTAAACAAGTGATGTAAAGACTAATTGCAACTAAAAAGGAAAGTAGGCAATCAAAGACAAAACAGAACATACCCAAGGAAAAAATTTCCCATAATAAGATGCCATAAGACCAGACATCACTCAGGGTTGTATAGAGATTGTCAAAAATGCTTTCCGGGGCCATCCATTTTACTGGAAGGAAGGTCTGCAATAGAATCAATATATCTGTAATTAGTTTCGGAAGCAACATCTCAGTTGAATAAGCAGTTAGTTGGCATAAACAACAGTAATTAGCACAATCAGCATGTGTTCAAAAACCTTGAATTTGGTTTTCCAGGGACCATATTAAGACCCAGCAGGATACAATGTAATATGTGTGCTCACTTTCATTAAAACAATCAGAATAAGACTACCAAATAAAGGATGTTATGATTTTAAATTATTGCTAATAGAAAATGCATTTATTTCAATTAGTCCCACAGTCTGCCAAAATGAAGATCACAAAGTAATCAAAATATTTAAAGTGGTAGTCAGTATGAATTGTGGACAAGCTCTGTCCCTCCATGAATCATTGCTGTACAGCAGGAGGTGGATACCTACATATTGTGTCTAAAGTAATTACGTAGTATCACATAATGTCCAAGCTGAAAATTTAATAAGATAGTTATGTTTGAAAATGTCATTTTTTATCTTAAATTGTTAATCTCAACAATTTTTCTTGCTATGCTCACATTTTTGCAGCCCATTTCCCACTACAGACCCAAGGTGATGTGGAGTTTAACCCAGCAGCATTGCAATGGCTGGAAAGCCAGTTTATTGCAGAGCTGTCAAATTCTACATTAATTAAACATTACAAGATTTGAGTGTTCAAAAAGAATAACCAAAACATTACATCAATGTTATACTTTATTGATATCTATTAGGTTGTTCTAAAGAAATCATGTACTTAGCCGGTACAATTTTTCTTACTATACTTACACTTCCTTTGGAGACATAGTTGTTATCATGCATGATGTCCCTGGCAAGCCCAAAATCACAGATTTTCACAATTTTTCCTTGAGAGAGAAGGACATTTCTTGCTGCCAGGTCACGGTGGACACACTGAAAAATGATTGGAAAGTTCAAGGTTTGGTATTGTTAAAAGAAAAAATGGAAGCATTTGTATGATTTTGATCACCACATCTGTACTTGCTTTTATGTTTACACATTTACTGTTTCACACCTATTTCTCAAAGAATTTTCAACTTTTCACTCAAGACATCAATTCTCTTTAGTTTTCTGCCTAGCAGTTAATACTTCAAACCACTGCTGAGAAGAATGTTTCATTCGAACAGCACAGAGCAAAAACACTTGGATGATGAACTAACATGGACTAAATTTAGCACCAGTTTATGCAACTATATAATTTTATCAGTATGGCTGTGTTCAGCCAAAATTTTCTTTATTCAGATCAGACCATAAACTAAGATTTATTACATATATGTGGTGCTAGCTTGTCATGTCATATTTTCAAATAACACAAGCTACAATTTATGGTAAGTTTAATATATTAATTATATACGTTTTTACTTAGGTATTCCTCCCAAAGATTTTATGACAGAGTTACTGACTTAAGAATTGCATCTGAGTTATATTATTATCTAGAGTATAATTACAATAAACAAAATTGCTGTTAAATATTTACTAATGCAAGGTCATCTGACTCGAAAAGAAGAGTTCTGTAATAACCTAAGGTACAATTATGGCGCTGTGTTCATGTGGTGAGAAGGATATGGAGGATACAAGGTCAACATGATGCCACTGAGTAACACAATATCCCTCAATTTTTCCACTGGTAAACACACTTGGAAGACTCTTAGTATGAAATTTTCCACTGGCTGCCATATTTCCCATAAACTCCACCTTGCCAAATAATATATTTGATTTCCCCAATTTCATGTGAATGCAGTAAAAGCTGTACATTTTCCAAAATTATTACAAACGTTGATTGTATAAACAGGTACAGGTTTGGAATTCTGTGGTGGGTTGGCGCCCTGTCCTGGATTGGTTCCAGCAGAACTCCCCGTGACCCTGTTTTCGGATTCAGCAGGTTGTATAATGGATGGATGGAGGTTTGGAATTGCATAGACTGCAGATGGTACATTATGATGAACTTAAACAGTGGGGAATTTTAGTGATATATATATATATATATATATATATATATATTCTACATGCACTTCAAACATCTAACTTTTTTCATCTTCTCCACATACCTATTGTAAAAGTGAGTACTAGATGATCTCTTTAAATCTATCCATACTTTGTCAACCCAATTTTTTCCAGTTGAGTGTCATCAGGACCTCTTTATAGCCAACCAATTTAATCTTGTTCAACAGCAAGACATTCATTAGCTCAAGAGGGCATTCTGCCAAATTGGTAAGTCAGTGAAATATAGATTTGTGCACTACTTTAGGGGATGGCAGGGGTTTAAATTATTTGAAGTATAGTTAACCATACAAAAGTATGAACACTATTAAATGCATTGACCACATCCTGAGGTGGTTGTTTCATTATGCTTGATGATGCTAACATACACTCCAGCTTCCTGTGATCCTGATCTCGATACTGAAAGTTCAGGAGTATAGACAAAATGGATGAAAATTAATCCCAAATAGGTATTTCACAGATATATATCCAGTAGGTGGGATACATTAAAGATGTAGTGGTGTGAAGGAGGCAAGTGTAACCTTTACTTGCCGAATACTTTTGTAGTAAGTGAAAATTTAGATATTGGCCATGGAGCAGATTTTTGAGAAAGTATGAAAGTTCTTCTACTTGGGTAAGTGCTGAGAAACTTGCATTGACAGCAGTGAAGCTGTCTCTCATTCTGACTTCTAAAGAAGCCTTTTTGTCACTAAGCAAAAAGTTTATGAAAACTGTATGAAGTGGTCAGATGTGGCCAATTTGGGTGGAACAAGAGGCAAAGCTAAAAGGAACAGAAAACAGAAAAGATGGGACGTCAAATGTCAACTTAAAAGAAAGACTTGCTGTGGTGTCGAGGACAAACATACTAAGGTGGTGTAAGTATGGAGAGTGAAAGGCAGATGATGAGTGGATGAAGAGGTGAACCAAGATTGAGGCTAAGGGGATGCGTCTGAGAAATAGGCCAAAAAAAGATATGGTTAGTGGTGGTATACAATGATATGAAAAGAATGAGTCTCAGTTGAAAGGATTTCCAGGGCCATGAAGAGTGGAGGAAGAGGATTTAGGGACAACTGGCTAACCTGGCTAACCATTGTCATATACACATTCTTGAGAGACAACTACCGTATTTGTCTATTTCTGGGGTTGGCGCTGCCTCCTAACACCTCTCCTCTCCTGATCTGGAGGATCGTGGGCAGACGACCGTCACTTGCAGTTTTCAGATACATGAATTCCCCCAGTTCCCCCAATTATCCCCTTTCCGCCTTATCAACCTCAAAACTGCCAGCAGTGCCATCTTTCCCCAGTCTAGTTGGAGACTGTCCATCTGTAAAAATGTCCTTCCTTTGCAAAAGTTTTTCTTTTTTTCTTTTTTTTTGTTGCAAATTTCACATTATATAGGAATCAACTTTCGGTGCCCGAAGCCTTCAGCCTTGTTTGTGTTTACATATTATATTGGCATTCACGGCACTACAGATGTGAAGGAACAACTCTGAATTTTCCAGCATTATTGCATACAACTGAGTAGTGTTCATAACAAAGTGTTGTTGTGTAAAGCATTTTAGAGTGTTTAAAAATACTACAGAATGGTCCATTTCATAAAACAAAGAAGGCAAATATTACCTCAAGGGCAAAATGTTTGGTTATTAAAAGATGCAAATGTTAAGTATCCCACAATTGTGTATATTAGATTTGAGAACTGAATCTTACATACATGTCTTTTTTAGCAGCCGATTGACATTTATGAAAAACTTCTACTTGCGTCAGTAGGAAGCACTACTTACATTTTTTGAAGCCAGGAAATCCATGCCACGAGCTACTTGGTAAGTAAAGCTCAACAGGTCCATTAAAGTGAGGCCTTCACTGTTATCATCAGATAGCAAATTATTTACTTCAGTTTCTGTATAATTGAGAAAAATAATATATATTTAGGCAGTGCAACCACTTTTCAGAGGAAAGTTTATAAATAGAAAGATGATCTGATTTTATGTTTCTGTTAAATATTGCTTATTATGCTGTGTGCTGCAATCATCTAGTGTGTAATTATGTTAGAAAAAGTTGTTTAGCTAACATTTAAGTATCCTTTTGCAGCTGCTTGCTAGACAACGTGTACTCTTGATGGTTAAAGAAAATACTGACTGTTCTATGCCCAGAACTCTGAACAGGACTTATTTATGGTCAGCCTAGTATATGATTTAGTCAACAACCAAATGCAAGCTTACCAGTTAGAGACTTATGCTTATGGGAAGGTGGGTGGTCATAATTGGACCTTTGGATGTCAGAATATTTTGAACTCTCCTTCATTTCCAGCATTGGTACATACTGGGTAGCGTCTGCCTGCTTCATGTCCATATAATCACCTTTGTTTTCAAATGATAAAATCACATAACTGCAAAACAGAAACAAATAATGATCTGTGTAGGTAATGTTGTAGATTTGCTTGACTTCTTTTCAGAATTGCTACAAACTGAAATGCTTTTCTCAGTGAAAAATACTGTATATGACTGGGAAAAGCTACAAAAGTGGGTGCCTATGGCACTAAAAAGTTCAAGATTCACCCAGTGTTGGCTTATTACACTATGATGCCAATCTGCACTTGTTGCACATTTCTTTTTTAAAGAATCTGTACAGATTAAACTACCACAATGCAATCTGACTTCTGCTGTTGATTTCTTACCTTCTAGTACTTTCATCAGCTGGGTTGATGCCAAATATGTCAAGGTCCTTTTTTACCTTCTCAGGATGTCGATTCAAAAAAGCCTCTCTGTTTTTATGCAGGTAGTTAACAAGATCGCCATAAAAACAATATTCCGTAATAATGTAAATAGGACCTGTAGCATGGAAGTTAAGAAAGAACAAAGAATTGATATGATTATTAAAGTAACAGAAACTGTGACATATCTAAAGATCTTTTTAAATTACAAATAAAATCATTCTTCAAATTCTATTAAAATAAAACTTACAAAAATCTAAATTTCAGAGTATTCATAAACTTGAAAAACTTACAAAAACCTAAATTTCAGAGTATTCATAAACTTGAAATTATTATACTAAAATAAAGTTGACAACTGTCAACTACGAATACAGTCTGCAATCATAGGGACTTGTTTAGCTAAATTAAATACTCAAAGTGTTTACAACTATATCCCAATTCAAATGTCACCTTTTTCTGTGACTAAAACCTACCTGACTTTGTGCATGCCCCCAACAAGTTGACAATATTAAGGTGGGGACCCAGATGAGTCATTATTTTTAACTCAGACATGAGAGCCTGCTTCTCACTGGACCTTGCTGTAGCTGAAATCAGAATCAGATTGTTTTCATTAAACTGCAGAACACAGCTCTCCTCAAGTGATATTACCGGCAAAGGATAAAATAAATGAAGTAGAAAAATGTGTGGGATATCTGAAAAAAGGGACGTTGACCCAATTTTTTTCCACATTCATTTGAAAATGTTTAATGTTAACATATTTTCAGGTACTAAAAGGTAGTAAACTCCCCACACTTCATAGTTCATATTCTAGATAAAATAACAGTCATTTTTACATTGTTGTAGACATTTAGTTTGATCATTGGAGGCATATATGCTCTACTGTTTTAAAACATTTTCCATAAGCTATATTATTCTATGTACACAATCATTAATTTAATCATTTTTCACAACCACATATTCCAAAGTAGGACAGCAGGGAGTTCAAGCCCATCCTAGCAGCACTGAATGAAAGGCAAAAACCATACATGAATGACATGCTTGTCAGTCTCAGATATGCCCCAAATCAGACTAAGATAAACTAGAAGTGACAATATGCTATGTGTTGCTGGCAATGAGAGATCAACAATTTGTATTATTCTTTACTGATTCTGTATGATGGTCCAAAGACTGAATACAGCGCTCAAATGGAAGAAACACATTTTAAAACTCAGTAGGTAAGCAGTGTTCTATATTATCTGAAATTGGAAAATGCCAAAGTCTCTTTATGTAGAATAGTCCAGAACTTTTTTTAGAATTCATTAATATAATTCTGCAGTAAGCATAGCGGGCCTGCGCTTAACCTTATCATCTTATTTATTATGGTATTCTATATACTTAACCTAACTTTAACCCTAATACTGAATTTCCCAAGTAGATTAATAAAGTTTATCTAATCTAATCTAATAAAAGGTATTTTAACCTGTGCACTCTAATCATGTAGTCTCCAGTCTTCATTGGGTGGGGTTGAGTGATGATTTTCAGAGTATACTATTCTGCTTGCTATGTTATTTCCATTTGATTGGGTCTGTGTTTTGTAGTTGTGTTTCTTTAAAAAAAAGAAATATAAGGTGCAACCTTGTTTAACAGCGACTATGTAAGCTCAATGTATGCTTTATTTATCATAGTGTCATCCTAATGCAAACATTTTGCTCTGAAGTCTACTGGTACTGTGAACAAGATTTTTAGTATTATGCATTACTCTGATTTGCTCTATTTTAAGCAGCTGAATCTATCTTCTTTTACATATGGATTTAGTGTAATCTCTGTCTTTGCTTTTTAATTGCTTATTTCAACAAATATTCTCCTTATTGATTTCATTATTCTCTCTTTTATATCAGTGCACTTTAAAAGTCTTAATTGGATCCATTGTGCTGTTTTCTCCAGATGTATGTAAGTCCCTGCCAGAAGATTTCAGGAGATTCAGCCTGTGCCAAAACTGCACCCATGAGATTTAAGATGCGTATTAATGTTTTTTTTTTCATTCACTTGCCTAGATAAATTTAATTCCAAAGGAGAATCTTAACCTTTGACCAATTGACTCTAAAAATATATGTAACTATCTGATTGTTACAATTAATATTGATGCAGAAGGTATACAAGCATTTTTAAAAGTTTAATAAAATACTCAAAACTACAGTACGTACCGTTGCTATCAACTGATTGTGAATGACCATAAAAAAATCAAAAAGCATATAAAATGTTATTATTTAAATCTCTAATTTAAGACCAATTTTTATAATTTAAAAAACTCATTTTTGATCAATTCATTATAATGCTCTCCATTGTTCTTATTAAAGTCTCTTTGTCTGTGTGTTTACCACAAACAGATATTCCAGCACACTTCAGGTTAATAGAATTTTTGCCTTGCTTAACTTAGAATTGATTGTAAAGCATGTTTACCTCATTTGTTTTATCAATTCCTTGCTTAACATTCTTTTTGACCCTATTCCTTCTAAAGCAAGAATGGTGATAGTGTAACATGCTTGATTTGCCTTTTTGTACAGGGTATCCACACTTAAGAAAATAGCTTCATGCTGAACAGAAACGTCAGTGTCAGTCAGTGGATTGCAGAGGAAATGTAAAGTGTGAAGTTGACAAAAACGACATTGGCACTGTGTACCATGGCATCAGGGAGACGCAGTATTATAAGCAATAGACAATCATTATTTTTTGTGGACAATTCACAAAAATCTTAACTTATGTTTTTAAAAGGTTGCACAAAGTAAGCATATAATAATGGAGGCATTTTATAGATGTGCACAATCATTTTACAGAAGGCAAACCTCATAATGCAAAACTGAACAAATAATCACTTGAGTGCAGAAAGCCATCAGATGAGATCATAACTGAAGGTATTAAATAATACCTTGGGTAGGTAAATAAAAGATAATGTTATTTTGCAATGCATGATAAATTATACTCTTGGTCCACAATGACTCTGGCAGTTCATTGTGTTTAATGTGTTCTGTCCTATTCTTCCACATTATTTTATGTTAGTTTTTCCCTTAAACTAACTGGAAGCTAATACTGTATATAAAGTATTAAGAACTGCAAAAAATGTCTGAAATTTTATTTATTTTAGATGAAGTTGTGCACATTATTTATTACAAATACATCAAACTGCATTTTTTGAAGACATCTGTGTAACTTACTATGCAGTATGTGAAGTTTGGAATACATATATATACATATATAATATACTATATATATATATATATATATATATATATATATATATATATATATATATATATATATATATATATATATATATATATATATATATATATATATATATATAGCATGGATGGCCAACTCCAACCCCTTGGGAGCTGCAGTGTCTGCAGGTTTTTGCTCCAACCCAGTTGCTTAATTAGAAGCTAATCCTCACCAATAACAGATCTCATTTAATTTTCTGTCTTGTTAATGTTTTACCATGTCAGATCTTTCTTAAATTATATTTTTTTCCTTTCTAATGATACATGTATCATGCAAGTGATTTGAAGCCTAAAATGGATGAGTACTTTTCTGTTCTTCACTTTCTCTTCAGTTTCCTTCCAAGTACTTAATCAAACCAAAAAAGTGAATGATGAATATACACAGGTGGAAATGGAGACAAGCTAGATGTAGAATTGCTGGTCCCTTTATTTGCATTGTAATACTAATAAGGAGTAGTAACAACAATGAACAAAGATTTTTAACACTAAAATAAGCAATTAAGAGTTCAAAATCTTAACAAGCGAGACAACTAAAATGAAGCAGAAAAATGTCCCTTAAGCAATAAGTGCTTCATCAGCAATGAATGATTTCTCATGAAGCAATTGGTTTGAAACAAAATCCTGGAGCCACTGAGGCCCTCCAGGACCAACATTGCTCTGCTCTGATTTAAAGTGTCTGAGTCTTATATATGAAATAAATTAAATGAAGTTAATTAGTAGCCAATAATTACTAGTAATTAATTAAGAAAATGGTTAGAATGAAAACCTGCAGCCACTGTGGCTCTCCCCTGACATAGTATATAATAATACAGATGGGTGGACTGATCCACCTGCTGGGATGGAAGGTCAGATCTTGCCTGGCCAGAAGGACATTATGCAGGAGGGAGCAACAAGATGGACGGGTGTCGCAGCCTGGATGAGTTCTGCTACATGCCTCTGGTGTGTGAAAGGACAATGAGAGACAATGTTTCTTAGGGGCAAGGAGTCCCCCAGTAGACTAGGTTGCAGTGCTCTGCTGGCTTGCCCCAGATTGGGCTCCTGCAGAGGTTCATGTTGTCTAAGAGGACAGCACTGTTGTGTGTTCTGGGGGCTGACAGGGGTGCAGCAGGGGAAGGTCTTCCTTACTTTATGGCTGCTCTGTCTTTGCTTTTAGGGTACAATGCTATGGCACTGGAAGTACATCATAAAAGGAGCCAGCCTTCCTTATCCTGGTAGAAGGAGTTGGGAGGAGGTGAACAGGGCTTGCTGGGAAGAAGTGGAAGGAGAGAAAAGGGAAGCGAGAAAGGAAGTAAGGAAGGAAGGAATGTCATTGGATTTTATTGTATTGTTTTTGCCAAATAAAAGAAGCCTGTTGAGGTGTTGTTACAAATAAAATAACTTTATTTGAAACCAGGACTTCTCTTTGATTGGTGTGCCTATAAATATTTTTTTCACTTGCACAAAAACGTCACTCGGATTAAACACACAAAAGTAACAAGATATAAATATCCAGAGCATACAGTATCAAAAGCAAAAAACTACTTGGGAATGAGGAATACGTTATAAAAATGATCATTATTGAATAGAAGCATGCCATAGATAAATAAACATGAAATTTCTTACTATTAATTTTTAAACACAGTAAGTAAGACTGAGGACTTACGTTTTAACATTTTCACTGCTACTTTCATTACAGGCTGAGAGCGACTGAGTCCATAAGCTGTTCCTTCAACTACTTTGCCAAAGGCCCCAGAGCCTAGAACTCTTCCTGTGAAACAAACAAAAAACAAATGGAAATCAGATAAATCCCATATTTTGCGACGAGTGGAGATAAGCTCACCAAGTAAACGGAAATGACAAAAGTAAAGCCAGATGGGTCTCTGTATAATAAAAAAAACAACACTGGATGGAGACAGTGGATGAAGTTAGACATTTAGGGACAAAATCAATAAGTGTTGGAAAACAGAAACAAACTGGTTTTCAGGACAGCTATGATTTCAATTAAAAGACTGCATGCACTAGTCCTTTTGATCACAAGCGTTTTATGATGTAAGTTGGTGGTGGGGCTCTGCTGGAGTTTTAACAGTTTCTGCTAATGTCTTTAACACCCATTCATAGGTGAAAGGTCACATAGACAGCTCATCCACATGTTTGTTTCCAGCCATACTGGTATAACAGCAACATATGGGGACCATTTTAAGCATTTGTGTTGTTTTTATCTCTTATGTCTAACACAGAATATAATCGGTAATGGCTCACAAGTGAGGACGTTTAATGCAGCTTTTCTAAAAAGTGCTCAGTTTACCTAGCACAAGTCCATCTCGGGGAAATTCCCATCTCGAATCATAAGGGAGCTGCATAGGATCCACGTAGATGTACTCATGTCCATCAGGACTGATAGATTCAATCACCCGCCATCTGATTTCATATCTAGGCTTCTGTAATTGCGAAAAAATGGGTTAAAGGGCTAAAAAGAAAACCGTTTTAAGAAAATGAACAACTGAGAGTTTAAAAAAAAGTCTTGTTTTCTTTAGAAATATACATTTGAAAGGTATTTTCAATAAATACATTTTAATGGTCCTTAATAATAAAAGAGCCTACCTGTTTCCAGATGATGACCAACACAATAAGAGAGATAATGACTATGACCAATAATACTAGCACCGCTGCTGCCACAGTTAACTCAGAGCGTAAACCTGTGAGGAACGACAAAAAAATCAAATGAATCCGAATACCGAAAACGTTGCTGTGGAAGAGTGAATGTCAATGAAGTCTTTTGCCATTAGGTGCTGGCTGTGTTTTGCAGTATTTCTCAACAACTGAACCCAAGCAATTCTTATTTGTTGCTCCAACTACTCTAAGCTGTCTCTTTTGTTTAAACTTTGATTGGTTTAGGAACTCAAAGTTGTGACACAATGTGGATCACTGTTTGACAATTAATATTTCTCCTTCTTCATTCTTTTAAAGAACATTGTCATTTAAATAACACATTCTTGTGTCTAATATTTATTTTAGAAACAATACTTTACCTCAGTTGTAGGCAAATCATTTTAGCCAAAGATAACACACAGTATAAGATGTGCTGCATCATGGATTTAGAATATACAGGTAGCAAGAACTTTCTTACATTAACAGATTTAGAAATTCAATCACACAAAATATCCTAGAAATAATTCAGGCACACTTACTAGGCGATACCAACTTTACTTCCCGGGCAACGGCAGCCAGTTCATTCTTTGCTGAACACTTCACAGCCAAAGTATGCTCAAGCTTTGCAAAGGTCACTTGGCTTTCTACTTTGCTCTCATCAGTAAGATGTGTCTCAGTGGAGACATCCGTTGAATTTGCTGGCAGCACCATCCATTGTGAAGTGTCATTGGCACAGCTGCACGGGAGCAAACAGTGAATTTATTAGATCACAACATTTCAATTAGGTAAAGTTAAGGAAAAGTGAGATCTGTCAACACAACATTAAAGCAAGTAGCAATCATTTGATAATAAAAAAGTGATGGCTGCATAAGCCACATACATTATGGATCAAGCACAATGTTAGTTCTGATAAAATTAATATGATGAATTACTAAATGGGAAATCAATTATGTCTATGGATAACTGGATAGATTCCTCCATAATGAGGAGTTATAACACGAAAATTAAAAAGTGCTTAGGTATTCTGTAGGGAGGAGGAAAACTTAAAGACAAATGACTGAGTACAAGAACAGAGCAGGCTATCTGAATAAACATGTCATAATACTCCTTCACTAATTTTGGGATGACTGCATTATTCAAGATGAACAAAGCATCTAAAGAAAATTATTTATATTCTGCTTACTGTTTGTTTATTACATTCAAAGCATTTTAATCTATTCATGAGAAATTCTACACTTAAGAATGGTATCATGTTAATATGGTTGTCTTACAACACAACTCCTTACTGTTTGATGGTTTACAAATGTATATAAAATAACTATATGAGGTAACTGCTGTCTAACTAAATAAGCAAATTGAGCTCAGTGAATTCATGTTAACTGGAGATCTTCGTACATGAACAACAAGTAATAAACACAGAGAAAAAGTCACAATTTCCACCATGTTTTTACGATCACCTGGACTCAGAATCATCCAACTTATTCAAAATTTAGAAATGCTTAAAAAATAACTTTAAAACACTATATATAAATCTTAAAAGTCCTTACTGTTTAATATTCTTGCAGATGAACCATTCTACATCAGGGGTTGGTAGCCCACCAGCAATGCATACCACCGACTGGCCACTTGCAGATCCATGATGCAAATCCATTAACTCTACTATTACAGCTGGTACTGTAAAAAAAGTAAGAAATAGAAAATGGTGAAATCACTTGCAAATAATCAAAAGTATAATCAGTGTGGCTGTGAATCAAACTACAATATACCTTTCACTTGTAAAGAAAAGGTGTAGCTAGAGCTTTCATTTCCACTCTTGACTTGGATGGTATAGTTTCCACTGTCCTCTTCTTTTGCACGAATCAGCAGTAAGGAACTCTGATACCTGCAGAATAAAATTAGACTGTGAGTCACGTGTCTCTCTTTGTTGTGCACAAGTTAGTAGTTTCATTTCATCCAGCTGGATGTCCCAAAAAATATAATCAGAATACTTTATTTGATTTATTTTCCACTAGTAACAATTGTGCAAAACATGTTTCCATTACTAGCGACAACTACACAACACTCTTTCAATGCAGAAATACGCTACTAATCACTTGAAATATGTGAAAATAATGATAATATAAACCTATAATAAATAAACTGCTTAAAAAAATTAAAGGAACACTTTAAAAACACATCAGAACTTAATGAAAACAAAAAATGATGCTGGATATCTATACTGATATGGACTGGGTAATGGGTTAGGAATGAAAGAATGCCACATCATTTACTGGAAATGAAAATTATCAACCTACAGAGGGCTGAATTCAAAGACACTCTGAAAATCAAAGTGAAAAAATGATGCGGCAAGCTAGCACATTTTGCCGAAATTTCATTGCAGCAACTCAAAATTGTACTCAGTAGATTGTATGGCCCCCACATGCTTGTATGGTATCGCCTCCCAGATCTGGAGCAGGGCATCACTAAGCTCCTGGACAGTCTGAGGTGCAACCTGGAGGCATCGGATGGACCAAAACATAATGTCCCAGAGGTGCTCTATTGGAATTAGGTCAGGCGAGTGTGGGGACCAGTCAATGGTATCAATTCCTTCATCCTCCATGAAACTGCCCGCATACTCTCACCACATGAGATCGGGCATTGTTGTGCACCAGGAGGAACCCAGGACCAACTGCACCAGCATAGGGTCTGACAATGGGTCCAAGGATTTCATTCCAATACCTAATGGCAGTCAAGATGCCATTGTCTTGCCTGTAGAGGTCTGTGCATCCCTCCATGGATATGCCTCCTCAGACCATCACTGACCCACTACCAAATGGTACATGCTACCAGTAGTGACACTGGCCGTAGCCAAATGCAAAATTAGTGAAAGAACAGTCAGAAAAGATGAGGAGGGAAAAATGTCAGTGGCCTCCACCTGTTCAACCATTCCTGTTTTGGGGGTCATCTCATTGTTGCCCCTCTAGTGCATCTGTTGTTAATTTCATTAACACCACAGAAGCTGAAACTGATTAACAACCCCCTCTGCTACTTAACTGACCAGATTAATATCCCATAAGTTTCATCGACTTGATGCTATACTCTGATTAAAAAGTGTTCCTTTAATTTTTTTGAGCAATATAGATTTTAGTTATTATTTGCAATTCTCCATCTATTAGGAGTAAGTTCTGCTGACAATAGATTAGTTGAAATTTCAATAAATAAGTTCAATAAAAGGATAGCTGTAAAGAAATTAAACAGCTTTAATGGTCACTTCCAATTCTGTTTTTTTATACAAGAGAACATAACTGACAAAGTTGATGCAGTTGCTGCTTCACAGACCTTTGGCCCTGATTTGGACTCTGAGTTGGCTTGCCCTCTGTCTGCCTTCTGTTTTCTCAAATTTATAAGGATTTCCACCCATAGCCCAGCAACACAACACAAGGTTAATCAATGTCTGTTAACTGTGTGTGCACATTACAATGGTCCTATACTGCATTTTGGGCTGGGTTATGCCTGAAAATGGATGTATATATAACTGTATATTTATGAATTTAAAGAGCTTCAGTGAAAAGCCACATTTTTCATGGTAACAAATAAAGTTCTATCTGCCTTTTTATTCAAGTAAAATTACAGGTGTTTGGGACACTGTGAGCATATGACTGGGCAACTTGACATATGGAGTATGCAACACAAGTAATATGAGTTTTTTTATTGGACTGTTTTATATTGTTTACTGTTCTCCAGCACTGGTCATCATAGACTCCAATTACATCAGAAGCATCCCAAAACACGTCAGCCAGATTGCTCAATATTCTTTACCAAATGAATACCTTTCTACTGTCTGGACACCACATTTCATTCCTGAGATTCTGGTTCAAGTTTTGAGTCACATAGACATTGCCTAATTGGGCCTTTAGCTTGGAGAATTTATTATTTGCAATTTTTTATTTAAATTTGCACATACTCACTTTGATGTTTGTAAATGTGTTGTCAAATTCCTGAACTAATCAATATTAAAAATATTATCAACATTATTTGGTGGGAATAAATTTCTTTTTGTGAAACAATAACCTACTTATTGTTAATAACTTACTGTTAATAATTTTGCACTGTGGATTACATATTAAATGAATGGGCGGTTATTCTTTTGCATTATATCAGGAACTTTGTTATCTGCATTCTGCATGAAAACATGGCAATAAAAAATGTTCCCAGCCATCACTAAAAACAACTTGGGGTAAGTAACATATAAAATAATATGACGGAATATTCCTTAACTTCCCACCTAGTCACAGTCTACTGATTTTTATCTAGTTTAACAAATTCCATATTAAGATAATTTCATAATGTATGTACTGATGAATAAATGCTACTAGCCCTTTATTTTCTATTATTAATGTCTCTCCTCCCATCATTTAAACAAATGTTAAAGTGAAATGAGGAATTCTCATGGTGAGGATAAGCAGTGAGGTGAATCAAGCTGTTACCTCTAGAAGTGCTTAGTTAGTACTGACCGTCAAAAACAGGTCTGCTGATTACTAAACTTGTAGGGAAAAAAAATCTGCTTATAAGTAGAATTAAGCAAGTATCCCCAACTTGGTTTAAACAGGACACATATGCACTTACTGATTGTGCGCTGGACATTGTCATGAAATTGCAAATAAATCTTTTTTTTTTTTTTTTGGCCAATAATATAATTTCTCTTACCGTGTCTCATTAAGCTTAATCAGGGTGCTGGTGATTTCAGTGTTCTCATCACTGAGCACCATGCTGTCCTTTAGCCATGTGACTGCTGGGAATGGGTAAGCTTCGATGAGCACTTTAAATTCTTTTACTTCATGCAGATCTGCAAATTCCTGCTGGTCAAATGTGGATTCCAACCTGGAAAATCCTTTATCTTAAACAAAAACAGAGTGACACATTCAATTATAGAGGTAATATTTAGAAATTTTATGAGCTGAAAGTTTGTTTTAAATGCTGTATGCTGTGAAAATGATAACTTAATTACTATCAAAACCGACTGAATGCAGATATTAATATTTGAAGTTAATTTACCTATCTTAGTGATTCATGTGTTCTCTTTTTATGATGCAGCTCCAAAGATGACATTAAGTACATTGTTATTAAAGTTAATGTTTACAAGCTATTGTTTTATATCACTTTTGCAAGTGTATTGTATAGAAATGGACTTACCATAAACTGTAATGGACACATTCCTTGTCTGTGTTAACTCATTCATCACTTGTGTTATAGAGCATTCATAAAGGCCACTGTCTTTTACAGATGCCTGAGGGATTGTCAGAGTATATGAGATTTCAACATCCTTCTTGTTCTCTTTCACCGTCTTTCTACCTCGATTCGCCTGCAGAAAAAGCAGCAAAAAGGTTTCAATAAACTCTGGGCCTTCAAGCATTTTATTAAAACTGTCCCTGTCATTGACAGGGTGCAGTGAATACAGCAAGGCATGTGATGTGTGAAACTGAGATCTTTAAACTGAAAGTAATACTTTTTTCTAATAATTCTGAACATCAAAACAAAGTCTGTATGCAAAATATTTCAATCCATCTGTGTATATTATGCTTCCAATGAAGAATGGGAAAATAGCAGTAAAATGCGCACCAATAAATGAATATTCAGCTTAAACATTTAACTGTTTTATAGTGTTAAATGGTCTTCTCTCTTTTCAAAGTTTCTTTTATTATTTTCGTCTTAAAACTGAAGATAAATTTGATTCATTGTGGGCTAAAAAAAAACTGAATAGTTTTATTAAAGTAATATTGCTCACAATCAAAGTCTGGATAAGAAGTCATAACCTTACTGGTTTTAACCTTACAGTGTGACACCCATAGAAATAGGGCTGGACTCCTTTTATGGTATAACCAGCATTCCTTGCCTGGTATCTTTTCCACCTGTCATCACTGTCCTTGCAGTTGGTTTTTGACCAAATGTGTCATATGACACTGGCTAGATAACAGTCTTCTAAGGCTGTTTCATGGATTTGTTTCTTTCATCTTCACTTTATCTTGAATCATATATTACACTACATACAGTATATCTTAACACCACAGATGGAAGATTAATATTTTTTGGGGTTTATGATAATTTAGCTATTCATTAGGGCTTTAAAATACAGTAGACACAGGTAGGTATTATTATGGGTACTGGAAGTTTACAGTATTAATATATTCACTCCATAATGTGTAAACTGTCGACAGTGATCCGAGCCAGGCTCTGTTTACTAGGGTGGCTATTGTATGTTACTATAAAAGTTCTTATGAGCAACACCTAGGAGTCATAGAGGACTCGTCACTCTCTACATCAGTCTGTGGACAGAAGCCATTAAGAAAACATTCAAGATGTTAGGTTAGATAGCATGACGTGTAGAGTACAAATTAAAGTCACCAAATCATTTACTGTCTCTAACTGAATGGCAGTATCTCTCAGCAACATTCTGTACAAAAGTTATTACTGGTAGGGTGGTAAAACACCCAAATCTACATCAAACCCTAGAAATAAATGGTTTATTTATATCTATGGTTTTGTTTAACAATACACATTTCTGGTTTGCAGTCCAGTTCATATAATGTAACATCTGTTAGTAAAGGACCAATGATTAGGCATCATAAACTTTTAGAATATACATAAAAAGAATTTCACATTACACTCTGCACTTGCTTACTATAATCCTAAAGTGACCCAGAAAAGAGAACATAAATGTATCCTTAGACAAAAAGAAACAGATCTAGATGTGATATGACATGAGCACAGATTTGATGGAGCCCCAAATGAAAATGTTGTAGTCTTCAATGAGACATAGAAAGAATCCAACAAATCTCTCAGATACATTTTCTAAGTATAGTAAAGTATTGAAAAGTAAGTTGTTTTGCTGACAGATGGAAGAGATAATAGACACTAGGAAGAACTGGTAGTATATCAGAAGATAAATCTGTTGTTAAAAAATGGGCAGGGTTGAAGATGGAAAATTGTTAATATATAAATAGCAAAACCCAATATGTAAACTAAATCATAGAGATCAGGGAAGCACTAATCAAAACAGAGAAAAATGAAATGTCAGTTCTTTTGGAGACAATCCACAATCTTGGACACTGACCTTCCATTGATTCTATTTATGTGGCTTGATTTTCTGGAGGATTGACTTAACAACCACAACTCAAAATGGTGGCACCCATAGAAAAAACAAAATGGTGTAGTGGAAATCATAAAACATTCTAAACTAGATACACATTCTGATACCCTGCTACTGAATCCCATGAAAAGCAAACTCTGTGAATTTGAAAGATATATTACAACAATTGAAAATGTTTAAAGTTTCCAAAATTTAAACACTTCTCTACACAGAAGAGCACATGAGAATCTGAAACCAAGTGTGCCATCACCCTACTGAAGGGGTTATCTTGTCCACTTTTAGAGAAATGACTGAGTGATGCAGTGGGATGACTTAATAATAAGCAATACAAGTCTAATGATCCCCTCTTGTTTACAAAGATTCATATATTCATAAAAAATTAATCATTCTGCTCAAATGTGATCTACTGCCAAATTAATATTTCTTACCTGTTTTCCAGGATATTTCCAGAAATCCTCAAGCATTTCACTCCCTCTGGCCACACAGGTTATTGTGATAGGTTCCCCTTCCATCACTACAGTGTTATCTACTTGTAAATCAACTTTCAGCTCAGAGGTTTCTGGGAAATTAAATTTGAGAATTTGATTACATGTCAAATTGTTTAAAAATGTTTCCTTTATCGATATGTAATTGTTATATTAGTGTTTCAACACACCTCTCCATCCATGTACAATATACTCGACACTTTGATGTTGTACACCATCAACAGTTGCTTCACAGAAATATGTTCCCTCTGGGAAGACACCGATAAAGCCTCTTTTGCTATCATATAGACTGTCTACTACTTCCATATTCGTGTATGCATTGATGAGAGCGACATGGACCTCTGGATCTGACACACGGCAGGGGATTTCAGTATCTTCATAAGCTCCAAGAACATGCTGACTGAATGGAGATACATGTGGTAGAAAAGTGACATTGGGATCTGTAGATGGAAAAAGGAAAAAGTCATATATTTGAATTTTTAATGTGGATTCCCATGTGGAACAGGTGTAAAGTAGTTGGAGAAAAGCCATAAAGCCTGTTTTATTGTAGTTTCATTCTGAAAACACTACACTAGAAAAATCACATTGAATGAGGGAACATTGTTGTCATTTGGTATGAAGCAAAAACTTTGCTGTGAAATCTTGCTTTCAGAATTCTGAAAAATGGAAGAGTAATTAAATCTGTTCACCCCTTCTTAAACTAATTCAGATGTTCAAAGCTTGCAGCTCACTTAACGCATGGCTGCCATCTAGTTTAACAAACCTGGAACGTAGATGTAGATGATACTTTCATATCCAGAGCCATTCATTGATGGATATAGACAGGTATAATATCCTGTATGGGAGGCAGAAGCATTTTGCACCGCAAGGGAGATCACAAAAAGTCCACTGTTATCCTGCTCTTCTTTCAGAGTGAAGTTGTCTTTGTCTTCTGCATCCCACTCCACTTCACTCTCACCAGAGCAGGTCAGTTTGAATGAAGAGTGAAGTGGGATCACAAGTTCTTCTCCCGGAGGATAAATCATCGGGGGTGCTTGCAGAAGAACTGGTGACTGTGAACCTAACAGGACACAATAAAAATACATTTGTCTGATATAAATTTGCTGCAAAACACATTGGGAAGGCATTTATGGAATATAGAAGTACATAAAATTAATGGTAGTAAGGACTCGATGTCAGAATTATAGAATGTGGACTAATGGCCTTACCTTAAATAGTAACCAATGATAAAATATCCATTATTCTTTATAATGAAATTTCACTCTCCATTGCTGCATTGACTTGGTGTTAAATGGGATGTAATCTGGCCTATTACAGGGTGCAGTTACACACCAATTTAAGAAATAACGTGCAAATCTTTAGAATAGTAGATGAAACCACAGTAAAGGTTGAAAGCCCACAAGGACATGGGGAAAATGTTCAAACTTCACCCAGGCAATGACCAGACCCAAAGTTAAACACAGAGCTCAGGAGCTCAGGAGCTGTGAGGCAATCTTGAAACCTTTGCAGCTCCAAGCCAATTCATATATAAACTTTTACATTACATGTACTTTTGTTTCAGTAGCATATATGCATGCTATCACTTGAGAAACCTAAAACACAATATGGCCTGGGTAAGGATCACTGCCTGGGTAGAAGCACAAGGTCATCTGCCTCTAAAATAAATATCACAACAACATAAATGTAAAGTATTTCTAAGACACTTTCATATAAGCAAGGCTGCCAGGCTTCCAGGAGAAGTCAAACTATTAATGTATCTTTCGAAAAATGAATGCTATCATCTAATGGAGACTTAAAAATCTTCAGTATGCTGCACTATGTCATACTAGTATAGGGCAAGAAAACAGACTGTAGTATTTGCATGAAGGCCAACAATGGGGAACAAGGAGGGGCATGAGGCGATGAACGTTAGATGGTACTATTATTTATTTATGGCTGGAAGGAAACTGGGACCAGAGCCTGATCTGATTGCCTTTCCTACTTACATTTAATTTATAAATCACCATCTGGTGAAATGTTATCTCCAACTGGTCAACTTTCAAAACACAAGAAATAAAATAGTCTGCCTAAAGCATAACAAACTGCTCTCCATCTGAAATTTAATCATAAAGAATGTCATGACTGGAGGCTACTTTATAACAAACAGCTAGGGGGAAAAAATGCTATTTGAATTATTTAGGCAAACCTCATTAGCTTATGGTTATCACACAAAACAAGTGATGAACCATACAACAGCAATAGTTGTCTTTTAAATCAACACACATTCTTACTTTTTACTAATAAAGAGACACTCAGATTGGCTTCCATGTCTTCATTTTTGACCATGATTGTGTAGTTCCCACTGTCATCTTCTTTTATTCGGATCAATCTCAATATATTTCTGTACCTGCAAGAAAAAGCAAAATACATGTTTATACTACTGGTGATGGGCTGGGGTTGGCTCCTGCCTTGCACATAATGCTGCAGGAATAGGCTCTGGCTCCCTGGAACCATGGATCATATTAAACAGGGTTGAGTATGTTATGGTATGTTATATTACATTAGACCTGTGAGTAAGATCACAACGTGGAGAAGAGCTATAAAAATACAAAGCAGGTAACAGTTACAGTACATCCAAAAACAGAAAGAAAACTCCACTGATAAAGGCTCACTAGCTGATGTGTTGTGTTTGTAAATGTTTATTTTTCAAAGCAAGGGTAACTTCTACTAACTTTTCTTTATGCAGATCATGTTTTAGTTTCCCCAATCAATCCATTCGAAAATGCCAAGGTCAATGACTAATATTGCCAGCTTTGCAATTAAGAACCATTCTCAGTCCTACGATGTTTGTAACACTTTGTAATTTACTACTTCTCTGATTACTGTTTCCATACAACTTGAAAAATCATTAACTCATTTTCTGAACCTGCATGTTACCTGAAAAATCACTAACCTATTTTCTCAATCTGTGTGATACACAAAATGGATTGCAAGGCTTGAAGCCTTTCCTGGCATTATAAGGTACACACAGTAGCCATCTCTGGATGCCTGGCTGAAGCAGGAGACGCTCTCTCAAACATGTCCAGGCCACACATCAAGGGCCTAAAATTTCTCCTAAAATTGCATGCCCGCTTACCTACTAATGAAAAATACTACGGGTGCTATTTTAAACCAAATGTGTCTTATTAGAAACTGTTAAAAAAATATTAGATTATTGTTTAGTTGTCACAATAGGCAGTGGTGGATCTATTATGAAATTAATGAAGATTAAGCTTCAGGACCCCTAATTCCAGAGAGTCCCTAGAAGTGACTTCAGTCCACAATTATGGGTGTCTACCGTATGAGGGGTGTTTAAAAAATAATAACATTAATATAATAGCATAAAATTCAATACAAAATCATAAATAAAATAAAAAGTCTATTAAGTCTCATGTAGGCTAGCTGTAAGTGAAAAAACATTAAAATATTTTTGTTTTTGTAAAATGTGCTTCATGTAGTATGTGTTCTTAGAGATGTCTAAAATAAAAGATCATATTGACTGTGGTCTTTTCTATGTTTTATTTCATCATTCTATGATGCATTAAGCATGTATATAACATTTCCCTAACATTCATCCCCCTATAATTCAAAAATTATAAGACATAGGACATTTTATTAATACAAGTGACTTTGGCATGAAACAGAACAGCAATTTTAATCAAAAATCTGTGATGTAAATGTAAAATTCTAAAAATGTAAGATGTCCTGTTGTGGAACAACCCTGTTGAAGAAGACAACAATAGTAACCCAGACCTCACTGCTGGTTGCAAAGGGCCCCTCATAACAGTTAAACCTTCAGGTCCCCAAAAAGTTAGGTCTGCCACTGACTATAGGCAAAATGTTGGGACTGTGGTTAGTACTTCGGCCTAATGGATTCAGTGTCCTCAGTTTGAAGTCCACAGCCGGTCACATTCTTTGCTTCTCCTCCCAGATCCCAAACATGTGTCTATTAGAACAAATGGCAACACAAAATTTGCCCTGCATGAGTGTGTATGTTTGTGTGTTTGTACGTGAGCCTTAAAATTGGATCCTTCATTGCTCCTGATGGTGCAGAAACAGACTTTAGCCCCCTAAATTAGTGAATGATTTTACATGCACATACATAACCAGGATAAGGGGAGTGACATGATTAAGGAGTTCACCTTTGACAGGATGCTCCAAAATTATTAAATTGCCCAAAAAAGAATGAAATGTTATCACTGCCTACTGTGAATCTGAATATAAGCATGAAGCGTATGAACATTTTCTTATATTTTATAAAAAATATTATAAAACACAAGAAAATTACCACAGGTTTCATGCTTGTTTTTCAGATTCACTTTGGCAGATGATGATGTTTGTGCTCTAAAGTAAATAACATTATCCCCTGATCCTTGACCAGAGCCACAGATGATTCACGCTATGAACACCAGCTAATTCGTCACTCGATCACACTGTTTCAGCATATGAATAGCAAATAGCTGAACAAAAACTAAATTGACACTTTATTAATAGGTTTTCGGTTACCGGATTCACACAGCACACTCTTCTGCTTGGCTGTGCGAGTGAGCCCTGTAAAGGAGAGGCACACCGGTACGTGAGCTTCTTGCCTTACATCCCGTTCAGCTGGGACGATAATAATGCAGGTATATTTACTTCAATAAAATAAGTATTAAAGATTGATTACTTATTACTTTAAAAAGTAATCAGGCTGCATAATGCACGTTACTTTAATGTGTTACCCTACAGCTCTCAAGATTGTACTGCTCAGCTTAACACTGTACACTCAACTGATCAACATACGTTTAGCAATTTTGAAATACTGAGACAGATTATTTCAAAGTGAAGGAATAATGTGATTGCCCAATCATTTGTCTCAGGAAATGTATTTTGTGGATGCTTCCATCTGTGGCTCCTAAAGCTGAGTGTGGAGCTAAGCATATGAACAGAATATAACAGACATGCGCAGGCTACAAAATCCTTAAGTGTAACTCGGTTAGGGTTTATATGGCCAAATAACTGGGTTACTAACTGAGAAATCTATATCTGTCAACCAGGTTAAAGCTTTTCATAGTATTTTAGAAAATGGGTTTCTGTGAAAAACCGAGATGTTATAGTGCTTGTAAACGCACTCTTGTAACTAAGTTAGATAATAAAGGAACAGATGGTTGGAGAATGGGTGGCTGGATACAGAGGTGGATGGATTTCAACTGCAGTTCAATTGATTGATAAGGCACCAAATCTCCACACAAACATATTTTTACCATGTCCTTTAAATATGGTTTATCTACAGGTAATTAAAAAAGAGAGTGTCCCTAGGAAATTAAAAAAAATAATCCAAAATAATCAGATAATGGTAGCAATCTTTATGCATTCCTATTCTACTGAAGCAACATCCTAGTCCTATTTTGAAGTTTAGAACTGTTCATGCCAGCTGCAGACTTCATTTTGAAGCAGAGGCCCACATAATCTCTGAATTTTATGTACTGAACACTGTCCTAGAAAAGGATTTGTCTGTATTAGCATTACACTAGAGTGACCCATGCTGAAGCCAACAAAAGAGGAGTGTTGTAGTAGAGAGATTCACTGCTTATCATGGGGAATAAAATGATTAATTTCTATTAATTTTTATTATTTTCACAGTCAACTGCAAAAAAGTGAGGCACCTTATTCTGTTTTACTTAGCAAAAAAAAGGTACCATATAACACATTTTTAGAAAAATGCCTACTGGACATGTTGTTGATATTTTTAATAATTTAGTCCTTGCTTACCTTATTCCTTCAGTGTGGACAGTGGTGCTTGTCACAGCATAATTACCCTCGGTGACAGCATTGCCATTTTTCTGCCAGGTCACTACAGGATCAGGATAAGCCTCAATGTTTACTATGAGCTCCTTAATCTCATGTAATTCTGCAAATTCTACCGGGTCAAACATGGGGCTTAAATTGACAAACCCTTTCTCTGTAAAAAGTAATAGCAACAATAGAAAAACAACCACATGAGCACAAGTTGAGCAGTCACAACAGGAGACAGCTTTGTTGTTTGGGCGTAAGGCTGCTAGATGACTCACCATACACTGTAATGTTCGTTTTTCTTACTTTTGTCTTGCTATTTGTGACTTGCGTCACCAAGCACTCATAAAGGCCACTGTCCTTCACTGACGCATGAGGAATGTTAAGGGTGTAAATAACCTCAACCTTTTGGTCATCCTTGACATTCAACTGTGCTCTTCCATCCTGTAGAAAAAAAAAGAAGAAGAATGAAGTGTGATTAATATAATCTGGTTTGCAAGAATGAGAATGTCAGACAAGGCCGCCAAGACTTTAAGTGGAATTTTTTGTACTGTTACTGGAGTTTTCATATATGCAAACATTGGTAACACCTGGATTATTGGAAGGCTTGCGAATATAAAAGAGTTGAGCAATGTAACTGAATCATTTCTCTTTGCCGGATAATTGTGAAAAGATTGAGGATAACCTGAATTAGCATATGATAACTTAACATAACATAACATAACATCCATAGAGTCAATAAGTCAAATGTAAAGTCACAGAGTGCCAGAAGCTATCCTGACAACACTGAGCTCAAAGCAAGAAGATGCCCTTGACAAGCTGCTAGTCAACAAGAGTTAGGTTATGGTGTGCATTAAAATCGTTAGCTGCTTTTCTCTTAGGCCTTACCTGTTTTGCTGGATACTCCCAGTGTTGCTCACAAATTTCAGTGCCAGACACGACACAGGTCAAAGTGATGGCTTCGCCCTCCTTCACCACTGTTTTCATCATATCTAGCTCAACTTGAAAGTCAAATGAGTCTGAAGGGAAAAGTATATGGGTGAATAGATTTTGCAGAGTGCTAACATCATCCATGCATCCATCCATGCAATTTCTTTTTTGCTTAATCTGGATGAGCGTTACAGGGATGCCGGAAGCAATCTTCAGTCTTCCTTATATGGACTGATTCTCACACATGCATACTTGCACACAATTACGTAACCCCAAAATGACAATCAGACTTAGCTTTTCTGGATTGTGTGGAGAAACACCAACAAAGTCATGGAAATGCATTTATCCTGAGAAAGAATCTGGGACTACTATGAAGCACCAGTTTTGCTTACTAGTCCTCCACTGATACAATTCACTAAAACATCAAAAAGGCATCCAGCATCAAACCCTCTTAATGCAGTGTCACAGAAGCTGCCATTACATGGCCCATGCACCCAAACTCGCTTAAGAGGGAAAATTCAGAGTGACGACTTAACTGAAAAGCAGAACTAGTCTGATACTCCACAAAGATTGGTTATACAACTAGGACCCTAGAGAAGGGATTCATTAGGGCAGCAGTGCTAAACTACACCACCATGACACTTATTATTAGTCAAATAGTATTTTAAATTGTTAAGCTCGCTTTTTAATGGCTGATTTAAATTGCTATACTGATAATTTAAATTCAAAAAACACGTAAATTGTCAAGGACCCAGCAAGAACATTCATCCATCCACCCATTCATTCATTTTCTTACCCACTTATCCAGGACAGGATTGTAGGCAGCTGCCACCTATCTTTGGAATTGTCGGGTACAAGGCAGGAAACACTTGGCCACCACAAGGCAAACACACACGCACACTAGGGCCAATTTAGCAACACCAACTAATATTTTTACTTAATTATTAAGTTTTCATTGAGCATTAAATAGATTCCTCAACTACACTTGGCTAAAAAAAAATCACTTTCCCTTCATTTAATAGATATTTGATAGTCATTGTATATACGGGACAAACAAATGCAAAATATGAAATATCTTCTTAATTTCCTAGCTCAAGTATAAATTGTACACCACAACAAACTAAAAATTGACATTAATATTTAAAAATAATTCAAATGATTAATTTACTGTTAATGATCACAAAATAAAGACTAACTTCATTGTACATACCTATGCCTCCATGAACAATATATTCTTCACTTTGAACACTGACTCCGTTAACAGTGGCTTTGCAGACATAGGTTCCAGCCGTGAAAGCTCCGATGAAGCCTCGTTTATTGTCATACTGGCTTAGTATTTCCTTGCCTGAATCCACATTGGTAAGAGTAACTTTGGTATGAGGGTCAGTAACTCGACAAGGAATCTCCATTTTATCCGGAGAGGGAAGAATGTGTAAATCAAAGGGGTGTTCAGCCACAATAAAAGGAACTTCTGGATCTGTAGTAAAATATTTCAAATGAGATTTTAAGTGTTGTGCTTAGTAACATATCCCAAACAATAATAAGGAAAGGAGAGGGAAAAAATGCACAAGAGTGTCAATCAACCATTCATTTTCTGAGCCCACTTTCGCCATAATAGGTGAAATTCTATCCTGGAAACATTGTGTGCAAAGCCCTAACCAACCCTGGATGGGCCACCAACCCAGAGTTGAGCACATTGCCATACAAACCTACACTCACTAAGCCAGTTTACACTTCACAATCCTTGGACACACATGTGTTTTGTACGTGTAGGAAATCAGAGGCATTGAAAATAACCGACAAAAACACAGGCAGAATGTCTACACAGAAAGTGACTATCTCAGGAATGGAACTCATGTCCCTGAAATTGTGAGTCATCAAAGTACAGAACTGAGCCACTATCCTTCTCACATGATCCTGATACTTTTTATAGTGCCTTCTAGGGGAAAGAAAGAGCAATACAAGGCACTATAGAACGTGCCTGAATACAATATAATAGAATTTCAAAGAAACATCCCTTGTTTCAAAGGGTTGGAATGGGGTGGGGGGATGGCATAGATAAAAGGTATAGCTTGCTAATTGGAAATATACCCATTATCATGCAATCACTTTATAAAGCACGGCAGAATAGAATAAAATATCACTATGAATGAAATATCTATTATTTAAGAGAGGAATATTTAAATAATATGTATATCTGAATTATTCAAAATTTATTGTGTGTGATGTAATCTACAAAATCAATAAAAATAATTAAAAAATAAAAAGAGGTAAAATGTGATTTACAGTATTATTTAATAGACTTATGTGACAGTGACCAAGTGTATGAAGTATCAGTGTCTGTCCCAAAACTGCTCATTCAATCCCCAAACTCACTCACTGTTTAAAACTATCTATTATATATATATATAAATTAGTCATGCAATAGCACGTTGAAACGTGAAATAAAGTGGGCCAGTGCAGAGTATTCAAACAACTGCAGCAGTCAGATAATTCTACTGCAGATAACAATTTATTGCCATCGCGGGTCTAAATCGGATTATGCAGGTTTAAGAAATTTACTTCGTATATTGCAGGTCCAGAAAGGAGTACCTTTGCACAGCCCATTAAAACACTCGCATACGAAGGGGCAAAATCTAATTAGACCTGCTAGCCGAAGTGATGTGGCTCAAGCATCACCTGCAACTGACGATATATTTTAAACTGCAGATCACAATATGCGTCGATATATATTACACATTCCAAAGAAATGTAAAATAAGGTTGCAGTGGGCTGGCGGCCTGCCCGTGGTTTGTTTCCTGCCTTGCGCCCTGTGTTGGCTGGGATTGGCTCCAGCAGACCACCGTGATCCTGTAGTTAGGATATAGCGGGTTGGGTAATGGATGGATGGATCTAGAATAAGGACGGAATTTTGGCATAGTTTTCACTGTCTCAGAAATGTAAACTTTTCCAGAACCACCTCATTTTGACTAGAATGTTATACAACGGGCTTTTAGTATCCCTGATATGAGAGGCATTGGGTAAACAAACAAATAAACAAAGTTAGAGAAATGTTGAACTTCAGTCACATACCTGCGACGAAGACGTAAACTGAAGTGACGTCGGTCTTCGAGTTTTCATCCGCGTACATACAAGTATAGAAGCCGGTATCTGATGCAGACACGTTAGACAGAAGAAGAGTGGCGAAGTGCTTAAGACCTTTCGTTTCTTCCACGATCTTCATATCATTTCTGTAATTTGGCATATCCCACTTCACGTTAGCCTCCCCCGAGCAGGATAGACTTAGAGAGGAAGAGGGCTTTAAAATCATCTCGTCTTTGTTGGGAAATATGGCGGGAATAGACTGCGGATCTACCGAAAAAAGAAAGATAATGAGAATCCAGAAAGTCCATCTATGAGCAAATCAATGAATCAAACAAATACACGAAAAAATAAATACTTACATAATACACACACTCATTCATACCTAGGTACATAAAAACAGGTTTTTGAACATCAGTTTTTGACTTGTCGTGCCTACAATAGTGAACATCGCAAAACAAGCCAAACCTTACTCTAATACAGGATTAAAGCCAAAGTAAGACACAAGCCTGTTGAGGTCGGCTATTAAGTGGACTGGCTTTGTTAGTCGGTGCACAATCCATATATCATTAAAAAAATAATCTGCAAAGTGTTTTTTTTTTTGTAGTTTATTTGTACAATTTAAATGTGTTTTTCTTCTTTTGCAGATTCTTTTGAGACCTAATCAATAACAATACAAATACAAACACAATACTACCGTTATTACAACTAATTATTTTTCGTCTTCTTCTGCTTCTACTGCTACAACTTTTTTATGAAAATTCCGGGTAATTGATTTACTTTCCCATCCTCTCGAATTTCTACGCCCGTTAACACTACTACTACTACTACTACTACTACTAATAATAATAATAATAATAATAATTACTCCATAATCACCATTGAAATTATTATGCGTCCTGTTATTTACTTGTAGAAATAGTAGATATAGTATAGTGAGATATATATATATATATATATATATATATATATATATATATATATATATATATATATATATATATATATATATATATAGAGAGAGAGAGAGAGAGAGAGAGAGGGCAAATGCCTACCCTTTAATTTTCTAACCCCATTCCCATTTTAGAGATGCTTTCTGCCGGAGCCTGTCCCGATATCCACGGGCGCAAGGCAGGAGTCAACCGCGGAGAAGCGCAGTCTCTCTTTCGTACACGCGTCTGCATTTCATTATGGCTGCTGTCAGCACTATAAGCTCACAAGAGCATTACAAACATACCTCTCACTAGCACATTTTTCGTGAAAGGCGCTATATATGTATATGAGAGTGTTGAAAGTACCAGGCATATAAAATGAGTATTTATTCGGATATCTGTTGAAATATGTAGTTAAAAATGCCTTGTTAATTCCTTCACCGTTGGTACATTTTTATAATACTTGTTTGAGAAAACCCTTTTTAGAATGTATGTAAAGCACTATATGAAATACACCTGCATTTTCTGAGAAAGTGTAAAAACAGATCCTTGGGTGTAGTTTGTATTTAAACTACAAAATTACCCAATTAGTAATCTATTTTTTATCTAAGAGCAGAAAGATAAAGTTGAAACCTCACGATCTCCTTTGTTTCTCAAATAGACTTTAAAGAGGCAACACTAATGCCGTATCAGCGTTTCATTTAGACGAGATTTTATAATCTATGGATGATAATAAAATCTGATCACTACACAATGTGACACTAATATGGAAGGTAGAGAATTAACTAATGTTAATGTTTTGACGCGATAGGCGTATGCAGCACATATAACTTAATTGACACCGCTTTCTCTCTTTTCACATAAACACCTTACCCAATAAACATGACTCACTGGCGTCCACTGCCCTTTGAATAATACAGCAGTATCACCGTAGCGTAAGAATGAGGGGGAGAGAAAGAGCGAGAGAGAGAGGGTGAGAGAGAGAAAGAGAGAGAGCACTTAAAGCTTACCTGCACACATAACGGTTAGCAAACTTCCCAAATTCAGGAATGTCTTCAAAAAGACACCCATATTTAAGGAGACACGTTAACAAATCTGAAAAAGAAAATTAAAAACACGTTTATTTTACAGCCTGCATTGATACAAATTTAGACATTACAGAAAAAAACTGTCTTAACTTGATGACTAGAGAAATATACAATACCATTTTGTTTATTATTTAAATGTTAAAAACATGTGATCACACCACCACCTAAAGTCCAAACTTCTGATGAATATATTGGAAAAAGGCTATATATATATATATATATATATATATATATATATATATATATATATATATATATATATATATATATATATAAAAAAACGGGAATCTATGCCTGCTGCAGAACATTCTCCTGGTCACAAGTTGACAAACTCTTCATCGGTTACCCTATGATAATTCTATACATAAATACATATGCAATGCAAAGACGAAAAAACAATGAGCGGGAAATGAACATTTTTCACTGAAAATATGAAGACAACACAAAGAAGGAATTCGACCACCATCGCGACTATACATTTTATACAAACGCCTCATTTACAACAGCAATGTAAAAGTGCGCCATTCTCGAAAATAACAGTCTGCACAAACCGTATGAAATTTACAATTTGTCAGTTGTTAAACATCGTTATTAGCTTGCAGCATATATTATGGTCAATGTTACTCCTTAAACATGCTTTGTTTATTTTGCAACAATATATTGTTGCATTTCTTTTCTCATACTGTTATTTGCTATTAACGCCTTATAGGCTACATGGGAGTTCTCTTAATAAAGGTAAATTGAATATACCTGAACATGTAAAAACTATGCCGTCTCTGTTATGCGCTTTCAGGCCATCCACCCAAGCACTAAACTCTCCTAATCCAAACCTGCTTAATCGGAGCCAGGATCGCGGGGAGTCCGAGCTAATGTCTTCCACATCGGGAAGCAATGCGGACACCAGTTCAGTTCTGGGCGCCGTTCCCATTTGCCAACATATTTTAGATCCTCTTGGTTTAACTCAGAAAAGTCGGTAGATGGCGCAAAGGTACAGTTTTAAAATTTGCCAAATTCCATTTTCTGGTACACGTCTACCCATTACTACCACCATTTTTTCCGCTTACTAGAACTTCCACAATTCTGCGTGGAATCTGCACATTCTCGCCGTTTACCGTGTTCTTGTGGGTTCTCGCATATCCAACGAAGAGGTGTTGCTCGGTTGACAGGCAGATCTAAATTGGAACCCCGTGTCACAGTGTGTGCGCGAGTGGGCCCCGCGATGGACTGGCACTGCGCCCAGGGCTGCCGGGAAAGCCTCCGACCCCCACTCTGAATTGGCAGACGGCTTTTGGAGAATGATTTGTGCAAACCAGGAAAAGTTATGCAGGCATTTGAGAGCCGCTTCAAAAACAGACGCTAAAAATCGTTTCTTGCTAGTTCAATTTTGTTAAAATCTACTACGACCATTCGGAAAGGACACACCGTCATACCAAGTGCACCTAAGCACAGAAAAAAAGGATGCATGGAACGACCTATGCTTTTATAATAATGCATTTAAAAGACTGAAAAATGGATGTTTTTGGTTACACGCAAAGCACGCTTCTAAAACTTCCAGACTTGAGTCACTCCTGTACTTCGTGCTCCGACAATTGTTTTTTCAAGTTTGCAACTGATGCTCCTATAGATAATAAAATGTATTGCAATTATCAACGTTGATATAATTCTATATCATCAGATAGGAGGGCATCACGGACCCCTGCTGGAGGCGCCTGCAAACCTAATCTACGATGCCTTTTGGAGATGAAAGGCTCTTTTAGGACGAGGTCCTATCAGGACTTGCAGCTCCTGGATTTTGTCAGGACTGAGACGCCACTGAGACTGGGGCTCGGAGCCGCTTCACAAAGCTGAAATTGAACAGCGCTGCAAACGGCAACTAACAGATAGCGGATTGTCCGCAAACCTGAAGGGGGGCTGGTAACCCACGTAATAAAGATACAAAGACAGCAAGCATCATGCCAAAATAAACTAGGGCCCTATGAAAGCAAATACATCCCCCTCAATGCTCCACTTGCTAAGGCAGAATGCAAATGTGCATACAAATTATTTTCAGGTTTCTTGCATGGTTTGAATTGCGCGTTCTTATTTTCACAGACAAATGACTACCACAAAAATAAAATGACTTTAAATGTATTAATTTAAACATCCAGTGTTCCATTATACTGTTCTCTATCTACAAATTAGAAAAGATATTAAAAAAAAGAAAAAGAAAGCTTCCAAAACAAAAGCGTTTGCCTAAACGCGGGTAAATCGTTATTAAAACAACTGCGCCCATTTGTTGACAGTCCAGTGCTGAGAGACAAACTTGTCAAATCCCTGTTGTTAAAATTTGCCGAAAAGTGGCACAATCTCTCGATATCCCAGTCAATAGTGCTCAGACTATGATGGGCACATATTTGAAGATCTCATCAGTGCATACGATTATTGTGGGTATCGCAGTATCCGTTTGCCCCAGAATGATCTCCATCATCTTTCTCTTTACTAGAGTCCTTTCTTCTCGCTGCTACTCGACATCTGTCCGTCACAATAAACTGTCGCCCGTTTGCTTCTGTGTGACTTCCAGCACGTTGCGCAATGTCTGAAACCAAATTGTCTTATTAGTCCCACAATTTACATACCTTAATGTAATCCTGATGTGGAAAAGGCAGTTTCCACCGAAATGTTGAGCAACCAAAAAAAAAAAAAAATCTAGATGGCATACCAAAAGCCAAAGTCTAGAAAACAGCAAAAAATCAATCGGGTTTAGAAGCATAAGCAGATTTGCGTGTCTCCCAAACTTGGAAAGTCCAATGAAGAAGTGTAATAATGCTTTAGTAGGTAAAAAGAATGTAGTCTCTGTATTTTTAAATCCAAAATATATGTTTCCTTCGGTCTTTTACAATGCAATCGGCTCTCCAACCAGGCACAAATGTTTCAAATTAGCCTGCGCACGGCAAAGCATCTCCACAGAAAACAAGCAGAACTTCAGATGTGACATGTCCCACTGCGCAGATAGCCGGCGGTTGGTTGCTTCATCCGGCGTTATCCACAGCATCCTTTACAACTCAATGGGAGACCCTGAAGGCAATTACTTTTATCCAAGCCAAGAGATAACGCGTATTCCAAAGATGCATCAAACTCCCCCGGAGTTGGAACTTTAAGATAATTATACATCCAACATGCAGAATTTCTTCTGAGCGCCTTTGGATATCCAAGACTTTCGCGTAATTAAATCATTCCAAAACTATAATCACTTTTTAAGAAATACATTTGGCAACCTGCGCGATCTGATAGCGCTTAAATTTGTTATTGTGTAGTTAAGTAACTCGTAATTTAACAAATACACATTGGTAATCAGTATTAAAGAACATTAGAATTCAAAAGAAACCAAATGAAATGTACAATAACAAATTAACACTGATCTGATTAAACACCGTAATTATAGAATAGGCGCACAAATTAAACTTATTTTCTAATGCGCAAAAATGTAATACCTTTAGAAATCCTGTTTTCCCTTATTAACTGCAAAACAATAACAATGTAAATATGCGCTATATTATGTTTTCAGGGAGCGTCTGGGTATTTCTGTGCTCTAGCCCCAAATTCTCATAGTGGTAATCCGTAAATGTCGAGGGTCCGCGAGGAATAAAAAGTGCCAGGCAAGCTCTCCAGTTCCACGGCGCAGCTCTCAACTGTGCTGTAAGTTCCAGAGCACTACTAATTGAATCAATGTTACAGACAGTCCTTCCAAAAAACTAATCATCTCTCCTCTAAAGTAAATAAGCGTCCAGGAAATGAAGCCTCCCCCTTTTCCCCGTCCCTTCTTCAAAATAAAAGTCGGGGTTTGGAGTTCTCTCCCTAAACGTACAGTCACTCACACCTCTTTTTTTAAAGAGGGGAGGTTCATTTTTGTCATTTCGTTAAATTGGAAGCGGTGGGGGTGAAAGATGATGTGTGGGAAGGCGTTGCATGTATGTGTGCGCGTGTATGTGTGTGAGATGGGGGTTGAAGAAGCACTTTCTGTTTATTATAATTATATATTACTCTATAGTACTTTAAACTCGAACTGCAGTGACTTCTAACTAATTAAGAACACAGCAGGAAAGCCAGCAAAATTTAAGTGCATAGCGGCAAAGAACAGTTACTTAAATATTGTGTTAACTTTAATAACTTAGCAAACTTAGAAAATATACCTTCACTTTCGCGAATGGAAGTAATGCTATGCTGTAGCTTGCAAAAATGATTTAATATCACGTCTTAACTCCCGCTTTTTAGGCAGACTTCATTCTGTTTTATCTTACATGAATTACGGCGCTAACTTGCTGGGTTATGTTATACCGTTCGATTTTAAAACGATTGTAATTTCATTTCACATGCATCAGCGTCAATGACTTGTGTCATTTATGCATTTCTTCGTGTAGGTTTTAATTGCTCGTCGCCTTTCGCTCGATTTCTTTGCATTCTAAAGAGTTCTGCTTTGCAGCTTTTTCCGTACGCTTTTGCCACGGTATTATTATGTTATAAAGTCAGAACGCCTTTTCGATGTTTTGCATTCGTGTGGTTGGCTTTAGTTTCGAAATATTTACATTGTAGCTATGAGTTTTACTGAAGCATTCAATTGTATTTTTAAGTGGTTCATTTAAATTGAAGTCCCTTCTGTCATGCTGCGCCTAGGGAACATTAAATGCCTTTTGCAGATGTGTAGTCTTCATTTTTGCACATCAATTCACCAATTGCCTGGAAGAGGGCGCTCCAACATCACAAAAAGTGTGCCGTCTTCTGTGTTCGCCAGTCGTCTACGTGATCTCAATTAGAGGTACCTCGCTAAACATGTCAATAAGCAGTTAATTTGTATGTATGTAAATCTAGTTTACTTGAGGAGTACGTTTATTTTATATCTGCATAGGATTATTTACACCTCTTGAGTGGCGTTTGCCAGTTTTTCTCACTAATGACAAACAAACTCGAGGGTTAAAAGAAAATAGAAGATAAAGAAGGGATGGGTGGGGGTTGTAGCAATTAGCCCGTTCATGTTAATGGCAAAGGTCTGAAATGAATTGGAGTACTTTTGCCCTCGTCGGAGGCCCCCAGCTGAACCCACGGGGTCTTCAGCTTACACCGTAGCTCGCGGCCTTCCAAACACATTAATGCATCTCCAGCTTTTCTGACTGTTCAGCACCAGTATTACTTCCACATGTTCCTGCAGGAAATCATTGGCAATGTGAACAGCCCCTTGTTCTGCGTGCGAACAGGATGCGGGGTTGCTGGCATCCATTTCTCTTCTTTCGTTTCGTTTAAGCCATGTGCATAGACGTATCCCATTACCTATTGGCAAAAGTTTCTCTAAACTGACATTTTATGAACAATAAATTTAAAAGAGAGAGATTTCATAAGCATGGGTGGCAGCACTTTGTTAAATTTATTGATACAATCCACACGATTGAAAACTAATGAAATTCACATTTATTTTTAATTTTCGTTACATTTATATCAAAATATGTAGGCCTAAATATGTGTGTAAGAAAGAAAGAAAGAAAGAAAGAAAGAAATCCATGTTACCAATTTCTTCTGTAACACCGAAGATATGAACACTGAAGCTATAAGCCATCATACCTTTCTTGTTTTGAACCCTGTTCTGGTTTTCAATGCATGCTTCTGAAAACAATAGCTCAGAAACAGCACTTCATTGCGATGGTGTGATTCCTTCTAGAAACATTGCTTAACAAAGAACCATTTCACTTCGTTTTGAAAAGATTCTTATTGTGAGCAAAGCAGAATTATTTTATGTATATTAACGGATCAAGAAATTCAACCTGCGTTATTATAGCCGTAGCCCTTTAAAATTATAAACCAATTGCTATTTCAAAAATCTATTCTTGTCTATTCATGTTTATTGATAGATCCAAATAAATAAAGGTTCTTTCCGAAACCTTCATGTGGATGGTTCTTTGGGAAACCAAAAAGTGTTCCCATTGGCAGGGCCCTGAAGAACTACTTTGGCACCTTCATTTTTAAGAGTATGCGATATGAACTCTGTAAAGAAGATGTGTTGGGTATGCCTGTTAACTGTTAAGAAATGATATCAACTAAGACTGCTGTCGTCTGAAAAATAATGAAATTCAACTGTAAGGAGGAAGAAGAAGAAGAAGACTTTGTTGTTGTTCAAATCCCTGCCATTTTTTATAAAGGTGCCTTTTTTATAATAAAAGTGCCATGGTGAATCTTCACAGCGATGCTATATTGAGATCAATTCACATGAAGGTTTCACAAAAAAACTTTATTCATTTATAGATGTAACAGACTCCATAAAGTAAATAACCATGGACAGACGGTCATACGTCCAGTAATACTGGCTAAGTCCAGGTTTTCTTAACCTGTTAGTATACTGCAGCCCCCATATATATCTCCTAAATATTAGGCAACTTTTCAAACCGCAAAGAACCGAAGTCACATGCAAAGAACCCTTTCCAGAATTAAATGGTGCTTGGTCAAGCAATGGAGCTAAGAGGAAGCCACACGACACAGAACCATAGTGGCACTAAAGACTCGTTATTTTGAGTGTGTCTCAGTGTCATGTTTACACCATTCTCATCTTTGCCTGTGTTTTTTTCTACATATTTCTTATTTACATGACAAAAACGTGAAGGTTACTTTAATGAGTATCTCTGTAAATTTTGAGAAAGCAGCTGATCCTGGCTGGTATTTAACCTGTGTTTTTTTTCCCCCGTTTGGCAGCATGCAGCTTGGACTGGCTGGTGGAATATCCAATGAATTAAGCGGACTCTGAAAATGGGTAAAAAAAAATGAGGCAGTGGTGAGTGCTGCCGCACACCATACCGACTGTGAAATGTCCACGTTCTCCTTGCGTGCACTTCTGAAGAAGTTAACTGAGTAGGCTTAGAAAGTGAATGGACACTGCTACAACTAATAGTGATGATGATATCCACAACTGTGTTCATGGGTTAGTCATTGCAGAAAAAGGAATGATGACAAAAATTGTGCCAGTTGACTGTTGACGGTTCTGCTGTGTAGTTCTCATGACACCGTAATTATACTGCTCAATTCTTTTCTATTTCTTATGTTCTTCCAGTGTGGATTTTCTCCTAACACTTCAATTTTCTCTCCTAATAAGTGAGTGTGACGAGTGGCATTCTATGCAGTAATGTTCCCTGCCTTGAGTCCAAGGTGGCCGGATGAGCCCCAGCTGCCCATGACACTGCAAATGCCGAAAATGGATTTGTGGATCCAAAAGATACTCCCGCTTCGTTAGTGTACATAAGTGCGTTTGTTGCACAGACCTTTCAGAGTGGTGAACAAAAATGTGACTTTCATGTTGTTATTGCTTTCTTTAATCTGCTGATTTTGATAACCGACAATCGTGTACATTACTAAGACAAGGTAATATGAACTTGACAATGTAGTAAGTCAGAGAGTCAAAAGTCGAGTGAAAGAGCATAAAAAATGTGCAAAAAGCTAAATAAAATCCCAGTTATTTAGTTAATTTCGATACCTTTTTAGTTAAATAATTACGCAAATACGCATGTTTTATTAATTTTACGCTTACGAAGTCTATGCATATTGTAGGCAAATTAAATATAACCTCTTCAACAAAGTTGTGATTGTGTAATGTACAATTAATAAATATTGGAATTGGCAAAAGTTTATAATTGCCTTCATTTGAGAATTATAAACAAAATAATAATAAAAACGTAATTAAAAAGTTAATATTAGGAAGCAAATACCATACTTTCCAAACGGCATAAATTCATGGTACGGGTCTCCATCGTAAAACGGTTATTAAACTGATAATTATATTATGAGAAAGAATTAGCATTGACACGTGACTGTTCACAGCAGGCTCGCGGGCACGTAGACGAATGCTCTGCAATCAAACTATTGAACTGGGCTACTGTCGGCACTCTTAGTCCGAGCACTGAAAAGTTTCAGAAGCAGCTGCAGTTCTTTTTCTTTCTTTCTTTCTTTCTTTCTTTCTTTCTTTCTTTCTTTCTAGGAGCAATTCTTTAGGAAGAGATGTCTGATGTTGTGATATCCAGTAAGTACCCGTCTATGATACACCGCCATACACACACGCCCCCCGCCCCCTTTGGGTGTCAGACTCTCTCATAGTATCGAATCAAATCATAATTGCTTAATGGTGTAAGAAGTCTAAAGTTGGCCTTTTTTAAATGCAAACCTATAGGTGAATGTTATAGGTAGTGTGCAAAAGTACATTTTATAAATTCTGTAAAATAAAAAAAAGTTAAATTCCGTTATTAGTCGGGGCATTGAGATAATACATTTGGGTTTATTGTAAAACGAATATACCGGATAATGGGATTAATGATTCTAAAGTTTGAAACGCTCATTCCATTTCCTGGTCTTGTAATACAAGTTACATTTTAACAACGTGAATGCGTATCAATGCGCAAAACAATAAAGGAAGCTGGGGTCCTACAAGGAATAATCAACCCGCTCTACTTGTCATCCTGTGGGGGCTGTATAGTCTGTTAACGAGGTTTTTTTTTTTTTTTCTTTCTATTGCATTGTACTGTTAATTTCTTCTGAAGAAAAGAGAGTGCTTTATGACCGTATAAGGGTGGAGTGTAACCAGGGGCCTTTGTCAAATGAGCATTTTCTTTATTTATTTATAAAGAACACTACAAAGCTTTCAAAGTTAACCAAACATTAACGCAATATTTAATCAATTACGCTTCTTAGTGTTCGCAAATGTTATACAAAATAAACAATAATCATTTTAAAATTCGTAGGGAGCAAAATAACAACCATTTCAAGATTATTATTATTATTATTATTATTATTATTATTATTATTATTATTATTCGTACATCTGACAGTTATTACTTTCTAATACTGAAAGGCACTCGATAAGGTCCAATTAATCTATAAATCTAAGAATTCACAAACGTAAAATATATTGGATAAGATTGGCTTGCTCTTTCAATCATATCATAAAATCATTTTAGAATCGGATTTTTCGGGAAAAAAAAAACAGATACAAGAAAATAAGCACTAAAAACGAAATCTGATTTCAAAGTGAACGACTTGTAGACAGAAACGCTTAATACAGGACTTATGCAAGCAGTGCGATTTACGGATCCGCAAGATGCTATGGGATCTCGACCTTACGTAATGCCAAAAATGAAGTCCAGAAGCGGTGCTAAAATGGTTAGTGTCTTATCGCAAAGCAAACATCCTATATCGTCATTTGAAACATTTTAGTGGCATTACTGAGAGCATACCTTCATTACTTAGTGAAAGTAATGTGTATGTAGCAGCTGCGGGATTGTCTAATAACAACAACAATGATGATTATATTATTTATGTATTTCAAGCCAATGATACTTGAACTATTGTATTCCCTATACATTCTACATTAATGCATGTATTTTTAACACAAACTTTGGCACTGACTTTATGTATGAATGTCATGCATGTTTCTATGTTTGTGATGTTTAACGTTTAGTTTTGCAAAGTAGAATTGATTGATTAATCAGAAGCTTAAAATCGGCACATTTGTTCACAAATCGTTCCAGCAAAAGTCATTTGTAGCTTGATAGGATTAACTGGGCTCAAGTACTTTTGAAAAATCAAGGAAACCCCGATAAAATGTCTGGCGCGTTTCTGAAGGTACTTGTCACCTCTGCCATGACTACACACCACTCAAAAAACAAAGGCTTCATGAATAAAACAACTTCTTAGATGTGTTAATTGGAAAGTTCCACTGCAGACCCAACGTATCAAATGTATATTCTTGTTCAGTTTTAGTGAAATTCTTTACGTCTGATGTAATATATGATAACTAAATCTGAGTTTACTGGAGAAAAAGAAAAAAGAAAACTGTCTCTTAGGTAAATGGCGTGCTAAGAATAGATCTATAAATGTTGAACGTTACTTCCTCGAGAGGGCGCACTAGATCACCTAAAAGCCATGCGTGCCTACGCATCAGGGATGAGTTAAGCCAATACCACATATATCGAGGTGAGAATTGTGTGGCGATGTTAGAGGGGTATTTTTAATATCCCAACCTTTAGTTAAATTACATAAGATTCATAATTACTAGATCTTATAGAAATGCATGTAACCTTTTCCTGAAACACGGTTGGATATGGAAGGAAACCGGGGTGTCCGATAAAGACCCACAAGAATATTATTGTTTAGGGGCGGAGTGGAATGGAACCCAGATGTAAGCAATTATCGTAGCATGCAGCCATTTTAAACTCGGGAGAAGAGTGGTTAAAATATACCACGCGGGTACAGGGAGTAATATGCAGAATCCATGCGCATAGTAACAGGGTCAGTAGCCAAATGTAGTGATTTATTTGTTTTTGAGAACTGTGACCACACGTAATTTTTTAAAATAAGTCTTTTTATAAAGCTCTCATAATTAAAACGATTCCTTTATGAAGACATGACATAATATTTACTGTGTTGATAGTCAGCCTTTCTTTTTCTTTCTTTCTTTTTCCTTCTTTCTTTCTTTCTTTTTAATAAAATGTATTCTAGAAATTTCACCGTATAAGGCATCAGAAGGCATCAAATAAGGCTTTACCTTTATCATGGTTAGTGTCTTCTTAGTCCTGCTAATTGTTCATTGTATGACCCAGGTTATGTAGATGATCTCTTTTGTGAAGGGAGGGGTTATTTAACAATAATTAGCCCTGCACACAAAATGACAAAAATTAGCATTTTTGCATCAAGGAGAAAAACAGTTAAGACTGACCATCTGTTCATCACTGGGCAAATTCTCACGCTGGGCCATTTTAGAGTTAGAAACGTATCATGCATTACTTTGGGGTAGGAGAGGAAATCTCATTTACAGAATCTATCTATCTATCTATCTATCTATCTATCTATCTATCTATCTATCTATCTAATATGTTGAAACCATTTAAAGTTATTTGTTAATGAAATTAATATAATTATATGCTGCATATAATGAAAAACCCAAAGATTCTTTGTTTGAGTATGCGTTTTGTGGAAAGTGGAGCGATGCATAGATGGGTTGGTGGGTAGATATGAAAATTAATATTTATCTTCTACTCACTTTTCCCTTTAGGTGGCTCTTTTCTTCTTATGATAAGAACTCTCTCTGTTTGCAGACATAAGTCAGCACAATCATTTTCTTTATTTTGTCTGAAGTCCTGATATGGACAAAAATGTATTTAAAGTTAAGCTTTATTAGTATATAGCAGCACAGTGGTGTAGTAGATAGTATTGCTGTCACATTGAATCAGAGTATGACACTTTTGTCCAGTCACTGTCTATGTTTGGTTGGCATTTCTCCTTATGGCTGTGTGGATCTCCTTGGACAGTCTGGTTGTCCTTTCATATGTCCAAATTGGCCTTGTCGTGCCCCTTAAGCTGCCAAGATAGGCCCCAGCTCCCATTGTGCTTTAATAGCTTTAATAATTCCATTGTTATGAAAGTACACATTTGTTTTTCATCTGCAAAACATCCTTGATTAATTTTTTTAAATTATTTCTATAATGACTGTCACTTTGTTCATGATTATTGCAACAAAATGTGCCATAATAAGTGAAAAACTCACAGAGATGCTAAAATATTTGGCATCATCAAGGTGTACAGCATTTTTAAAAATTCAGAAATCACCAATGTTGCTTTATATAGATTAAATAATTAAACAACAATTTTCTTAATAATTTCTACCCATGTTTTTTTTTTATATGCTATATAGCTGCAATCAAGAAAGATGTAAAACAATTCAGAGCAAGCTGTTGCACTTGCGACTACAAGTTTTAAATATGGAAGAAAGCATGGTATTTGGAAACAACTTTTTGATATCCATAATGAAAGGTGGGTGGCATGCTGGTGCAGTGGTAGCACTGCTGCCTTGCAGTTAGGAGAGGGTTTGCTTCCCGGGTCCTCCATGTGTGGAGTTTGCATGTTCTCCCCGTGTCTGCGTGGGTTTCCTCCGGGTACTCCGGTTTCCTTCCACAGTTCAAAGACATGCAGGTTAGGTGCATTGGCAATTCTAAATTGTCCCTAGTGTGTGCTTGGTGTGTGTGTGTGTGTGTGTTCTATGGTGGGCTGGTGCCCTCCCTGGGGTTTGTTTCCTTCTTTGCGCCCTGTGTTGGCTGGGATTGGCTCCAGCAGATCCCCATGACCCTGTGTTAGGATATAGCAGGTTGGATAATGGCTGGATGGATAATGAAAGGTGATAAAAACTGATTTAAATAAAATCACAAGGACGGCACAGTGCCAGTACCGATTTAAAACTGTATGGACAATATGTAATAAATAGTTTCTTAATGATAATGAATCTGAAAGAAGATTGTTTAAAGAAGAAAAAACATAAACCAATAGTTGATCAATTTCTCTTCTTATACTTTATTGTACACTAAACTGAATATTCTGATTTGTTTTACTTTGTGTAAACTAAAGCTTTAACTTATCCCAGGTTTTAAAGCGAGAACTACTGTAGCTGTGAATGGAATGTCAGCCTGTCCACTTTATTCTTAGTAGGAAAATGAGTGCTGCCATTTTTTTTTAATGATGCATCTTCATAGTTCCAGTGTGAGCTTTTCCTAATCAAGACTACGCAATGCAAGCCAGCAATGAATTATAAAAGTCCTGTACTATATGCTCTGTTAAAAGCTGTCACTATAAATTGAAGAAAAAAGTAGATCTTGTATCACAAATGTTTTGAGCACAAGACCTGATCCTAATCAGAAAGTGGCTGCATAGCAACTTTAGATCATCATTCACCACTGAAACTGAGGAGATCTGCTCTCCCTAGCTAAATATGAAAAAGCCCCCAAAGAAGCCAGATGTATCTTCTGTTTGCTTTACAGAAAAGAAACCAACAGTGGAGAACCCTTTCCAGACAATAAGTGGCTTGGGTATGATGTCTGTTTAAAGAAAGTGTAGTGTTCTGCTACAGTACAAATCAAGCCTGGTGCTGTCCAGCAAACAGTTGGCCACACAGTGGTCAGGCCTGCTGTCATTCATCGCCACAGTTCAGTGTAAGATTCGTGCATTGTGTGGTGTTTGCATGCTCTTTCTGTATAACTGACCTTTCAAATGTAGCAGCCATCATGAAAACAACATAAAAAGCCAAAGCTATGGAAGAGCAGCAGGTATGGTACACTAGATTATTATTGAGAAAATATGATATATACATTATACCCCTCCCAACTTTAAAGCCTTGGCTTTCCAATTATTAATACATTGAAAAATAATGGAAAAAAGAGTGAAACCATAGGAGCAAATGCTAGTTACATTTTAAATTCTAATTATTTTTGTGAGAAAAATGCCATATATAATAGAATTACAGCAAAAAAAATGCTTCTTTCTCATGAGAAAGATGTACACTTCTAAAGTGGATATGTTGTTGCTTCAGTTTAGGCAACACGTGGCTGCAAGGCCCACAATGTACATAATGTTTAAATAAGTATTGCTTTATTTTGTCAGACTGAAACACCAGAGAGAATCACAGCAATCTGATGCACATCGAGACAAACCTTGCACCAGGGCGTGTTAATGTATGGAGTCTCACACATACACATGCACTCAACCAGATGAATCTGTTTGATTTTAAAAGCCCATGTGCTTACAGGTACATTATACAGACAAGTGTAATGAAAATCAAAATTAAGAAATGGCTTTACCTTTTACAACATCACAGCAATATGGCTGCACATTGTACCTACCCTGCCCATAAAAGGACTGATGTTTGATGGCTCATGAGACTTCACAGAGATTCTCATTAATGTTTTTTTAAGAATCAACTTTGTCACAGATGATTTTCCTAGAAATTCTTAGGAGAAACAGCTTTAGACATAAAGGAGACACAAGAATATGTTTTGAAAAGCATGGCATATATTTAGCCTTGTTTTATTCTTTTACAAGACTTCATATATTTTATTGGACTGATGCTTTTATCCAAGGTGTCTTACAACATTTTGATCAGTTTTTTCAATTGGAGTACAGGCAGATGAAGTGACTTGCTAAAAATCACGCAGTTGTGTCAGCAGTGGGATTTCAATCCACAAACTCAGTATTAAACTAAGTCTAAAATCTTAACCACTATGCCACACTGTTTGCCTTTTCTTCCAGAATGAATATGACCTACTACTGAGCATATAATGCAAATACTTTGAAAGTAAAAAAAAAATTAAAAAAGTTAAGTGACTTCATGGAAAATGTAGGCACATTGTGTGACTTTGCTGAGATTTCTGCTGAAACTCAAAAGGAGACATTGGTGAGACTATGGGGTGGAAAGTATTAAATAGAAAATTCTGAGAAACAGGAGGAAAAAAGAAAATATCTGCATTTGATTTTTTTTTTTATTTTATTGTTTTCTAGGCCCAAAAGATATTAAGGAGATCTCTTTATTTGTTTTTCATTCCTATGGGTGTCCAGCATTGCGAGAGTACTTAGGCATTTATACATCTTTCAACAAATGGAAGATGACCCACGGGGAGTTATTTGTTTGGGAGGGCTGTACCTCTGTCTTCACAAACTATAAATCCATATTTTAACTGGGTGAAGAAAACTCACTTTTCCACTGTGGTGATATTGCTATGTGGCCATTTCCTTAAATCATCTTATTTTGTCTGTTAGCAAGGATGTGGGATCATTTTTCTATCTGATTTTAATAAAAATTGATTATTCTGTTCTCATTCTTGCTGCATTTTGGCCTTTATCTCAATGATAAAATTGTAATGCATTATCATGTTGTTGTTTTTCTTTGCTTTGTATAAGTCTGGCATCATTACAGTCCATGCTGTAAGGTTGGTTGGTGACTGTACAGCGCAAGTGTAAATATATGCTCTATCATGGACTAGAATCCCCTCTACAGTTGACACATGCGTGTCTATTACAGTAGGGCTAAGTTCAAGTTCTCCATGACCCTGTACATAAGAACATAACAACATAAAAGATATTTGACAAAGCAGAGGGGACCATTCAGTCCATCAAGCCCATTTGTGCACCTAATAGTTAAGCTGTCCCAATAACTAATCCAGATTCTTCTTAATGGTTGTGTCTTCTTAAAATGTACTGTATACATACTGTATATAGACAGTGAGCAAAAGAGAACTCGGGAAGCTATAGAAAATATTGGGGAACCAGCTAGCCTCTGTTTAATGCATAAGGGAGTGAAAAAAAATGGAAAATAAGCAGCATGCAAGGGTGCTAAACAAAAAAATAAATGGAGTGCTTCTGAGTCATCCATCTCAGTCATGCTGAGTTGCCTCCTTCTGGTGTCAGTTGATATTTTAAAACTGGTTCCCGGAAGGAGTGGGTCTTGATGGCATTTGCAGATGGAAAGAGATGGATTGCACCCTGGGTGGTATTGTTGTATGAGTGACAGACAAAGTCCAAAGAAAACTTGAGTTGCCAACCTGGCTATACTGTTTAATAATGAAGCAACTAAAAATGTACCCTAAAATAAACAGGAATTTGATTGCACAAGCATAGAGGAGAAAGCAAACAAAAGAACATTAGTCTCAGATGCTTCCATGCTAAGGATCTGTCAGTGGAATATCATCTTGTAGTAGGCTCAAGTCAAGACTAAGATGCCTCCTGCCAGGAACAACTGCCTTTGTATGGTTTAGACCAAAAGGGGAAAGATCTCCTGCACTGAAAGGGGCGAGGTTCTGTTACCCTCATGAGGCATCCTTTTTGAGTTGCAGAGAGAAGATACAAGACTGTTAGTTACAGTGCCCCCTTTCATGCTGAAGTGGAATCTCATACATGGTCTGAGCTGATTAGGTGATCCAGAGAAGTGTATCCATGACTATATATACAGTATAGAAAAGGGAATTTATCAGAAAATGAGGCAAACCTTAGCAAAACTGATAATATCATTCCTCAATGTAATATCTATCCTTCTCAATGCACTTGCACCACCTGGTTGGAAGTGCCTGGATTCCAGCAAAATAAATGGTTTTGTCTTGTCCATGCAACCACTCGTGCACCCAAGTTATTGTTGAAGGGGTACTACAGTCACTAGTGCAAGGTATTGTGACTTGCTGGAGACCAATGTGAAGCCTGCTATTGGATCCAAGCCGTGTGGACTACTGTCTCAAGAAGTCCTTTTGCTGCAATACAATGCCCACCCACACAGTGCTAAGAACACCAACATCATTTGGAGAAAATTAAGCTTGAGGTATTGCCACATCCTCCTTATTTACCAGATTTGGTGGCATGTGATTTCCACCTTTTTGGACCTCTGAAAAAACATCTGGGTGGTTATCGATTCAAGACAGATGACAACCTGAAGAAAACAGTGAAAGAAGAATTTTTCAGATTTTTGACAGGGAATACATTCATTATTTTATGATAATTTTCAGTCTGATAGTATAAATGGATAGGATTTTTTTAATCATCTGTGTTAAAGAGTAGTGACAAAAATGTTATAATGACCTCAAGACTTTTCCCATACTTACAGTGTGAGGACAGAATGAATTAACTAAATTTATGCGAGATGTAATACCACCAAGATGGTTTTTCTACATTTTAGTCACTTTTAAAACAAATCTATTTTAAAAATCCATGTTTTTATGCGGTGGCACAGTGGTGCTGCTGCCTTGCAGTTAGAAGTCCCGGGTTCGCTTCCCGGGTCCTCCCTGCATGGAGTTTGCATATTCTCCCCGTGTCTGCGTGGGTTTCCTCCCACAGTCCAAAGACATGCAGGTTAGGTGGATTGGTGATTCTAAATTGGCCCTAGTGTGTGCTTGTGTGTGTCCTGCGGTGGGCTGGCACCCTGCCCAGAATTGGTTCGAGCCCTGGGATTGGCTTTAGCAGACCCCTGTGTTTGGATTCAGTGGGTTGGAAAATGGATGTTTTTATGCAACTAACGTGAAATATTTACACTTAAATTTGATTAGTCAATTATTTAATCATCTCCTGTGGGTAACTACTTAAAATGTGCATTAACTGCTTTACTTGTGGTATATTTCAGTTAAAATATTAAAAATTAGAGGAGAAAGAGTGGAAACCTGCCCCTTCTGTCATGCAGCAGGGATGGTCTTGGCACTAGTAAGGGGACTGATAAACTGATGGTGCTAAGTTCAAAACTCAAAATAGAGAAACCAAAAAAGATGAAGCACCTCCTACACACAAGCACACATCCTTGTAATTCAATAAGGGCACAAAGTAAAATCAATGTTTCTTTGTAACTATTGTGACAACTACACATGAAATTTTTACATTTAAAAATCAGGAGTCTCTCCTAGACTTTCTCGTATACTCAGATATGTGGATGGATATTTGGGGAGTAAACCATAAGACAATGATTATATTTTTATATTATGTACATTAAAGAACCATCAACAACCAATCAAATCAAATTAATAATATATTGAACAATTATTCTAAAAGTAAAGTTGAATAAATCAGACTTTGCAGCTGCATGAATAAAAGGTAAAGTACAACTTCTATGTTTTGTACCTAATACTTAGATGCAAAATTTGGTTGACCTAAATGAAAGCGTTCTCAGGTTATCGTGTTTACACACACACACACACACACACACACACAGACATAATTCCAAAATGGCATTTTCAGACTACGGGATATCTAAAATGTTGAGATGGAAATAGAATCTTTGGACAATTACAATACTTTCCCCTTACTTACGAGAAAGTAAAAAGGAAAAATGTGAACTTTGAATTGAACTTAATATTCTCAAACTCTGTCTTTCAAAATACAAAATGCTCATGCAACATTTTGTGAACCTCTAAGTAGTGGGTTGGTTGTTGTTGTTTCTGTTTTTTTTAATGTTCAACTTTAAAATGCCAAAGCTAAGTAGTTATAATTGACCCACAATCTAAAACTCACATTTTCCCAAAAATTCTTAAAGCATCTTCTAGGGTAATAAATAGATTTTTTTCTGTTAAAAAGACATTTTTTTTTCTCATGACAATAACAGTTTCTCTATATGCAAAATATGGAGAAGTTAAAAATACAGCCATTCCTCCATTTTCAGAACTTGTTTATTTCAGTTTAATGTGCCAGAGCATATTTTAGGATTATTGAGTACTGAATGTAAAAGATGAAAACAAAATTTTTTATCAAAATTCATTGTGCTTTACTTTATTTTATTTACTGATCAAGGCATGTCATTTAGAGTGTCCTAATGTGCTATGTTAAAAATAATTCTCAAAATCTCAGTATGTATTAATATTAAACATCAGCTTGTTTGGTATGGCATTTAGGTAAAGTCTACTGTAAATGTATTCCTAATCCTAATCCTCCTTTTAACATATAAAGCCTTAAATGGCCAAGGCCCTGCTTACTTATTTGAACTTATCATTACACACAAACCAGAGTGCACATTAAGATCTCAAGATGCCAGCCTGCTTATGAGTGCAAGGATTAATAAAATAACAGTGGGAGTTTGAGGATTTCGATAACAAGGCCCTGAAGCTGTAGAAAGGTCTGCCTGCTACTATAAAATGTGCCCCTTCAGTCTCAGCTTTCAAATCCCGACTGAAGACTCACTAGTTCAGTTTAGCATACCCTGACTAGAGCTACTGAATAGCTGGGCAAACTGCATCTCTATTGTTACTCATTAGTACTAAAATAAAAATAATATGATATTTATAAACTGTTACTACCCCTGCTCTCCTATTTTGTTTCTCATTTTGATATCCTCACATGGCACTCTACTGCCAAGTTCTTTGTCTGCCTATGAAAAAGACATCTCAGAAAAAGGAGCTCTGGAATCATCAAGTAGAAGGGTCCATTGATCTGAATAGCCGACCAGCACTAACTCAGCTGTAGAATAACTTCTTCACCGAGGTCTCCGGGACTCTGACTGTGTCTGGCTTGTCTGACTTCTGTTTTATAATCTGGCCATGATTCTACTTTGTTTTTGATATATTTGAACACATCTGTATCCTCATATGTCATACTTCTGTATTTAGTGTGTGGTATAATCTGTTCTTGCATAATGCGTTGAGAGATGTCGCGGCACTCTAAGCCTGAGCTTGGTGTGGAGTGCTGTGCAAAAACAAAGTAGTTTGTACTATTATATTGTATTTTGAAGGTGGCAATAATAGATTGGCCATCTATCTCTATGAAGAGGATTACTTGTGGTCTGTTTTGTGTATTTTATTTACCCTATATTTTGGCAACCATTGCAAACCCAACCTACCTGATTCTAAATTGCCTTTGCCAAGATTTCTTCATTTTTTTCCTACAAGGTTTTCTTGGGAGGTTTTACATGTCTTTTTAGAGAGTTGAGGCTGGGGGTGTCTGTGAAAAAAACAGGTAACATTAAAGCCCATTGCGACATTCCTTGAATGATTTTTGGCTATACAAGAAATAAAATTGTAACAATCTTATCTTTTGTGACAATTGTAGTAAACCTAATGTTAATTTAAAGTCATCTTGGGCTGTTTATTTACTCCATTGTAATACTCTATTCTTTACTTGTGCAGATGTTACTTTGTAATTGTAACATGTTTTTAAAAGGTCTTGTTTAGTATTTACTGTTAAATGCTCTGTTCAATAGCCATTTTAAAATCGCTTAGGTGACAATTTGATTCTCCAGCCACATTTTCTGCTGTACTGATAGTAAGAGGTGTCCATTGAAAAGAAGAAAGTTTAAAGAGGTAGACAGTTTGCAGTTCACTTAAAGAAATATGTCAGAGACCACTCTAAGCCCATCGCAGAAGGTTTCATTTTTATAATCATAGCCCCTTTTGATGTGTCTTTTGTGGTTTTCACAATAGTTCACAGATGCATCCTCATTTCCTTTACTACTTTGGTCTGTTGTGGGTGTGATGGCAACAAGCAGGACATGGCTGACTGGACCACCCTCATCTTGTGGATATCCAAGGAGATTTTCATTCTGGTCCACACTGAGTTTTTAGTTAGTGGACTATTCCTGGAAAAATGATTTGGAAAATGTGAGAACATTGTTTTCAATTTCATTTATAACTAATAAAACTTGAAATAATAATAATATATTAATGACCATGTGACCATGCAAAGTATTTGTGATGTAATGTAGAGTCTCACACATATACCCTTAACCCAAGCTGCACAAATTCATTCCAACAGAAGACATTCATCCTTACAAAGTTTCCCTCACCTCATACCAAGTGAACTCTTATCCTTTTAACTCTGAAGTCACCTTGCTAAATCATGGCCTCATCTTGTAAAAATTCAATTTAGGAGTACTTCTGGCATACCAGACCTGTATCTTATAAACACTTCCTGGTCAAACATTGTCCTTTGACAGACAGTCAGGTGGTATTCTCAAAACTCCCGCAAGCTGTCCTAGCAGGTTCTCAACAGGATTCACTGCCTGAAGAAAAAGACATTACATTTATATAGCACCTTTCTCACTACTCAGAGGTTTTATATAGTCAGTGGGGGGTCACTTCACCCACCACAAATGTGTAGCATCCACCTGGATGATGTGACGGCAGACATTTTTGCGCAATTATGCTCATCACACATTCACTATTAGGTGGCGAAGTGGTGAGACAGATAGTAAACCGGTTAGGGACAGGGATGATTAGGGGGTTAGAATGATCAAGCTGTGATGGCCAATTTGGCCTGGACATAGGGAAACACCCTACTCTTCATAAAAGATGCTAATGGATCTTTTATGACCACAGAGAAACAAGACTTCCTTTTACATTTCATCCAAAGGATGGCATAATTTTTACAGCTCAGTGTTCCTACCACTGTTCTGGGGCATTGGGATCCACACACAGACCACAAAATAAGCAGCACCTTTCTACTGATCTCAACAACACCTCTTCCAGCAGCTGCCTAAGCATTTCCTAGATGGTTTCCCATCCAATAACTGACCGGGCCAGAACAGCTTAGCGTCAATTGGATTACCTGTTCAGAATTGTAGGCAATATGGCTACTGGACTACCATTCACAGGAATCTACATGGGATTCCAGACTGGAGCAAATAGAAACATCTTTTGCCATCCCTTAGGGGGAACACATTCTCTGTCCTTTTATTATGATAACTTTCTATCCCAGACAGGTGGCTAAACTCCTATTTCAATGTCTATGCAATTCAAAGAACTCCCTGAACTTGGAATTATGTTTTTAAATAATGTTAATCATAGCAAGATATTGGATTAAATAATGTATTTTTTGTATTCATAAAGCATAAATGACTTAACACTGTAACTAATCTGAACAAGAGTTGGAAACACACTCATTACTATATAAGCAAAATCTACTCTAAATACATGTTATAGAAATTATTAATAGATAAACCAGCACCTCTAAATTTACCTTTTTAACAACGTACCTTGTAACAGGCTGGTTTCCAATCAAGATTTACTTCTAGCCTTGTGCATGATGCTGTGGGGATTGGCTCTAATCCCTTACAACTCTAATAAAAAATCAGAAGAATCCAGTACATGGCTTACGTTAAACAAAGGAGTAATTTTGGAAGTTTAATTTTTCAAACCAATATTTTATTGTGTGGAATGAAGTGGAGAAATGTACCTTGTTGAAAAAAGTATAGTACTGTGCAAAAATCTTAAGCACATGTGAAAAATATATTGCAAAGCATGAATGCTTTCAGAAATAATACAATGAATAGTTTTTATTAAACGAAAACTTCCTAGAAAGTGCAGTAAACAGAAAAAAATCAATAAATCAATATCTGGTGTGAACACCATTTGCCTTAAAAACACCAGTAATTCTCTCAGGTCCACTTGCATGCAGCTTTTGGAGGTACACGCATGGTCACTTGTTCCATGTCTCTTGGAGAACTTGTCACAGTGTTAATGCAGACTTTGTCTTATTAGTTTCTGTCCCTGTAATCCCAGACTGATTCAATATTGTTGACATCAGATATTTGTTGAGGCCATACCCTAAGTTTCAGGATTCTGTGTTCCACTTTTTACTGCAGATAACTTTATTATGAGTTTGGCTATGTGTTTGTGGACATTGTCATCCTGCAAAATGAAGTTTGGACTCATCTGACTCGTACCTGATGGTACAGTATGATAGATAATGATCCGTCTATACTTCTCAGCAGTGATGGGGCCATCAGTTTTGATCAAATCACTAACTGTATTTGCAGAAAGTATCCCCAGACCTGCAGGGAGTCTACACTTTACCTCATTGTAACCTGCAGATATTCATCCATGTACCATTCTCCAGTACAAACTGCCTTCTGTTGGAGCCAAACATTTTAAATCAGTCCAGAGCTATTTTTCTGCACCCCAGTCTGTGTGTTTTCAAGTACAGGTGAGTCATTTGCCTTTATTTACACCTCAGAAGAACTTTTCCACAATGATCACTTCTGATGAGACTTCTCCAGACTGTAGTTGGGTTTACTAGTGTTTCAATGTTTTCTGCCAGTTTTGTGCTGACAGTGGTATCGGACGTCTTCCGATTTTAAAGGAAAGTAAGGTTGATGTTATTCTTGTTTGCTGCACTCAGTTTCTGTGGTCGATCATTGCATTTCTACTACTCCACCTTGCTCATTTGTTTTTGATTCTGCAGAAGAGCTTGGACAGCACATCTGAAAATCCCTGCCAGCCACAAAACACCAAGCACTGAGCTGTATGTCTAAAAAGATCTCATATTTTTCAACTGGAAAGTGGTCTTTTATTATTTTAGTCTTTAACTTATCACCTCACTTGTTGCAAAAGGAATGCATAGAACATTAAAATAAGCTTTTTAATTGGCACACTAATCCAGAAGACATAAAATAACAGTCTAAGACATATATTTGTATGATCTACCTAAAGTGACTACTGTGCAGTACTTAGGCACAGTCATATGCACTTTAGATAGTTTCTAAAAATATATGTCTTTAAAAGTTATTTAATGTCTTCTGGATTACTGTGTAATTAAAAAAGAGCTGATTTTAATGTTCTGGCTTGAGGGTTAACCAGCTTAACTTTTGCAATTTTTCCGAATTGCTTAAACACTATATCTTGAACAGTCAGCTAGATAACCATTTGCTTTAATTCAGTCTTGAAAATAATCACACTATTCCCAGAATTACAGACTGTGTTCCTGTTGTTAGTGTCATATCACAGGTTGCACCATTTGAGCAGATGTTCAAACACAAATTCCATTGGTAAAGCACACTTATCACCTTAAAACCAATCTGAAAACACTCCTCTCTCTAATCCAACACAAGGTGTCAAAATTTAAACCCAATTAGTACTCAGTTCTTCAGCTCAAAACACTGTGTGTCAAATTGCTGTACAATTGATGCTAAACTACTGACTTCTATAAATGAAGCCGTGTGTGTGTTTACTGTGGTTGTTTTTGGATGAACCTACAATGGATAATAGACAGGGAGCCAGAAAGGGAAGAGGAACAGTAAGAGCAAAATCAGAGCAAAGAGCTATAATATCAGATGATATTTCTGCTACTGTGGTTGACCATGTGCTCCTCCGCGGTTTGACAATGAGAGAAACTGGGCAACAAGCGCATCCAAATCTCAGTCACTAGTCAGTTGCTTCCATAGTCCGTACCTTCAGACTTGAAAGCACTTTGCCTTTATGGCATTTAGCAGATTTACATTGCATAATTGCAGGGGCAGTCTTCCTGGAACTGTAGAAAAATGTTCATATTGCCAGTACTAGATACAGTAGATCCTACACAAAAACTACACTGTACTTAGATCTTACACTGCGTTTTTTTGTACACTAGACATTGATTGTAGCTCCCAAAGATGCATTGTGTGCCTTTGTGTTTTTGTGTTTATAGAACTGAAACGTGACCTCATAGTGGAGTGAGACAATGACTCCTGTTGGACACACAAGAACAAGAAATAGTAAATATGGTCATGGCCAACAGCATTATTTGCTTATGGGAAATTAAGAGCAGAGTCATAGAAGATCAGCAAACTTTCCAGGGTATAAATCAAATCAGCATTTCTACTATTGACCACATACTGTAACGACCTGAACATGAAGCATGTAAACAGTCCCCTTTGAAAGGAATTCAGACCAAATCAAGACCCAATGCCTGCAAAGTGTAGAGGTAAGATCATTGCAACCTCATACAGTATGTAGTACCAGGTCATGATACAGTAAAAATTACAGTACTGATTTAGTGTACATTCAAAGTTCAAACATTTTACTGTACAGTGTGCTTATGCCTGTCCTTTCATTGTAGAGAATTTTTGAGCTTGATGCCAGCAACATGCCACATTAATACATCTTTGCTGATGAGGCTGGATTTAACCTGAGAACAGTGAGAAGGAGGGGAAGAAACATCATTGGCCATAGGGCAATTGTCAATGTACCAGGGCAACAATGGGGTAAACATTACCCTTTGTGCTGCTATTTCACAGAATGGGGTCCTCAACTGCCAAGACAACTTGGGTCCTTACAACACTAACCTCATTCTTAGATTTTTGAACAGATTACACAATATTATCACAGCAGCAAACCAAAGGGACCAGATGTGATACATTGTCATTTGGGACAAAACTGGTTTCATCAACAACCACAATTTACAGTCCAATACCTTCCTAAACCCCATCAAGGTTTTCTTTTTAACATGGATGTGGAAGGTGTATGATCTCCGGCTGTATGTCCAGATGCCCCTCATTCAAGTTATGGAGGAGCCTGTGAGCAAATTGATGCAGCATCAATACAGGGGTTGATTTGTCACTCCAGAAGATTCTTCCTACGTTGCCTTGAAAATAAAAACAGCCTGTTATGTTGACGAGGCCCTGTGGCCAGATCCAGCTATTGTTCCCTTTTCTTCAGTTCTGAACTGGATGCTTTATGTTACTACTGTAAGCTTACAGTACAATGCTAAGTTCAATAATACTGTATGGTAACTGGAAAAAAAATTCTTACGAATGTTTTGTTGAAATGTTCAATTTTGACTGACTTGAATACATGAAAATAAATTAATATTTTCATTGGTCTGCACAATTGGTATCATGTAGTGTTGGTGAATTTATTTTTACACTTTCTCTGTGTAAATGCTAAAAGTTTTTTAGGCTAAGCACATGCGTGTTTAACTAATTCAAACAGAATCAGACCGTTTGATGGATGTGTTTATGTTATGGTATGTTATTAAAATAGGAGTTTTGTAAGAAATGGAATACAGGGTGGTCCAGATCTAATTATGCAGATACAGATCGTCTGGATGACTTTGATTTATGTGGAGACAATTCCAGTTCGGTGCAAAGACAATTCTTCATGTCGTCAGTTCACAAACTTCTCGAAGGTCCAGGATTTTTTGGGTGATTTTCTATGTAATAAACTTAATAAGTTATAGCATAATGAAAATTGTATAATTAGATCTGGACCACCCTATAGTTTTGACTCAAGTGTTAAATTTTGCAAATAATATGAGGTGTTGTGCTACTGTATTTGGGTGTAGTGTTGTGCTAATTGTGTGAAGTGTTTGGAAAACTGTTTTCAAAATTGTGTTTAAGCAATTGCAAAAAAACTGTAGAAGAAGAAGAAGGGGCTGCATCATTATTGGGCAACGTACCATTATGGAAATCCCTGGGTAGTGAGGAGGCAATGTGACCAGGTGAGCAGCCACACCCATACCAATTTGAGCATTTACAACATAGCATATCTGTTGAATTTTCTAGATCATCTGTTTGATCAATGACAACAAAATGTGGCTGGAAAGGCAGAGTTGTCATAATACATTGTGATTTGGGACAATGTCAGTTTTCACCAAGATGCACCCGTACATAACTGGTTCAATGATCAAACCAGTCTCACAAAAGCCACAATGAGACATAGCAAGGTTTTGGGCAGCCACCCGTATAATTTGGTTTCCTGGCTGCAAATTGTCTTTAAATGATAGCATTGCTGTGCACAAAACCGAGTCCAATACAGAACTGAGGGAATAGGGAAAAGGTGGAGGCTTTTACTGTAAAAGGGAAGAAAGGAAGTGAAGTCAAAGCGGTCGGTCTCGTGAAGGTCTTTTTCCATTGGTGCAAGCCCGGACGTGACATCACAGGAGCTGGAGCCGGCAAGATCTCCTTCCATTGGCTCGGTCCCGGAAGTGAAATCCAGAGGACCAGGTGGGATCTCCCGTGATTCGTCTGCAGGCAAGGGAGAACAAGTGTCAGTGCACTCTGCCACATCCCGGTATGTCTGGGAACTGCCATTACTCAAGCCCATTAACTGCCTCCCATACGCACGTGTGTGACACCAGGTTTTCCAATTTGTTCTTGCAAGCATATTTCCCCTTTCTTATCCCCATAGAAGAATTCTTCTCGGCATGGTGCAGGAAGATTTATGACCAGAATCCTTATGATGCAAGGGAATCTTCTGTGGGTCATGGAAGAAGCCTGTGGGGATATCACTTTAGAGTCCATCCAAGCCTGGATGAGACACAGCTGAACATATTTCCTTTGCTGCCTTAGAAGAGCAAACATTTTGTGCAATGTGGATGAGGCTTTGTGGCCTGACCCAGCCTGGAGAGATGATGTACAGTATTTGGAAGACATTATTCAGCAGCTTCATGTATAATTTCTTACAGTTTTTTGTCATATATGGACTTTTTTATTTACTGTAACTTTTATTTTAGTTTTATAACATGTAGAGATTTTTTGTTGTTGTGCATGAGTTTATATATTGTTGCATTTGGAGCAGTGCATTTCAGAAAAATGAAAATATGAAACTTGGTCTTATACATGAAGTATCTGTTTTATATTGTATATTGAGAACTATCAATGGAAACCATGATAATTATGAAATATATAGTTCCTGGTTGTATGAAATTTTTAGAGAAGTGTTCTGATTTGATCCTTGTTGTGTCTTGTGGTCATTGTGTTTGTGATATTTTTGCTTGCTTGTGTATGTCATCTGAGTGAAATGATGGATTTAAGTGCCAGAGAATGATTTTGAGTTGACTGTTTGCTTTTGGGCTGGAAGTCTGGGATTTGCACAGATGAGTGAGATGTTATGCTATTGTGTTTAAATGTTTGCGGGAATGAAGGCATTTTCAGTTAAATGTTTTTAAGCAAGTGGGAAAAACTGCAACAAGGGAATCTGGGTTCAGTTCCAGCATGTTATATTTATTTATATTTTTAAATCTACTATTTCCCTCACTACTTTTGTCATGGCTTTAAGTAGCAGCGGGTCAGATAATGTCTTCTGTGAAGTGGTTTGTTGAAGTTTGGGGTTCTGTCTACCAAGAAGCTTACCAATATTACAGTAACAAGTACTAAGTACTAAATGTGAAAAGTTTAAAGGTAAAAAATTTGGTTATAGATAATTTGTAATTACTTTGTAGCTTTCCAGATTTCTCACCTGAGCCAAACCAAGTTGCCTAGTGCTTGTATAAAATAAGATTGCTTTGTAATTTGAGAGGAGCACATCAGCATAAAATATCAAAGCTGAGCACAGGTGGCACACACGCATTTATGTTTATGATGACTAGGATTTACAGGAGCACTTGTTTTCTGACACTGCTTTATCTTTTTCTTTTATATAAAATCAGTATGTGTGGAAAGCTTTGTGGTGGAGGTCTAAATTTCAATCTGTGGCAGAGGGCCGGTGCCCTTGCCTGGCTGGGGTTGCCTATGAAATGGAAGGACATGGGGAGAGCATGTGCTCAGGGCATTATCTCTCTCTGATCTCTAGGTGGCAATTCCCCTGGTTTGCTACAGTACCACAGATTCCCACAGGGCACGTTGAGAATTGAAGTTTGGTGGCTCAACCCTGTTAAGTTCCAACGGTACCACTAGGGGGTGCTGCAGGGACTCATGAACCCTACATCAACGGAAGTACTCTTGGGGATTACACAAAAGGAGATGTCTGCCTCTGCTCCAGAAGCCAGAGTCGGAAGGAAGGTGGAGGAAGGAGGAGGTAGAGAAAGAGTAAGAAAAGAAGACAAAGTGTCAAGTGCTTTATTTATTATTGTGCTCACTTGTATTACAGTAGTGTTGGTGTTGTTGGAAACAATTGAAAAGTGTTTCCTATAAATAAAAACACTTATGTACTGTGCTGGACCTGTGCCTGGTGTCAGATTTTGGGAACTGGATCCCCCCCATTAGGCCACAAACTTCAGTGGATTTATATGGATATTGAAGAATATGGTTTGACTACCTTCTTAGTAATGTGTGTGTATCTGCATGTCAGGATATGTGCCTATGGACACAAAAACTCCAGGAAGAATCAACCAGTATAAATAAAACTTGGCCCAGTTATTAGTATTGTAAAAGGTAGTCGTTTTAAATTAAAGCACTGCAAAAGATGTTGCTCTACAAAGGTAATGCTTTTTTGTTACATGCACACATTTGTTCACAGCATAACTGGAATAGGGGGATATACTTATATTTATCCATCCCATCTTACCTATTGATAAATCATAGCTGTATTTCTTGTCACTAACTTGACCCTAAGCTGTCCCTGTTACCTTCCTCGGAAGGCCATAATTGAGATAAAGCCAAATGTTTTATATAAACAACTGACTTAGAGAAGTATCAACATCCCATATTTCAAATCTGTGGCTTGCAATAAAGCTGTACATAAAGAAAAAACAAACAGAGGTTGTTTTATGTAAAGACAGAAATGAAAAATAGAGTTAAAGTTCATTTCTTTAGATGATAATGAGGACAAGTGGTGGGATTTGAAACAGAAGCCTTTTGTTGCAATATAACGTCTGAGCCATTAACCCACTAAGTTTACATGACTACTTAATAATTACTTTGTTTTCAATAATTCAATTTTGGGAACTGATCTGTGTCTCTTGAATTATATATGCCACACGTTTGGCCAGTTTTGAGATAAGAATACAATTGACATCTTAGAATTTTCTATCTTGTCGTTCATAGTATATAACCACTTTGAAAATGTGTCTTCTTCATGAGTATAAAGACCACCACCCCCCGAAAGACTGGAGGGCTATCCAAGTATTATGTTATGAGAGCACTGTTTACTTGGGTATGTCTTATTAGATTCAATAGACAGTTTGCCTGTCATTTTCATTCACTCCAAATTTTAAATTTAGACTTGATAATGAATGTGTTGTTTCCTAAATAGACCATTTATTACTTATTGCTACGTTAGTTGTGCCAGCTTAATCATTAGTTAAAACTCATTATTCTATGTTGAAAAAGTCATTTTACCTACTCCAGCTTTATAAAATACCTGTTAACATTTGGACTTTATCTCTGTACATTACAACTCTCCTTCAATGTAGAATATAAAATGTTAAACAATAATTCACAGAGAATTAAAAACTCTCTTTAACTACATCGATTAACTAGCAAAGCCATCACATAAAATATTGTTTACTGATGACCACAGCAGAAGCCTGAGATGACGAATGCAGGAACGCTTTTTCACAGAGACAAGTTATCTTTTTATTTCACAAACATTTACTGTAGGTATACACAAATCATAGACAGAGAAATTACTTTGATGATGTCCTGGTTTAAGCTTCTTACTTTTAACAGATTTACTTGTTTAAGGCATCCCTAGTATGATTTGACCCCATTTATAATGATGAGTCTGAGTACGTGTCTGTCTGTGAATCAAAATTTGAGACCGCAGAGACACAAACTCCGAAGTGAGTCACTCGGCCTGAATGAATCTTGGCACCATTATCAGCAAATTACCACATAAGAAGCTGATTGATTTTCAACCAGATCACTTCAGTAATTTTTTTTTTTTCTACCGAGATAATGATTTTACACTCTGTGTGCACACTCACGGCCCAGCTGCAGTACAGCTGTCCTAGGACAAAAATAAATGTTTCACCAAGATATGATTCTTCCATTTTATTCTTCATAACAAATCATTAGACATGTTTTACTACTGATACTATGGATGTAGGCATGGAAACTCATGTGGTAGACATATCAGATGCTCTGGATTTTAATCAACATTTTGGAATTTTGCACAACCTAACCACTCAAGGCCTGAATATGGTGTCCCTCACATTGGCCCCATAGTCAATCCTGCTGCGTTGCAACAATGAATCTGTGTCCAGTCGCTAAGTAGAGCTTGCATGCTATTTCCATATTTAAGTAGATTTTCTTTCACATACCAAAGTGCTGCTTAGGTTAAATGTTAAATTTAAATTTGCATTGTATTAATGAGTGTAGGGGTTCATGGATGTGCCCAGAGATGAAATGGCTTCTTTTCTAAAGTTGTGGCTTACCTTGCACTACATGCTGCCAAGATGAACTCCTCATGACTGGAAACCAGAGTCTATCCAGGGTGGAATGGGTGGACTTTTCTAATATTTGCTGCATTTTTATTTTAAACTCAGTTGCCAAGGCCTCCTACTTTGCTTCAGTGCATCATGTACCATTGATCATTGGAAAATATTTTAGAAAAATAGAATATATATTGTACATTGATTAGATTGATGTATGAACTCTAGCTACAAAATGTTATTATGTTAATAATTATCTGGCTGCTTACAGTGTTAGAGGTTTCTAATTATGGCTGGTGATCTCTAATTTGTATCAGGTAAATATTGTATCCTACCCCACGCTTGTTCACTTAGTGTAAGAACATCAATTCTTTCTTTTTCAGTGTTCAAGTTTAAGACAGAACACAAGAGGTTGGACAAATGAAAAAGGCATTATAGGTCACCAAGCTGATTGGATGGCCACTTGTCCCAATATTTCATCCGTAAATGTTGTCAGCATTTCATCTTCAACTTGGTAGTTTGTTCCAGATTTCCATGGTCCTTTATGTGAAGAATGGCTTTCCAATTTTTGTCTTCAATGTACTTCTTCTTAATTTCTCACTCACAATTTAACCAGAACAATTCCATTAGATGAATTTTATTGAGGCCATTGACATTAGTGTAGCTTGGTTGAGTCATTATTTTGTATATTTTTCATATTCTCTGTTCATTTTCGAAAAGAACTAAAGTAACACCAGTCAATTTCATTTACTTTATATAGGACTATTTATAGCATGCGTTGCATAAGTAAATGAGGGAATATTAATTACACAACAAAAATAATGCTGATTGATAGTAAAGCTGTGATGGCTCTGAAACATCTCCTGGAATTTAGTTAGGGATTAACTAGAAAAACAATCTGTCCTCTATTGGCCTTAGTGAAAGTAAACAGCCATAAATTAATCGAGGAAATGCAGTCCAGTACCTGCCATTTTCTAAATGCTGAGCAGGGTGATGGGGGCTGGAACTTATCTTAGAAAGCACAGGGAAAAAGACCAGAACAAGCTCCTGGAAGAGATGCCAGTCTATTGTAGTGGAGCACACTCAAATACACACACACATCAAATAGGGCCAATTTAACATCACCAATCCACCAGATCTGCAAGACTTTAGACCGTGGAAGGAAACCAGACCACAAACAAGGAGAACATAAAATCCCCATGCAGGGAGGACCTGGGATGCAAACTCTGAGCTGCTTTCTTCTGCAAGGCAACAATGCTACCATTGTGCAACACTGCATTCCGGTATTTAGGTTGTATATTCAACCCTCATGTTCTCAGTATTAATAATAAAATTATCAAAAGGATGCACATACTCTATCTATATATTCACATTTCTTTCACTATATCTCTGGTGCCATTTTTATCTTTATTGTTCCTCATCATGAAAAGTGAATTCCATTAACAAAATGTCTTCTCTTAAATGAACCCATTTCCTTGTCAGTTTTACTACCATTGAAAGAATTATAGATTTCACATTGTCATAATAAGTAATAAAGACATTTGTAAGGTTTATTAAATGTTCTGAGTGAATAGCTTAATGCCATTTCATGCTTTGTTAACATTTTTTTTCAAAATGAAGAAACAATAGTTAATTGTGAAATGAAGCAAGGTGATGTCTTGGCTTTATTTTAACAGTTGATTGCAAAGATTAAAACATATCTCATCATATTCTTTACACTGATAATTTATACCTTATTTCAAAGTCAGCAGTTCCTAGTTGCTCCAAGAAAGATCAAAATAGCATGTCATTGACTGATTAGACATTAATGTTTAAAAATGATACCCATTAAACAATGTGCTCACTGTTTTACTTGTTAATCCAAGAAATTTCCTTCAAGAATCACATTAAAACCACCCTGTAAGCAAAGGCAGATTTGGAGCTACAGTATATGCTGTCAATCTGTATGACCAACACTAGAAAAGAAAAAAATACATGGTGTGACTGAGAAACAACATACCAGTTGTGAAGTGAAAATATCAATTATAATGACAATAAATGATAAACTAGCGGCATGGTGGCACAGTGGGTAGCGCTGCTGCCTCGCAGTAAGGAGACCTGGGTTCACTTTCCAGGTCCTCCCTGTGTGGAGTTTGCATGTTCTCCCAGTGTCTGAGTGGGTTTCCTCCCACAGTCCAAAGACATTCAGGTTAGGTGCATTGGCGATCCTAAAATGCCCCTAGTGTGTGCTTGGTGTGTGTGTCCTATGGTGGGCTTGTGCCCTGCCCAGGATGTGTTCCTGCCTTGCGCCTTGTGCTGGCTGGGATTGGCTCTAGCAGACCCCCGCGACCCTGTGTTAGGATATAGCGGGTTGGACGATGACTGCCTGACTAAATGATAAACTAATTCTCACATTAGCAGTTGAACTTTTGGCACATGTACAGAATAAAGAGAAATTCTTAGTTGTATGTTCAACCATCTGGCTCCAAAATCAAAGTTAAAAATCACACTATATTACTTTGTAACCTCTAGGGGGTGCCACTGAGGCCCAAACCACAAACACAGCAATACCCAACACGATTCCAGGTTCAAATAAAGGATTTTTATTTGCAAAGTATCAACCACATACAATTAATAGCAAAGTAAACTATTCACAATTGTAACTTCCTCCTCCAAAAGAGCGTTGCCCACTGCCTCCCGACTCTGACCTTCTCTAAGTGAGGCAGTGGATTTTCTTTTAAGCTAAACCTGGGAACTGCTTCTAGTCTCCTGTCAAGTCTTCTGAAGAATTTCCAGGTCATATGAAAACCAGGGCAGTCCTCCCCAGCAGTACCCTCTGGCGTTTAGACCCAGTCAGGGTTGCGTTTATGGACTCAAACTCCCATAACACCATGCGGGTAACTTAAACTGGTTCAGCCTTGAGGAACACTGCCACCTGTCATGTGGGGAAATGAACTGCTCATTCACCTGCTCCTTTTATTATGACCACCTGGCTGGGTATAAATCCTTCCTTTATCCCATCCAGGATGCCTGTCCTTCTTTTCTGGCACCTATGACTTGTAAAATGACTTGGGAAGGGTGGACAAATTTAAACAATTAATACAATAACATATACTGAATGCAATATAATTAATTATATTCTTATATGGGCCTAGTCATTACTACAACAAAGTTTTTCTCTGAGTTTTTTCCACATGGTTTAAGGTAGTGGGAGCAATTAAAAAGTAGTAAGAAGTGTGTCAGGTTTACTTATTTCTATTGTCTATTGTTTTATTTTCTATTGTCTATGTTATATTCAGTAATTCAATACTGTACTTCTTGATACTAATAAGACACACCCAATAAAAGTGTGATCTTAACACTCATAAAATAACACATGCTATTTTCAAACAAGTGTATTAATCAGATTCTGAGTTACAGTGGAATTGAATGAATTCTACAGTATTGATCAATATCAAGATCAGAACTCTAGCAGTTGATTGATGCAACCACATTCACACTTATCCAAATCAGAATGGCTCATGAACCTAACATGCATGTCTTTATGATGTCAGAAGAAAACTGAAGTACCTTATCTTTAACAATAGGCCCACAATTAAAGGTTGGACCTTTGTGTTCTTGTACCAGCCAATATCTTCATCCTGTTGAATTGTTTATTTGTATGTTGCCAAGAGACCATATTAGATCAACCCACCCGGAGGTGCTGAAGTGTTCTTTCTATCTGCACTCAGTGGGTTAAGAGTCAGCAATTGCTACAGTGCCTTAAAAAAAAGAAAATAAACCGACATTCTAAATTGCTATGTTGTAGATATAATGTTTCTTTATCAAACAGTTCCATGAGCTGATACACTTATTAAACCTAAGCTTGAGTACAAGGTTGTCCATGACCCTATTGTGAATGCTTTCTGCTGTGTTGTTTGCCTACACCACCCCATAAGATAAAGAACAAGCAGGTGCCAGTGGACAATAAACATAAAGGAAAGCTCTGTAGACTGAGAACTCCAGTGAATTATAAGAGTCTCCAAGCCTTATGAAGTGTGTTAACTATGCCAAGTGAATATACAGCTGTATATTGATAAAAAAAATGACTACCAGGAACTTTTGACCAAATGAAACAGATCACAATGAGAAGGGAAACGTAGTTCAAATTTTGTGACATTAATCATACTCTACTATTATTGAAAATAATCCAGCAACACTATGCCATTTTATGTTATCTGTAACTTTGTTTTCTTTAAGAATAAAAATTAATTCAATCATTATCAAACAATTTTCTCTCCCCAGGTTGTACTGGCCAGGTTTTTGGGGCAAGCATTGCCTCTTTAAACAATAAAGGACACAAGATAAAAGTGGACTCTGGGCGATAATCATTCAAAGTCATTATATATCAAACCCACAACATTCCATGTCTGCAGTCCTAACAACACTAGTAGAATTTTAAAGACATCTGAACTCAAAATGAATTTGAATAAAAGTGCACTTTTCCCAATGAACATAACATCAGATTGGATAACTTCCCTCATTCCATTGCAGATTAGTTTAAATACCTAGGGGTAAACATCATAACAAAATTTTGCTGTCTGTATGGAAAAACTTAAACAAGATGTACATAGATGGTCTACTCTCTATCTCACTTTAGCAGGGAGAATCAACACTGTCAAGATGAATATCCTTCCCAAGCTTCTTTTTCCATTCCAAACCCTCCCATATACATTAATAAATTATTTTTAAATTTTTTAATTATTTGGAATTCGATGCATCCAAATTGTTACCTTTCAATGACCTAAAGCAGAAGAGGGCATGAGGGCACTACCTAACCTTCAATTTTATTGTTGGGCGGCAAATTTACAACCTATAAAAACCTGGACATTGACACAAATAGATGAACATACACAGGCTTGATTTGCAATAGAAGTAAAATCATGCAGCACTTGTTTATATTCCTTGCTTTGTACCCCAGTAAATACAAGTTACTGTTAATATTCTAACAACCCAAATGTCCTTCATTCATTCAGAATATAAAACCAATGTAGGAAGCACTTAAAAATAGAGAAGCTTTTATCTGTTGCACCTCTAGATGATAACCACCTTTTTCCATTCTTTCAAACTTACACAGTTTTTAATGTTTGGAAAACATATAGGATTAAATCATTTAGAGGTTTGTCTATAAATAATATCTTTGCATCTTACAAACAATTATACTTCAAATTTAACTTCCCATCAACACAACTGTTCCACTACTTTCAAATTAGAAACTTTGCTAAATAGAATCTGCCCAATTTTCCTCGCCTCTCACCCATTCCAGAAGAAATATTGATCAGTCTCGAAGACTCATACAGCATTTCTATATTTTATAAAAATATTTTAAAGATCCCAGAGTACTATGGAAAAATGGATTGCTTATTCACCATTTCAGAAAAGGAATGGAAGGCAGCAACGTACAGAATTCACTCAAGCTCCATATGCACAAGGCATACAATTATTCACCTTAAAATATTTTATTGAGAGCATCTATCTTGTTTAAAATTGTCCAAAATGTTACCAGGGCAAGATCCAACTTGTGAAAGTTGCAATCAAGCTCCAGCCTCACTAGACCAAATGTTTTGGGTGTGCACCAAATTAACATCATTCTGGACCAATATCTTTAAATGCCTATCAGACAGCCTTGGTGGCACAGTCCCTCCTAACCCATTAACAGCTATGTTTTGTGGACTCCCAGATGGGCTTAAAATGGAGAAGACAAACAAAATGTAATTGCCTTTACTTCACTATTAGCATGTAGACTTGTCTTGCTTCTAGCCGACCTCTTTTAAGTCAGTCGGTAACTGATTTTATATACTATTTGAAATTGGGAAAAAAAATCTAATTCTTACTTAGAAGATCTGTTCAAAACTTTTTTAAAACATGGCAGGATCTAATCAATAACATTTTAGAATAAGCATTTATATCAGGGAAAAGGATTCTCTTCCATCTTTTTTATTCTTACAGTTTTACTCTGGCTGTTGGCCTTCATTTCTTTCTTTTGGGTGGGGTTTGAATTTAGTTCTGTTAAGCTTGACTTAATTGTATGGAAGGTCACTTGCTTTTGATAACAATCAATCAATAAAAAAAAAGTCATTTTGGGTTAGTTGAAGGTGGCCAGTCAATGTAAATGCAACTATCTGAACAGCAAATGAAAGCCAAATGAACTCTAAGAGAGTATTGCTACATTCAGAATCACTGTGACATCTCTAACCAAGTACTAGGAGTTAATACTGTAAAATAAACTGAAGAGCATTGTTCTTAGACTGAGCAAAGAAAATTCTGGGCTTATCTTTAGTTCAAACATTGCCAATCCATTTCAAATTCATTGAAAAGTAATTAGTCTTGCTTATCTCCATTGAACCTACTAAGCAATCAATGAGATACATTAGAATGTTAACTCCTCTTTTTCATGCATTACTTTAGCGTTTATTAGTTTCTTCTTTTATAATTAATAGATGCAACCAATATACATTATATTATATTCCTGGGGTGACCATTGTGGACTGGGACCCGGGCACAGGCAGACGGACAACATAGTTCCACCACACACTATTTATTTACAATATTTACACAGTTCAGTGCACTTGCAAACCCCAGTGCCTCTTGCACCGATTCCCCAAAGTCCAGGCCACACTCTCAGTCACCGTGCCTCTCTCTTGACCGCCTCCCATCCTCTCGCCAGCTCTGTCCTCTTCCACCCGACATCCACTATCAACTGAAGGGAGGTGGCCCCTTATATGGGAACCCGGATGGGCTCCAGCTACTTCCCGGCAATCAGTTGTAGCCACACCCCAGTGTGGCGGAAGTGCCGGCTGCACACCCGGAAGCCGTCCGGTGTCCCTGCTCTTTCCCCAGCACTTCCTCGTGTGTCGGAAGTGCTGGGCTCCAGGGTTCCTCAGGCACCTGGGCGCCGCCTGTCGGTGGCCATGGGCCCCTACAGGGTTGGGCTTCCAAGCCCTCTACCCGTGGCCCCCAATACAACCAGGGCGATCGCCCCCTTGCGGTCTGGAGGAGGCACAAGCCCTCCTCTGGTCCTCCTGGGCATCCCGGCCGGAATATTCCGGCATCGGCACCGCCTTGGTGGCCACGGGTCCCTACAGGGCTGGGCTTCCAAGCCCTGTACCCAAGGTCCCCAACATAACCAGGACGGATGTCCCCTCGCGGTCTGGAGGAGGCACAAGCCCTCCTCTGGTCCTCCTGGCCGTCCCAGCCAGGGACCACACCATATTTCAATTAAATGAATTTTTAATGTCAAATGTCAAAAAAAGATTAAATATGACAAATTAAATGCTTGAACACACACTTTTAGTAAGATTTAGAATAAAAAGTGTAAGAAATTACTATGAAACCTATTTCGGTTCATAGTAAAAATTTTGTGTATGAGATTAAACAATAAATAATGGAAGAATTAAAAATTTTAAAATTACAATTATACATTTTATTTATTTTATATTTTCTTTAATTTACAAATGTATTCCACGTAATTCTGGTCCATCTTTAACAATATTTTTTCTTTGAAATAGCAACTGTGAAAGTGTTCATTTACTTAGATTTTTACATTTTACTGTAACTTTATTTAACTTTACGGTTACATTTTTTAGCTTTTGATCATCTGTAATGTGTAAGTAAACAGCTATTGACTGCTTCAAATTAAATATAATTTTCAAAAAGAGAAAAGCACAACTCTTGTGTTGTAATGCCAAATATGATTACAACAATTGCTGCCCGTACTGTGAGTATGACGGTAAAACAGTCAACATTAGTGAAAGGTTGATGACTTTATCTAACTTGACTCCCATCTTCAAAATGCATTATAACTATTTACATTTTGTTTTACATTTTTGAAAAGGTAGGGAAAAGCCAAGCAAAATGACACCTTTTATTGGCTAAGTAAAAAGATTACAATATGCAAGCTTTCGAGGCAACTCAGGCCCCTTCTTCAGGCAGGCTAATTGACATACAGTAAGGCAGAGTCAAAAACTGAACCAACATCCCTGTAAGGTAGAAATGCATTGCTTTAGATACTACAAATAACAGCCAGTTATAAAAGAATGCTTCTGAAGAATTACAGTATTAACAACACACAGCAAAATGTACAGTATTGCTCAGGGGAAAAAACACTGCAGTGATGAAAAGCACAGCCCATGCCACATGAGAGTGACCAAATAAAAGAAAAGCAAAGAGGCAATGCTTGATAGTATCACCAAAAGTCAATAAGTGTGAGCAAATTTGCAAAGAACAGGGAGATATAGTAGAATGTGCTGTTGTAGACTTTTAATGAAGGCTACTGCAACTCATAGATGCAATTTCCAACAAAAAATACAACAAGTATGATTAGGGCTACATAAGGATTTGGGCATTATTAATGAGAGTTAAAATTATGAATACTTCAGTCAATACTATCAGGAAATATTTGTAGCGTATTCTTTGGTTAATTTTTAATGTCCCAATGGCAGTGCAGAATCACAAAACAATGTGTTTCTACTACGTGTGCAGTTCATCCTCAAAATACTGGTACTCAGGATGTCACTTTCAATTGAAAGCTGTAACATCTGAAGCAGCACAAAATGCAAATAAAGACAATGCTGTAGAAAAAAGCATTTTTGGTTGTTCCTCTTCACAAATCATGGGTTCTGAGCAATGAGAAACAGTTGTGGAGTGTTGACGAGGTTACTGAATAAGTGAATAAGTGGCTATGAGTGCAGGATTCGGACTGGTACAAGGAGGGGACACATGCTCTTGTTTCCTGATGGCATAAAACTATTGAAGTTGATGCAGAATAAGGAGTGTAGCAAATACATCTAATTATCCTTTAAGCACATTCAAATAGCTTTGAAAACTTTCTGGGTGACCCTATTTGTTTTATTAACATTCTTAAAAATAAAGGAGCCAAAGGGAGTTTTCAGAGCAATGTCATAGGGGAACCATTTTTGGTTTCCTAAAGAAACATCCACATGAAGAATCTAGAAAGAAGTTTCATTTATTTAGATCACTAACAGGCTCCATAAATAAGAATGAAGAGCTGAAACAGTTTGTGAAATATCAGTGGATTCCTGATGTTAAATGGACTTTTGCTGCATAGAGTAGCACAAGATAAATTCAAGTTTTCTTGATCTGGTATTGTCCTGCTACAGTTTACCATACATTAAATATTTATGCTTTGTTCACATATTTAAAACCCAAAGAAATAATTTTAAATGAAGGTAACCAGTCACAGAATGAAATGGTTGTTTGTCAAGCAATGGGGAACCACACAACCCAATATACAGTTCTTACAGAACCAATACCTTTAAGAGTATTAGATTATACTTGTATTGCAGTAATCAATGTAAAAGATTCAATTGTTTGTATAATTGATCCATATAATCATAATATTACTAAAACCACTTAATCAAATTCATATCGAAACACAAAAAAATGGGAACATGTCTAGGATTTGGGGTTAAATTTTCACATGCTGGGTATCTGTGTTGTCACAAAAATTGCTTGAAATGAAATAATATTTGAATAAATTATGAGAAAAGAAAGCCAGAAAATAAATTGCATAATAAAAAATATTATTATAATTTAATAATTGTCTTGGAATTTGGAAAAAAAAGATGTTAATTCACACATGTTAACTTAAAAGGCATTATATTATATTTAACATATTTTATTTGTGCATAGCACTCTGGGTGCAGGCTCACATCTCCTGAAGATGTATTCACACCATTAAATGCTTCATTCAGTGACTGACTGATATAGAGTTTAAAGTCTGTATTTTACTAGGAGTTGCCTGATACAATGATTTAATGTATGGAATGCACATGGCAAAATTTGCACAGCAAAATCACTATTTTTATTTTTAAATTTGTTACAGGTTTATTATTTTTATATATAAAACCATTTTAAGAGTTCCTTTGGGCGCTGTAAGAGTAAAATTAACACTGGTAAATTTGCTGTGATAATTTTAGTGAAGTTCAACATATGAAAAATAATACACCACTAACATGTTTAAATGTACAATATTTGATCGTAATGTTTTTGTTTGAAGTCCTATATGTGACTGTTGTACTGTTTAAGTTTGCCCTTGCTATTGTGTCGGCCATGCAGAGACAGAATGAATGACTGAATAAATATGTTTTAAAATGTATTCTTTAAAATTAAAGGGGCAAACACCAGCAGTAAAATAAACAGTAAAAATAGCGTTCATATCTACAATAATCGAATTATTTGGTGCTTTTGATCGAAGGTGTCATTTTATTAAAGTTCTGTATATTAGTCTGTGTTCCGTCTGTTACAGCAAGCACCGAAGGAAATGTTTACAGGGAAATTTCCATTACAGTACTGAACCATTAAGAGATCAAAAGACGATAAAATCAGCAGAAAATGGTACATTGAAAAGGTCTAGACTCGTGTGGAGTGAGAAAATGCACCGTTAGACATTAAAGAAAGCAGGCTTCAGAATAGCATAAATATCGACAGTAAAGCTTCCTGAGCAGACGTGAGGACAAGAAATTTTGATTATTAAGCTCTGCCTGACACATTAAGTTGAACGTTAAACCTGAGAACAAGCCATTTCGAATGTAAATGTAAATCTCATTCTCTGCCATAAATAGCCGCGGAAATGGAAAAGTATATGTTAGTCTATAGATTAAACTAATTGTGTAGATCTAAATTTCCTTTGTTATTAAAGTCTTCAAAATGAATGCGTTTCTTAAAACTGTCACCATAGTAAAATTTTAATGAGCTTGCGTTTGTTAAACGCTAATAAGTACAAAATTATCTAGTGAGATATTTTCCATGGGGAAAAGTATAATTTTCAGACTTGACTAGCCTCAGAAATTAAGTCTGTGTCGGTTCTTTAGCATGTATCAAGATGTCCACTCATTTCTGTGGCGATGTGCCGTTCGTTATGCCACCTCATGTGGTTTGTGCAGAGGAGACCAAACGGAATCGTTTCCAGATGACTCTTTTTTAGAAACGGTATTGGTACATCTCTCCCGAGTCACCTTATTGACTCCCTTAGCTTCCTTTTTCCACTTCATGCGTCTGTTCTGGAACCAGATCTTAACGTGCCTCTCTGTAAGATTCAGTATAGCTGCCAATTCAATCCTCCTTGGCCGAGAAATGTACTTGTTGAAGAGAAACTCCTTCTCCAGTTCGAGCAGCTGCGCTCGGCTGTACGCTGTGCGGCTTCTCTTGCTGTCATCCGGGTCACTTTGGTGATCGCTCCCTGCAGGAAGGACACAACTTATTACAAATTGTAACACTTACTTAATTGATCGCTACAAAAGTTATACTTCTTGTTTAAATGTGTTTGATTTCATTTTAAAGTATTTCAAAACTCTATGACTCCACTTTTATAACTAAAAGGTGTGCATTGTAACTGTTATAATAGACCGTGTATACAGAACGGAAAATTTTTTGCAGTTTATTAATGCTGATGTGTTGCACTTTTGCTTCCAGTACCGCTTGTTATGTTTAAAATATAAACTAAAATGCCTTAAAAGGGATACATAGTTATTGCAAACGTATTGGTAATTATTAACAATAGTTTCAGTCCTGTTAACTAATTAATTTTGTCCTTAAAGTGGTAATTAACAAAACTGTATATACGGAAACACACACACTTAGGGTTTTAACACAGTAAGAGAAAAGAGAAGTTTTAAGCGATCAGAAATGAAAAATAAAAAAAAAATGCATAATAATAATAATAATAATAATAATAATAATAATAATAATAATAATAATAATAATGTCTAAAATAAGGCCTAATTAAGAATTCAAAAGTGTAAGGTTTAAACTTTTTTGCATTTTAAATTAAACCACTTTAGTAGTTTAAGTATGATGGATGCACATATTTTGAATAGCGTATATTGACCATTAGTGCCCACACTACCCAACATACCCATTTACTTATGTAGGACTGATTTTGACTTGGCTGTTAACTCAGCTTTCTAATGGACGAAAGAAACCTCATTATACTATGGCGAAGAACACATGAACATCTCGCCTATGGAGCTCAGGTCTCTGGAAATGTGTCACAACCACTGAGTTACCGTAATCGTTTTAGTCCACCCGTTAACATATGCACATGAAAGGCTTTGTAAAATCATTTATTATTGTACATCAAGAGCCAATATAGCGGAAGGTAACGTGACATACTGTGTCAGGTTGAAAATGAAGAAAGTGTGCAGAGTACCTCCGAAAAGGGTGACTAGTAGATGAGGAGCTATTGAAACACCAGCAATTTGACTGGCACAGCTGTTTTCTGCAGGATAGTTTTCAGTATTTGCCAGACAATATTGTTATAAAAACATATTCCCTCGGGGTATAATTTCTATTGTTATATCTATCTTTAAGAATTGCAGCATTGTACTGGATTCTCGTTAACGTATAATGTGTGGTCATACTAATCCTGAGACAATTTGACCTCTTTTTTCAGATGCATTGTTGAAAAAGAGTTACAAACATCCATCTATTCATCCATCCATTATCCAACCCGCTATATCCTAACTACAGGGTCACGGGGGTCTGCTAGAGCCAATCCCAGCCAACACAGAGCGGAAGGCAGGAAATAAATCCCGGGCAGGGCGTCAGCCCACCGCAGAGAGTTACAAACACGAATATTTAAAAAGAATAATCGATAGCCAGTATGCAACAGTTGTTTAACCAGAGTTTACTCCGAAATTTGAAAATGTAAATTTCGCTAGGAAGAGAAATTTAAAATGCATTTTCTTGCGACAAATAAGGCGGCAATGAACATCAGGGTGTAAAGTGTTAGCGCCAAATTTAACAAAAAACGCAACATATTTTAAGAATACTGCCTAACGACTCCAGAATCTTGGGTTCGAATATCTGTTAAAGTACTGGCTACATGGAGTTTGCATGTTCTTCCCCGTGTGCGGTTTAGGCACTCCTGTTTTTCCAAAGATGTTGTGTGTTTCCTTAATCGGTAAGTAAAAAATGGCCTTGTGTGGTAATGTGGTTTGGACATTGAATGTGCCCTGTGACAGACTAGCGCCGTTATAGCGAACTGTCTGGAGTTATAGTCACATGTGTGATCCCACTCATTCCACGTGTATATTTTCAAGGGTCAGGTTGACACTTCAACATTTCCTTTAAACCTGGCAATTTAGTTGTGTGCCCTGCTTTGTGCCCAGTGCTACCGGGAGAGGGAAATAACCGGATGGATGTCAAATAGCTTAAGGAAACGTCGTATACGTTTTGAAACATATAAAAACATAAGTGGTAGTACAAAAAGTGAAGCTGACAGTTCGTTAACTATTTTTTTCTTTAAACATTATTTTTAGAGCATATATTAAAAAAGGTTAAATGCATTGTCTTCAGCACTGAGATGTTATAATTCGGATGATGTATTCACGTTTTTTCCCATTCCTGCTGTAATTTTACTCTTGCTGTTATCCGAAAGACCAAGAGTTGGTGCGGCTGCAGGCGTCCCGTCAGGAACTGCTTATGATTCCCGGCGGATATCTTTAGAATGCAATTAAATTCAGCAATTGAAAGGACAGATGAACAAATATTAGAAAATTTCACAGTGAAAAACTAAGGCAGATATTTAAGAATGTGAAAGAACTCCAATTTACTTTTCTAGATATGTTCACTATATTTGACTTTTCACATAAAAAAGACTGAATGGCAAGATCAGTCTAATGCCTGATTTTTAAGATGAAAAATGCTTACTTCAGATTTGTAGATACTGTACCAAGAAACAAAATTCTTTTAACACTATACTACTTGTTGTTTCATCAATACACACCTAGGCACTGGGATTTTATTCCATAATTTGTTCTTGAATTCTTCATCCAGGGAAACTGAAAGTGCGTCTCTCCGTGGGCTAAAACTGGATCCACTAAACCTGATTTTCCATAAATCTGTTCACTCTGGCAGGATGGTTGCTCTTTAGAAATAAATTCCAATTGTGTCCGATCGTCACAACACTCAAAAGAAGGGCTGTAAAGGGTCTCATTATCGGGGCTGCTGGCATACACACAAGCGGGTAAATGACACCCGAAATCCGGATATGTCTGATATTCAAATCCCGTATCAAAGCAATCATCAAGGCGGTCCATGGTTTTAAAAAGGCAAAACGTGTCTCGCAGGTCTTCTGATAGACTTTTCTTTCGCTGTGCTCCCCTCAGAGACTTCACCTGTCCTTCTCCACGTGACCCCCACCGGTCTGCTTTATCAGATATCTGCGCGCAACCCATTCAAGGAAATGCTTCGGACTGCGGAAATAAAAAAATGTTGTGCAACCAAAAAAAAAAAAAAAAAGAAAGTTGCAGTTGGTGTTCATCTGTAAGCCAACTGGAATAATTTTAGCATTTGGAAACATTTCTGTTTGTTTTTTTTATAGCGATGAAAAAGTCTCATACAGCCTGCATGGTTTCATTTTGTTAGAATTTAGGAGCTAGTGCAGAATTACTGTGAACTCCAAACACTTACAATTAACATAAAAAAGTCTGAAAAGTGCCAAATATTTTTCCACGTGTCTATATACATCGATCAGGTAGCGTCGTCTACATTTGTCTAAATGACAAACCTTTTATAAACAGAAACTAATTAAATATGATGGATTTTTCTTTGGTCTTATCTTAGGTGAATTTCATTAATCAAGTTCGGAAATAAAAGATATATTCATATGACTATAGATGTGAGTAATATTCCGTATAAAATGTGCAGATTTAGTAAATCACATACCAATGCCAGGATGGCTGAACAGTTAAGAGGAAAGGTTAAATATGTAATAAATTCACCAAAATTAGATACGTGGTGTTTGTAGATAGGGCCAAGGATACATATACATATAACTGTGACTGTGACTGTAGGCCTAGCTTTTTAAGAGTGTAACTTGATCTGAATTATTGGGCTTGGCTGTTTTCAAATTAATCTCCAAAAGAAAAATATATCGCCATACTGACAAATGCACTATATGAAAATTTTAGTCTTTAGGAACATATATACAGATGTACAGATGAGATTAATTATCATATTGGTTATGGTGTTGAAATAAATACATTTATGTTTATAGGCATTTCTTGTGGTAGAACTTTTAATTTAGATTATTAACGAAACATCCATCCATCCATCCATTATCCAACCCGCTATATCCCAACCACACGGCCACGGGGATCTGCTGGAGCCAATCCCAGCCAACTCAGGGTGCAAGGCAGGAAACAAACCCGGGCAGGGCGCCAGCCCACCACAGTATTAAAGAAACATGAATTTGATAAAATGTTTATTTTCATTTTTATGGTGTTAGGAAACCGTATTTATTTCTTAATATTTTATAATTGATATTTATTGGTTTTATACCAAAAGAGGTTGTATTTGAAAGCAATTAAGAAAAAAACATGGACTTCTGATATTTGTGACTTTTGATTAAAAAAAAAGGCTTTTTAGAAAAGATTTTACATGCAGTTAAATATAATATACCTTGATAATCTACTGTTTTTATTACATCATGGATTCAAGATTTGAAAAATGATGTTCTTCTGTAACATTACAGAGTTTAATTTATAGAGACTGCAACCTTAACATCATATATATGTTTTGGTTCCTGTAAGTCTAATCATTTTCCTTTGATGATGATAGGAATCGAAAGCTTAGGAATAAAAAAAAAGTGTTTTAAGATACATGATGCATTTGCTCCCTTTGTGGATTTTCAGCTACAAATATGGAAAATGTACACATGCACATGGAAGACAACTTTAGGTTTCATCTAATGGTAATAACACTCTAAGGCTGGGGTTGTCTCTTAATGCCTTTTCTCTTCCTCCTTCTGCAGAATGGACAGACCACCTATGATGTCCCCTCTGGTTTCCATACTCCTGCTTCTTTTACCTTGACATCATGTAAACCACTTAACTGCCATGATGTCCTCAGTCTATGTTTTGACTCATGTCATGTACCCCTATGATCTCCAGCTCCCCTAACTGGACACAAGCAGACACCAGGCACAAGTATAAGCACACAGCACATGTTTATTTACAGTGGGAATGCATTCCTGTCGTTCCCCTTAGCAGCACAGTACAAAACAGCACAGTTCATAGCACTTTCTTATCCTTCCTCCTCCTCCTCTCTTTCTTTATCTCTCTCAGTTCTCAGTCCTCTCCCTCCCAACTCTGGCTCGCAGAGTAGTGTCAGCTGGCTCCTTTTATTCTGTTCGCGGGAGTGCTCCAGGTGGCTCATTAGCTGGGTATGGTGTCACTCCCAGGTGGGGTGAAAGCCCAGTGTAGCAGGGCTCTGTAACCTCCACAGCACCCCTGGCAGTGTCCACGGAACCCAATAGAGCTGCAGCAACTCCCATGATGCCTTGTGGGAATCCGTGGCACCGCAGCAACCAAGGGGGACCTGCCATCTGTGACAATAAATAAATATATATATATATATATATATATATATATATATATATATATATATATATTTATATATATATATATATATATATATATATATATATATATATATATATATATATATATATATATATATATACTGCTCAAAAGAATTAAAGGAACACTTTTTAATCATAGTATAGCATAAAGTCAATGAAACTTATGGGATATTAATCTGGTCAGTTAAGTAGCACAGGGGTTGTTAATCAGTTTCAGCTGCTGTGGTGTTAATGAAATTAACAACAGATGCACTAGAGGGGCAACAATGAGATGACCCCCAAAACAGGAATGGTTTAACAGGTGGAGGCCACTGACATTTTTCCCTCCTCATCTTTTCTGACGGTTTCTTCACTAGTTTTGCATTTGGCTACAGTCAGTGTCACTACTGGTAGCATGAGGCGATACCTGGACCCTACAGAGGTTGCACAGGTAGTCCAACTTCTCCAGGATGGCACATCAATACGTGTCATTTCCAGAAGGTTTGCTGTGTCTTACTGCACAGTCTCAAAGGCATGGAGGAGATTCTAGGAGACAAGCAGTTACTCTAGGGGAGCTGAAGAGGGCCATAGAAGGTCCATAACCCATCAGCAGGACCAGTATCTGCTCCTTTGGGCAAGGAGGAACAGGATGAGCACTGCCAGAGCCCTACAAAATGACCTCCAGCAGGCCACTGGTGTGAATGTCTCTGACCAAACAACCAGAAAGACTTCATGAGGGTGACCCAAGGGCCCCATGTCCTCTAATGGGCCCTGAGCTCACTGCCCAGCAGCATGCAGCTCGATTGGCATTCGCATAGAATACCAGAATTGGCAGATGCACCACTGGTGCCCTGTGCTTTTACAGATGAGAGCAGGATATATATATATATATATATATATATATATATATATATATATATATATATATATATATATACCGGTATATACTGTATATAGCTGTGTAGGCCTGTGCTGTAAAAATAACCCAGGCTCCTAGAAACCATGGATTCTGGCACTTCAATCAATCACATTGCTTGTGCATTGGAAGCTAAGCGAGGCTCTCTTTCCTCAGCAGTTTGTTTTGCCGACATGCTCACCTCCATTGTCTATCAGCGGCTAAGTAAGTTTCTCTCTCCTTGGAGGTTTCATTTTGCCAATGTGCTTGCCGTATATTAGTGTCTAAGTGAGTTTCTCTTTTGTCAGCAGTTTCACTTTGGCAACAGAGTTGCTTTTTTTGAGCGTCATGCAGTAGCCTCGCAATTCCGGGCCAGACAGACACACACACACACTTCCACTCATAGATGTTTATATATAAGAATGAATTACGCAGCTTTGCTTAAGTGGACAGGTGGAAAGGCAAACTATAATTTATATTATACAGTTACCAAACTTTTTATCCTTAAACATGTTTCAGATGAAGCTGAATGTGTGTTTGTTTGTGTTCATCTGGTATGCAGACTTACACCATTCAACCAACTTCGGGCAAATTTTGCATCGATTAATCATTTTTACAGGGGAACGCTATAGGCTTTGTTTCTTTCTGAAATTTAGTTGGTGCTCCTGCTTTGGGCGGTGCCAGTTAGTGCTCCCACCCCAGGCAGAAGCGGAGATCCCAGTTAGTTGTTAATATTGGAAAGCCTGTTTGTACACAATAGTCTTGCTTTTCCATTAGGTGCAAGGAATGCCAAAGTGCAAAAAACAATGTAAGGCTTGTGTGCCTTTAAGAAACTGAAGCCCAGTCATGTGAAAACCGGCGAAGTATGGAAGGTACAGAAGCATTCAACCGCACAAGGAAAAAAATATGGGATAGCCCTTATTTTGTACATACATGAAAGTATCTTGTACTTATGGGATACTTTCACGTACACACGGGATACTTTTTATCTTTTTATCTGTGATAAAGTTAGATTAAAAAAATTACAAAAGTGTGCTTCGGGTGTCTCATACGTACATGAAAATATCTCATACATACCTAAAAGTATTCTGTTCATACAAGATACAGTATTTTCGAGTATGTATGGGATATTTTCTCGTACATACAGGATAGGTGCTTTCCCATTTTTTTTTTCACTGTGCTGTTCTGAGCTTCTGCATTGACCAAATGTAAGTTAATGTATGTTCTTAATCACAAGTTTACAAGTAAAGGGTCAAAAGTTTGAGAGAAAACTGTTCTAATAGCTATGTTAATATTTTACATTACTAGTGTTTATTATTGCCGTAGATACATTCAGTACAATTCAGTAAAACAGAGAATCTTTATACTCTGCTTAATGTAGAACCTGCCTGTATGATTGTAGCATTAAACATTTAAGAAATATTATGTATTAATATAAATATATCTTGTTATGTTACAGCACTTATGTCAATAAGTGTGTCAATAGTGTCAAGTTGCAGTGCCTAATCTATTGGAAGTATGGTATCTTGAAATCATGATCAAAAAGAGTGAGGGAAATGCTTAATTAAAGAAAAATCTTTAAAGAAATCATGAAATGTAATGGATAATTTAACACATATTTTTAGGAAGTCACTGAGCACTGGAGAGATTCCGAAGGACCGGAAAATGGCAAATATCATCCCATTATATAAAAAAGGTGACAAGGCAGATCCAAGCAACTATAAGCCAGCAAGCTTGCTTACAGGAATGCATCACAGGAAAATTAATGGAAGGAATTATTAAGGATAAGATTGAACAACACCTGGCAAGAACAGGAGTTATTCTGAACAGTCAGCATGGGTTCAGAAGAGGGAGGTCGTGTTTTACTAACATGCTGGAATTCTATGAGGAGGCAACAAAAGGATACGATCAAAATGGAGCTTATGATATTATTTATCTGGACTTTCAGAAAGAATTTGATAAGATGCCACATGAGAGGTTGGGTATCAAATTAAAAGAAGTGGGAGTTCAGCGTGATGTTTTTAGATGGGTGCAGAATTGGCTCAGACACAGGAAGCAGAAGATGATGCAAGGAACCTCATCAGAATTGGCCGATGTTAAGAGTGGTGTTCCACAGGGGTCAGTGCTAAGGCTGCTGCTATTTTTAATAAATATAAATGATTTAGATAGGAATGTAAGTAACAAGCTGGTTAACTTTGCAGATGATACCAAGAAAGGTGGATCAGCAGATAATTTGGAATCCATTATATCATTACAGAAGGACTTGGGCATACAGGCTTGGGCAGATTTGTGGCAGATGAAATGTAATGTTAGGAAAAGTAAAGTATTACACATAGGAAGTAAAAATGTTAGGTTTGAGTACACAATGGGCGGTCGGAAAATCAAGAGTACTATCGACTTCCCGACAGTGTTTAGAAGCTATTAAGAAGGCTAACAGAATGTTAGGTTATATAGTACGGTGTATGGAGTACAAGTCCAAGGAGATTATGCTCAATCTTTAAAATGCACTGGTGAGGTCTCATCTTGAGTACTGTGTGCAGTTTTGGTCTCCACGTTACAAAAAGGACATAGCAGCACTAGAAAATATCCAGAGAAGAGCGACTAGGCTGATTCCAGGGCTACAGGGGTTGAATTTTAAGGAAAGATTAAAAGAGCTGAGCCTATACAGTTTAAGAGAAAGGAGACTAGCAGGTGACATGATTGAAGTGTTTAAAATTATGAAGGGAATTAGTACAGTGGATCGAGACTTGTATTTTAAAATGAGTTCATCAAGAACATGGGGACACAGTTGGAAACTTATTAAGGGTAAATTTCACATAAACATTTGGAGGTTTCTCTTTACACAAAGAACGATAGACACTTGGAATAAGCTACCAAGTAATGTGGTAGACAGTAAGATGTTAGGGACTTTCAATACTCAACTTGATGTTTTTTTGGAAGAAATAAGTGGATAGGACTGGCGAGCTTTGTTGGGCTGAATGGCATGTTCTCGCCTAGAATGCGCTAATGTTCTAATAAGAGTCAAAATCAGGTATTTTTAGTTTAAAGGCAAACTTGCTAACCATTACCATTATAGCCTGTATTTTGCTCTTTCTCCATTGATTGATCACACTGCTGTATTTCTTGCCACCCACTCTGACTCTGAGCTATTCCTGCCACACCACCTATAGATGGGCAAGACCAAAAGTTATACAGATTGTCGAAAATCTGACTTATTGTGAGACGTATCTGTGTGCCATGCCAAAGTTCTAGTCTGTAAATGAAACGAGCAAAGCTACGCATAAAGAATAATGTAAACCGAGATTATACTTTAGAGATATAAATGTAAGTGCTTAATCCAGTATAGTGTCATGTGCCACTGTGCCACAGCCAGTCCTCGTAGCATTGGGAAAAAGGTCCGTCATAGGGCCCACTGTTGCCCACACACAACTTACACTAGACCACTAGGACCAAGGTACTCCAATTTTTCTCCCAGATCTCCTAAGATGTATAGGTTTGGATAACTTGTGATTCAAATTGTGTGCTCTGTGTGTGTGGCAGTGGGACTTGTGATGAACTGGCATGCTGTTCAGAGCTGTTTCTTGACTTGTGCCAAGTGATGCTTTGCCCTTTAACCTGAACTAGATTAGACTGAGACTGATATGATTTTATGATATGCAGTATTTATTGTTTTCTCTTTGTACTCCATTGTTTTCTCTTTGTACTCCATTTTTTTCTTTACATTCCAAAGACATACAAGACAGATGAGCTTGTCTTTCTCAGGGGATCTGATATCATTGGATGTTTGTTATTTCTGCAGCTACATCAGTTTATCTTCAACCAATTATTCCAACAAGCTTTAAAGTTAGACTCTGACATTATAAAGCAAAAACATTTTGCAGGAAGGCACATCATTTCACATGTTTCAGTGATTTTTAAAAAAAATGTCTTTTCACTTTCGTTAGCAGTATCAATGATGATTATTTTTTTTTCCTCTTTGGTTGGAATAGTTTTCTTAGTTGATGCAAAATTTCATGAGTAATCTAGGTTATCTTATATGGAAGAATCGATTATTTATGTAGTCCATACTTTTATGACCTCAGAGGCTAAATATAATCTAATTGGTTGAAGGCAAATGACTATCTTAAAGGACAACTTTGATGTTTTTTTTCCAGAGGCAATAGAAACCTAATACTACAGATCAAACAGTGTTTCACAAGTAGGGATTTCACTGTACTTAATATATGTCACAATAATGAACATATAAGACTAAAACCTATATGGCAACATACTGTTACAGTTGTAGAATTTTTTTGTGCAATTCTCATTTAAATACAAGTATAGATTTCTAAATACTGAACTGGTACACATATAATTACAGATTTGTTATAACACCCAGAGGGCAACACAGAAACTGAATAAACATAAATATAAACCAACATTATCAGTCTATTAATAAATGTATGAGCTATGGCCAGCTGACAATGGAGAAGATTAAAATTGTAAAAGAGAAAACCAAAAACAAAGGCACAGTCGTGGTGACCTCTATAGTTGAGTATGTGCTGGCTGTCCAATCTGATTACAGAATCTTTCCATCCAATGATTCTAATACTCCTTAGTCCAAGATGACTTTTCCATATGCAGGAGAGCAGCCTGGCAGTACAGCAGTGGCACCAAGTGACACATCCAGATACTGAGAAGAGAAACATGCTCTTTGATAAGCCTCTTGCCTCTGTTTTTTCTCTTTGTAATGCATTAAGAGACTACTAAAATCAATCATATATAATTTTATTCAAAAAGACCAACAAAGGGTTATAACAAGGCACATTACTACATGTTTTAGATTTCCTATGCTGTACAACACTACTTTTAATATCCAGGGATGAAAGTAAAGGTGGGCATTAGTGCAAACAGCAAAACTGGCACACTTATTCAGATTTTTTTTTTGCAAACTCCACTGCTCCTTGATATGTTTCCATTACCCATTTGCTTTAGTTAATGTGAATGAAATATGAACAACATTAAAGACTGCATGTTTGTTTGTTTTTTTCTTTGTTATTTTGTTTCCCATCAAATCTTTCTCATTGTCTTTGGATGATCGCAAAGGTCTTCACTGTAGAATACAGTGGGATTACCACAAAGTTGTACAGAGTACATCGAGTGACTAATGAATTGTTGCTTTACCTGTGGAATATATGGATTAAAATTTAAGACCTACTTGAGGATTAGACAAAGACTTCATGAGCAGACATTTTCAAATCACATACATGCAGGAAAAACGTTTCCTAAAGGAAAATCATAAATTTCTGCTGATTAGCATTAAGAAAATGTTCTGGTGCATGAACATATCATGATTAGGGAATTATAAGATAGTAACTATCTAACACAGCTCAACTATCAGACATCCATCAAAAGCACATACCCTTAAATAAAGGTCAGAATTTGGAAACTGAATGTTAGAAGTGAAACACCTCCAGACAGTGGAAATCATTGGAAAGTCATTTTTTCCATAATGTGTAGCCCACTAGCGGTAACCACAAAACTTCTCTGAGAAATGCCTATAGAGGGATTACAGGAGGGCAAAAATATACATATTCTTTGCAAGACCCCAAGACTTTTCTCAGTAACATTTCTACCCTATTACACCAGTCACTGAAAAGCTGGACTCAGTCTAAAAATGTAATGGGGTGCATCTATGCAAGATTATCACCTACAAGATAAAGAATGCAGTTTGTGTACAATGCTATTTGGGAGACAGGAAGGGGTGGAACAGATTCAGGCAAGAGAAACAGGCTTTCAGTACATGGAACCTAACTTCTCAGGTGGGAAATGAGCTGGAGCTCCTTGAGCAGGTAAAAAATATTGTTTAGATCAGTGGTCCCCATGGATCACTTAGTACCAGGCTGCACAGAAAGAATAAACTTTTTATTTTTATTTCCAGTTTAATGACCATTAGAGTCTGCAGGGTGTTTTATTTTGAAAAATGTTCAGATCATCTCTGTACAACAGTGATTATGTTTTATTATTTATGTACCTTAACAGCCACTGCAGATAATATGTAGTCCTATTGAACTTCATTGCTCACGTGGGAAATGACAAAGACCTTTAAAAGCAAGAGTAACATTTTGCTTGATCAGAAGCCAATTGGTGAATTGTTATAGGATTTCTATGTAAAGGATGGGGTATCCATAATGAACACCATCTTCAACCACAACGATTCACATAAATGTACCCGGTATTTAATTTTCTTGGGTCAAATGTTAATGATCAACATTATAATTTGTGTCATCTGATATGGCATAGAGTTAGAAAATTGTCAAATAATTACCACTAAAGTTAAGACAAAGGTAAAAGGCTGCACCAAATGGAGGAATGTATATACCTTGGGTTCTTGTTCAAGAGTCAGAGTAGAGAGGAACTGTGACATTGATTAACTAATCAGTTCAGTTCCAACAATTTTGCAGATATTGTACTAGACTGTAGTAGTGAAGCAGGTATTATGGTCCCTTGAGCTTTAGGTAGTGACCATAATAATGAGATTGTGAGTGCAAATGACTGAAATATTGACCCTGTATGGGACTGCTGAGTTATTCAGCCACATGAGAAGATCTTGGAAGAAATCTGTGATTTCTCTTGATCAAAAGAAGAAAGTTGACAGCGTTTCAGCATGTATTTAGATTGCCTGTTTGACAAATGCAATGAAACATGCTCAAGGTAATGCCCTCTTGGAGAAAACCAGTTGCAGATCCACAACATTCAGGAGTGATTATAGGCTAGTTTCGCAAACGCCATTCAGATTTGAGAAGGAACTTACGTCGGTTATAAGAAATTGTGAGATTCTCCCTGGCTTCTTCAAAAAGAGTGACATATGCGATCATGAGTGAAAATCAGTGTATCTTCAAATAGCTAAATCAATACAGTTCTCACAGTGACAGCAGACAGAAAATTGCCACTTTACTACATGTCAACTTAAGAAGCCAAAATTCTCCTCAACAGAGTCACAAATACAGCACAGAAGTGAATGAAAGATGACAATGTTTTGAAAATATACAGTGAAAAGAAAATTTTCATGCAATCTTTGGGTGTTAAAATATTATTGGTGTTGTTTATAGCACACATTGTCTGTCTCCCTGTCTCGACATGTTAATGCCTTTCAAACACCCATCAACATCTGCAGGTGAGAGAGATATAGTATGTACAGTGAATAAACAAAAAAATGGTGATTTCCTTTCACCAGTAAGATATTCTACAGTACCTTCTCACCGGAAATTGATGAAAGAGCTTAGTAAGAAACTACTGTGAAAAGCTCACCAGTAAGAGATTGTCCTTCTCACTGATCTTCTCACCAGCCTCCAAGAAGTGGAAGAAAGAGCTTGGGAAGAATCTACTGAGAAGAGTATGGTTGTAACTGTCCCAATTCATTATTGAGGAACTGATCCTATATCTCTTAGCTGACCTGGAAACTAATTGTTCGGACTGAGGAAAGGTCAATACACAGATATATAAAGAAATCAGCAATCAGAATAATGGTATAAAACAGCAACACACATACACATGCATGTGGGGCATGTCCCTGTTGACACTTGGCATCAATAACAACCAATACTCAAAATAGTTAAGCTAATGAAGTTATAAATGCTCAACATCAAAACAGATAAATAAATAATAAGCAATAAACAGAAAACAAAAATGTTATGATCTCTGATTAAATAATTACAGCAATAAATCCTGAACAAGGCACCAGTCCATTGAAAGGCAGGGACACACACAAAGGAGTGGCCACTATAGCTCAAGCCCCTGCATCTTTCCTCTTCTCTGGTCCTAATCCTTTTCTCCCATTAGGATCTAATCGATAACTTCTGATCACAAGCAATGTGCCATTTTAAAGCTATGTGGGCTGTTGTTTATACTGTCACATGTAGAAATAAAATATAGTCTATGAAAATTGTTGCTATTTATTCCACGAAAAAGTATAGTATGTGCATCATGACTTGTATGATGTTATGATGTGGAAAGTAGCTGTAATATCTGTACACAAGCTATATGCATTCATCTTGCTTATTCCACAAGCATTTCTCATTGGTTTGTCACTCTTATTAGCTGCTTCTCGGTTTAAAACACTACTAAAGATGAGTAAGTGAACTGTTTGTCAAAGCGTAATGCATTTTCTGCCTATTGACCCAAGTGCTTTGCCACAAAGCAAAGCATACTAAGATCACGAGTGTCCTTGTACTTCAGGGTTTGGGATCATAAAAATTGTACTTGCTGAAAGTTAAATGGTGATTAATGGTACACATGATTAGTTCTAGAGAATTCCTGAGTATTTGACTCACAAAATACACTTTAAAGGGGGAAGGATCTTTCATTTGATTTGCTCTGATGTGAACTATTTCTGTTAAGGTCAACTTGTTAAGATGGATTATATAAGGAAAATAAAGTGTAAGGGCAGTTAGCTAGGTATAGTGTTATTTCTTTTTTGATTTTGATTGGGTGGATTAACCTACTGCATACTTCTTTGAAGATATAGAAGAAAAAAGATTGCGGACACTATAAAAATGTACCAACTTTACATGAACAAATAACAGACTCAAGATTAAAACCTAAACACTGTTTCAACTGACTGCAAAATAAAAATTTAATTAAATATTTTAATATTAGACAAAAATTGAAACAAAACACTTCTCAGATTATTGTTTGGTTCTATACATTTTTCTGGTGGATTATATGGAATAGGGGCAGCACAGTGGCAGCGCTGGTGCCAGTGACTATGTGAGTTCGGCTCCATGCTTCCATCTGCTATTTGGAAGCCCTTGAACCCAACACCGTCGATAATGTCACCGAGTGAGTTAGACAGTGGAGGCAATAAACAATTGAGCAAGGGGATGGTATACAAGGTGTGGCAGAAAAGTAATGAGACTGATTTTTTATTTACCAAAGTTTTTATTTTTTTCAAACATTAATGTTATCCCCTTCAAAGTAGTTCCCTTGGGCAGCTACACACCGATGGAGACGTTGTTCCCACTGTTGGTAGCAGCGCTGGAAGTCTTCAACCGGTATGGTCTTCAGCATGTCCGTTACACTCTTTTGGATGTTTTCTAAAGTCCCGAAATGACGTCCTTTGAGGACATTTTTCAGTTTAGGAAAAAGGAAAAAGTTACACGGACTGAGGTCAGGTGAATAAGGGGGCTGGGGAACCACAGGAATGCCTTTTGAGGTCAAAAATTCTGTTATGGAGAGGGCAGTTTTTCGGCACCATTTTGGCACAGACCTTTCGCATGTGCAAATGTTCAGTCAAAATTTGATGAACGGTAAATCTGTTCAAATTTAATTGTTCACTCAACATTCTTAATGTTAAACGACGGTCTGATCTCACAAGAGTGTTCACACGTTCGATGTTTTCATTAGTTTTTGAAGTTGAAGTCCTCCCTGAACGGTGTTCATCTTCAACGTGTTTTCTGCCTTCCAAAAATGATTTGTGCCAGCGAAAAACTTGAGCTCTGGATAAAGAATGTTCCCCATAGGCCTGTTTTAACTTTTCAAACATCACACTTGCCGTTTAATGGCACAATGTTGCTCCAAATTCCGCTGTTCCATTTTGCGTGACGCACAACCAAAACACGACTTCGCTAATAGCAGTCACAAAAATCACGTAGTTAACGGAAGGAGTTGAAACTCGCACTGAGCTATGGGAGGGTACTGATACACGTGCTCTATCAAGGACAACAGCGCAGCATTGCCAGATCGCTTGCAGTGTTGCCAGTCTCATGACTTTTCTGCCACACCTCGTAAAATAGTGCAAACGTGCTTTTATTAAAAGACAATCAAAAACAAAGTGTTCAATAAATAGTGCAGTGCTTTCAAAATTCAGTCATTAAATAAATAATCCATAAAAGAAAAACATGGAGGTTAAAAATACTACAAAAAAAAACAATCCTTTAAAACCAGAGGTTAAAACGTTCATATAGGAAGAAATCTTTACAACAAGCTTGGTGCTTCTTTTAACTGGTAACTCCCCTGCTTCTCCCTATCCAGGCTTCGCAACAGGGGAGCCACTCTACCTGCAGCTGCCCTTCTCTCCACTCACACACAGGTCTGGAGACCTCCCGATCCTGGCTTTGGTCTGGCACTCATCCCAGGCCTGAGACTTGGAACCTTGATTTCCAGGATGCCCATATCAAGGACTACAACACCAAGCCTCGCAACTCCCGCTGCCTTTCCGGTCTTCTGCGGCCAGTCGCCTTTCCCTGGTCACTCCCGCTACCTGCTTGCTCTGCGGGAGCAACTTCCAACTCTAACTCCTGGGTGTAGGCCCAACACCCAGGCTTCCTCGCAGCTGCCTGTGAGCGCTCGTTCGCTTGCTCACCCATACGCTCTTTGTCTCTCTCTCTTACACCGACATGCTTCCCTATAACCTCCATCTCCTTCTCTTTTCTTTTCTCTCGTTCTTTCTTGATCCTCCCTTCTCAACCGACTCGTGCTTCTTTTATACAGCGAGGGGCCACAGCAGCTGCAGCACATTAGCCACGGGAACAATCACAGATGTGGGCAGTCCCTCACCTGTGCACTCGGTGAGAAACGCCCACACCACAGATAGCCCCGCAGCTTGCTACAACCACTACGCCCCCTCACTAAGCCGTGAGCGTGGTGATTATTTATTTAAAAAACAGCCATTGCTCAGCGAGCTGTGGACCCATAACACCACAGTGCCTCGCAGTAAGAAGACCATCGCTTCCCAGGTCCTCCCTGCGTGGAGTTTGCATGTACTCCCCATGTCTGCGTGGGTTTCCTCCGGGTGCTCCGGTTTCCTCCCAAAGACATGCAGGTTAGGTGCATTGGCGATCCTAAATTGTCCCTAGTGTGTGCTTGGTATGTGGTTGTGTTTGTGTGTGTGTGTGTGTGTCCTGTGGTGGGCTGACACCCTGCACAGGATTTGTTCCCTGTGCCGTGTGTTGGCTGGGATTAGATCCAGCAGACCCCTGTAACCCTGTGTTAGGATATAGTGGGTTGGACACTGACTGACTAATATGGAAAATTTTAGATAGACAATCTAAACTAACATTTTGTAAGTTCGTGCTTTGTGCCACAGACTACTTACTGTGTCTCTGCAACTCCTATATTCCTCTCCTTGTCAATCAAAATGACACTACTATTTAATCCACTCAGTCATATTTTCTATTCCATAGCAAAATCTATCAGCGCATGCTTGTTTCTGCGCTCATCAGAAATATAGCTAAGCCTGGTTCCTATTTTATATCCAGTGTATTTTTTCCAAACATTCCTATGTCATTCATAAAATTGTGCAGCTCACTTGCATGTGAAATCCATGGCACTAGAAATGCCTTCAACAAGGTCATGATCTATCTATCTATCTATCTAGAGCTAGCTAATTTCAGGGTTATTTTCTACAGGCTAAAAGTCTTATAAATATTTTTTTTGTCTCTGATCTCAGCTGGTACAGTGATTATCATTACTGTCTTGAAGCACCAGCAGATTGGATTTAAACCCCAGCCCTGGGGCCTCATGTATAATGCCGTGTGTAGAACTCGCACTAATGTATAACATGGCGTAAGGACAAAAGCCAAAATGTGCTTACGTACAGAAAAATCCAGATGCAGGAATATGTGCGTACTCCAACTTCCACATTCTTCCGCTACATAAATCCTGATCAGCATGAAAAGTAACGCTCGTGCACGGGCTTTATGTAACACCCCAACTCCTCCCAGAATTACGCCTCTTTGAATGTGCAAATCAATATAAATCGCCCTTAAGCTCAGCCTTCTGTGAAAAGACAATGGGAAAAGCACGGGGGAAAATATAAGAATTTCAGCGAATACCAAGTGGAGGCAAAGGAAAAACATACTAATTGTTCAAATAAACCGTGGTATAATCAACAAAATGAAGTTGATCGAGTGACATAGCGTGTTGGAGAAACTTGAAAGCTCACGTTCACAAAATCGCACAGTGCCGGAAATAAAAAAGAAGTTGTCACATATCAAAGTCGCCGTGAAAAGGCGAGTTGTAGCCCACTGTCTGAGTGTCATATGAAAGCTTATTAGGGTACAGAGGAAAAAAAGGCACAAGCACGAAATGTCAACTTCAATCTCGACATTTCCACTTTAATCACGTTGTTTATTTTGTCATTAAAGTAGAACATTATAAACTTCATCTTAAAATCGTTTAATTAACCAGTTTCTCAAATCACATCGTATTTAAAGTAGCACGTTAAATGCTTTGTTTTGTATTTGATCTTCTATGTGCTCTATGTGTGTGAATCACTACTTGCTTCTTAAACCGGCTCTCTTCCTCCAACTGGACACAGAATCCATGACATTCGTGATATTACAGCTCTCTGAATAACTAAAATACTGAGATGTATACCTGATATCATTTTTATGATGATAGGAGTTAAAGCACGTTATTAAACATGAGTTTCACGGCGCAGTAATTGTGTGCGACCTTCGATGAAATAATTTATTGCAGCAGTACTCAGGGGCGACTCTAGACTTGTGGTGACACTGGGCAGAGGAAGAATCAGTGGCTCCTTCGCCCGCCAATGTCAGTAAGGTAGCTTATGCATGGTGGATGGCCACGTCCGTTGCAGACACTGCATAGCCGCCTCGTGCTCATGACACAAACATTTAACTTTTGCCAAAATTTGTTGCTGCATTTTTAGCTGTGTTGTTATTTTCTCTTTTTGTTTTATATTCAATATATATTGGCGCAGCTGCCACTGCAGTCCTTGCTTTTCTTTCTCCAAATACCGAATCAGAATTGGGGAGCGCCGATTCTTCAAAACGTTTAAGGAACATTGAAATATCTTCGTGGTGCATGTTTAATTATTCTATCCTTCACGACACTCCCAGTGAAGAATATAGATTATTTAAATGAAGTTAAAGTTTTATCTGTATAATATAATAAACATATTTTGCTGCATTTCATCTTAAAAATGATATCGTCATCATATGTACATACGCTCTTTATAAAGTGGCTCAGGTTGTGCGATATTATAACTGTAGTGCAAGTTTACAGTGGGGTGATTGTACTTATAAGTACAAACAGTTCCACAAGGAGCAATTGATTGAGTGCGTTTATAGTTCTTGGGATGAAACTGTTTCTGAACCACCAGGTCCGTACAGGAAAGGCTTTGAAACGTTTTGCCATGGCTGAGGTAGCGTGTGCTTGATACTGTATACCGATAATTCTCTTTCCGATTAGCTACTGCTGTGATTCACACTCAGATACAGTGATATAAATACTCCGAGTGGTGCAGTGAGATTAATATGTAAAAATGTGATGATCCGCTGTGGCAACTTTTAACAGGAGCAGCTGAAAGAAGAAGGTGCAGTTAGAGTAACAATGCTAAAGCAGTTATTGTATTTGGAATACTATGGCGATTCCCTGGACCATTATATTGTTACAAGTTAATTACAATCAGATGTGTTACACTAATAAACAATATGTGGTTAGTTTCACTGTATTTATAAAGCCACGTCAGGAAAATAAGGTGTAACCACACAGGAACAGTAGCACTGCTTTGACGCTGGGTGCCACCAGTCTGCTAAACCAAGCGGAGAACTTGCGTACGACGAGGTATGAGGTACTGTGGAAAAGTGCGTGGCTTTACGCCAAGTGTAGGTTTTATACGTCGCGATTTGAACGTGGAAAAGTTCTTACGCAACATTTCTGTGCGTACGCACCGTTTATACATGAGGCCCCTGGACTGTGTGGAGTTTGCATGTATTGAATTTGGATGTATTGAATTTGGTTTTACTCCCACATCTCAAAAAAATACAAGTCAGAATAAGTGGAAGAGTGAATATGTAGGTATGTGTATGCAAAAGTCTGGTTGGTTTTTTGACTCCTTTCTTTCTCATGACTGTTGTGAATAAACATTGTGGATAATCCTGAGCCTCTTCACTCAATTTGTTTTATTTTATACACAGATTTTGTATATTTATATAATGTATATATACATATATGTGATTTATGTTTGCTTTTTGTGTGGTTGCCACCATTTTGTATCTGATTCACATAGCTGTGGCTATGCTTTTTACAGCTGCAGTGCTGGTTGCCAGTCATGTAGTATGCTATATCATCATGCCCAACCTATACAAGATGGTGGCGACCAGCAATAGGCATCCAAGTTGTATATCAAAGGTATATGATACACATTTAGTGTGAGGGAGGTACTGAAGAAATTAAGCTAACATTTTAACATTTGTGACAATTATTTTGGCTACAATTTCTTGGTTTTGTTTTGGGGTTTTGATTCTAGTCTGGATCCTAGCAAGTGGTGTTTCTGCATTAAGGCCCAGTGAGGCACAGCCTCACCAGATGTTGCTTAAAATAATAACCTTTATTCAATAGTTTAACTTATTATTAGATGTTTATAAAAACACCCAACTTTGTCTTCTTACGTACTTTTTCCGACTTTCTATCATATGCTCAGTGTGATTACTTACCTGGGAACATGATGCTTTTTGTAGTATTTTAAATTAAAACAGATGCTGCAATTCTGTTTCGAACTGAGGGGCTTCACCAGTTGGCACAGCAGTGTTCTCTATAACTTTGAGCATGTGCACATGTGCAACCTGAGCTTTCTAGTTTAAAGCTAGTTTTAAAATAAAGACAACCTGTTTTTTTATTTTTTTTTTAATTGTGTGTTCTTACTCCCAGTTTGAGTTTTTCCCAGTTAAAACTATACTGACCGTGCAAGCGAAGAAATGCCAAAAGACCAGTACCATTTCTTGCCATGGTTATCTAATGCAACTTAAAAATTAAGAAAGAAAGGAAATAAATATCAGAAATGCATCATTCAAACGGCTGCGCTATATTTAAAAAAGCCACCAATTCAGATTATGTTCACTCCTTGCACTTTGTGGTAAAGATGCCATCAGCATGATACTCCTGTTTGAAAGAAGCATAGAATTCTTGTGTATAAAAAGTAGGTATACAGTATATGTAGAAAATCATTTTTTTTAATTGCTTGCTGGCCTTACATTGACCAGTATACAAGGTGGTTAGTGTTGCTACAGGGCAGACGGTGTACAGTTTGAGTTATGCAGTGCGTGTAGTCTGTATATTCTTCCCATGCTATTTTGGCTTATCACTTTTTCAGCTTGTAGCTATTTCAGCCTAAACTTGAGGTGTTGCCATTTCACTTTATATAGTTCATAGTCAATAGTTTTACCTGAGTAATGGTTGATTGCAAGACTTTAATTTTACTTAGCTTTCAAATCTATTTTCCTGTCTTTTGACTGGTGATGATAAAGTCATAGGGGATAACAACAATCTCAGGCCAATTGGCACACCCATTATCCTACAAACATATTTGCCTCAAAATCATTTTTTCCATCTCTTAGCTTTTCTGGACTGGTTTGCAAACCTGACCATATGTTTTCATTACAAAGATATTACTGGAACATACTTCAGCACCCACAGACCTGAGTATGACACAACACAAAGCGGACCAGCTACTTAGACAATACAGTTTAATACAGTGTTATCACTAGTGGAGCATAACAGCATCCTAAACTGCAGACACAACTATGCAAGCACAAGTTCCAAGTTCCAAAGAACTTTTATTTAACAGAATACCTTGCACAAGCTTCATCTTCAAAGTTACATAAATGCAACACTTTCTCTTTTTTTTCCAGTTCTCCCAGGCAAGCCTCGTCCACCACTTCCTGTGACCCTGATTAAAATGAGACAGAATAATTCTGGTGCTAGAATACTGCCTGATGGAAGCACTTCCAGGTGTAGTGGAAGGTCTTCAAAACAGAGACGTCCTCTCCCAGTAGCACCCTCTGGTGTAACCCGAGGACTCCAACAGAGCTGCTCTCATGAACTACAAGTCCCACACAGCCCTGCAGGTGTCCAGAAAAAAAAAACATTCCACAGGAGCACTGCCATCTATTGTTCTTGGGGGCAAACTGTTTCTGAAATACAGAATCACCCTGTCCATTCAATCCATATTACAGTAGAAAAGTGAATATGTATAAAATGGGAGATCCTGCCATACTAAAAGTGCCATCTGATAAGGATTTAGTAGTTTACTTTGCTGCAAGAATATTATTGTTTAAGCAATTCAGAGTAGCAGCTAAAAAGGAAAATGTTACATTCTGCTGTACACACTCTTAAGTATAAATCAAGGGACATTATGCACAGACCATATAATGCATGAGTAAGACTGCACCTGGAGTACTATGTGCTGTCCTGGTCACCACAATACAAAGCAAAAGACTTCACAGAAGTTCAAGGTGTGACAAAGAGAGCAATCCAATGCATCAAAGGAATAAAGGGCCCATCCTATACAGACTCCTGGAATTACACTTTTTTTTTACTATCAAACAGAGAACGCTGTGGACCTAATCCAGGTCTTCAAAATTCCCAAGGGCATCAATATAGTTGTCCCAGCAAAATTAAATGGTAAATAGATAGATAGATAGATAGATAGATAGATAGATAGATAGATAGATAGATAGATAGATAGATAGATAGATAGATAGATAGATACTTACTTTATTAATCCCAAGGGGAAATCCACATACTCCAGCAGCAGCATACTAATAAAAAAAACAATATTAAAGAGTGATAAAAATGCAGGTTTAATGGATAATAACTTTTTATAATGTTAACGTGGAATTGAAGAGTCGCTCCTCAGTCTGTCAGTGGAACAGGGCAGTGACAGCAGTCGTGTACTCAGTGATACTAATGAAAACAAAGGTGAAGTGAATCTGAGATTGAAGCCATGAAGCACTTCTTCATACACAAGACTTGTGCGAATCTACATGGAAGAAACCATACCACGTTATAGTTGAAGCGGAAAGCCTGACAACTTTAAGATAAATAAGAATCTAGATTAAGATTTTGGGTTAAGCTTAGCTTCTATCTAACCAAATGAACTTGTTGGACCGAATGGTTTCCTCTACTTTGGAAAACGTCTTATGTTCTAAGTGGATGGAAGATGGTCTGTGCTCATATTTTTTTCTTAAAAAGTCTGAATGATTCCATGGTTGGACCTCTATTGCAATTTAGCAGAAAGTAAACTCAAAATACTGCGGTAGGCTGGCTCCCTGCCCAGGGTTTGTTTCCTGCCTTGCGCCCTGTGTTGGCTGGGATTGGCTCCAGCAGACGGCGTGACCCTGTACTTAGGATATAGCGGGTTGGATAATGGATGGATGGATAAACTGAAAATAAGGGCACTTTTAGATCTTGCCATATAAGAACCATAACAGAGCAACCATTTTTAGGAGCACTATGGGGTGGTCCAGATCTAATTATGCAATTTTCATTACGCTATAACTTATTAAGTTTATTACATAGAAAATCACCCGAAAAATCCCGGACGTTCGAGAAGTGTGCGAACTGAAGACATGGATCTGCATAGTTAGATCTGGACCACCCTGTATATTCGTATTGTGCTTGGGTCTTGCACTTAATTTAGATTTAATATTACTTCTGACGCAAAGGTTTTGTCTTTCTAAAGCTGCTTAAGTAGTCTATGTGCAATTTAAGTTTAATATTATTCATGGAGCAAAAGTTTTACCTAACTAAAACTGCTTACATGCTTCGGTTTATTTCATGTAGTGATACATGCGACGATTCCTATGTTAGCTATAACTGTTTTTATAATAACCCAGGCCATAATGCACATGATCTAGCTCTGTGCCCTTCCTTGATAGGCAGCTAATAATCGCCAGTTTCTAACCTTAAGACTGAGTTTAAGTGATATTTTGTATTCTTCACGGATAAGACGCAGAGTAAAAGGTCCCTTTGTTGCAAAGCTCTAATTCATTATCCAGTTCAATTAAGTCAATGGTGAAGACACGCTCTTGATTAAACAATAAGTTGTACTTAAAAGTACGGTCGACACGTTTAAAAAGTTACATTTATAAAGCATTTCAAAGAAGACAGGCGCATATTGTGTGTTGACCGAGGGACTGACACTTCATTTAAGTCTCCAAAGAGCCACGTGTCCATCCTCCCCTTGTCCCATTATCTCTCTGCATTATGTGGATCTTTTGTGGGGCTCTGCAGGCGTTACCAAAAATGGTGCGTGTCATTTTATGGTTCTCTCCAAGAGCGATGTATATTTTTTTTAAGGGGGAAAAATGAAACATTGTATTTGAGTAACCATCACTAAGGTAGCGGTTTCAGTGCGCAAAAACAAAACTTATTGCGCTTTCACAGTAGAGTTTCCTCCTACTTTCCCAACGGGGTACCAGCTGCATGGTGGTGAAAAGAAGGCTTATTAATTGTTCTTTGTCATGCAGAATTGCTTGATTTTCTAAAGAAAGTTACAAAGGCCTTTTTTTGGAGAGTTTGGATATTTTTTCCCCCGTTGCTGATATTGGATCATTTGCATACATTCACCTCTTCGTCTGCCAGACTCAGGTAGCTTGCCGTCCTTCACCTTATTAACTCGAGTGTTCAAATTGTTGCAAAATGTCTTTCAATACGCACAATAAGTTTCGAAATGTTTAAGTGCATATATTGTTTTCCAGCAGATAAAGAACAGAGGTAGTGTCCGGTCCTCGTGCCTACTCCGATTGGTCCTGTCTCGAAAAGAAACGTCGCACTTATGGATATATTAAAGAATATGAATAGCTGCTTTTTTTTTTTTTGTGGCTTCCTTTTTATTATGATGCATCCTTTCGGCTGCCTGGCTTTCCCTTGCTGCGCGCAGATCCACACTGATAATTTGTATCCATTATCAACTCATTGGTATTGTTTTCTCGCACAAAAGCGGCGCACCACGGTTGATCCTCCCTAATGTAATCGGAATATGTAATATCATTTCTTGTTTTGACACTTTCACATCAAACTCTCATCACCTAAAGGGTGGACGAAGCTCGAAATTGTGCGAAGCCCATTGTTAGTCAAATGCTGGGGCACCGTGGTCTTTATATCCCACACCTGCGAGGGGCGACTCTAATTCGATTAATGGAAATTTCAATATATATTCATTAGGTGTCCGTTCCCTGATAATATATTGTCAGCAGTAAGTTCTAAAAGAAGGCCATTTATTCCTTCTCTGAATAGGCCTGCATGGAACTCCAACTTCACCTGCCTCCCCAATCAATTAAGGATGTATCTCAAATTCGACCAGAAAACGAGTTAAATTAACCGTTAGCTAATTTCCTTGTGCCCCTCCTACGTAATCCTCTTTTTTGAGCTTGCCCTGAATTTACCACACGTTGAAGGGTTCAAATAGTGCCTAATGAAACAGTGACTAAATAGTTCTCTCCGAGCCACATTGGAGCCCTTTAGCCGTGCCTTCAAAGCCTCTGGGTTTGCACCAGTCGGGGGTCCCCCGGCTAAATGCGCGTCTTTGGCAGCACAATCTAACCTGTCAAAGCCTTTGCCCAGTCAATATAGTCCATTCGCAGCAATTCCAACTTAAGCTTCTGAACTTATTATAGGCGTGCAACACTGAACGTGCAATTTGGCTCATTTTATGCACCGTTAAGTCGACTTGTTAAATGTGTCCAGCAGTACGAGTTCTGAATATTTAAGAATGGAGTGCATTTTCTTTATAAAGTGTTATTCACTTCAAAACTAAGCAATAACATAACAAACTGTGCACTTCGGTAGCTTTAGGCAGGTGATAATTATTAGCCTAACGCTACTTTACACTAAAACAATAACGAATTCGGGAGCATTTCTTAAGCAGTGCAAAAAAAAAAAAAACAATTAAAGCAATAGTCGTTTTTGTGAAGTTTTCCAATAATGTGTCTTTAGCACCGTTAGAACATGTTTAATCGCACAGTCACCAAGTGGATTATATTGTGTGGGTCGAGTCCATTTTTGTTTTGTGAATTTTTTTTTTCAAAAGCATCCCTATATCAATCTATGTCACTGCTATAGAAATCTACACAATAAAAAAACGAATCTAAGGGGACTCCCCACGCTCACCTCTGGGCAGTGCCAACCTTATTCTTTTAAACAGATGGAATTTGTCTCAAGTTCATTCATTTGAAGTGCCATTGCCCCCACCCCCAGCTTTTCCCCTGTGCCCGTAATAATCGTTTGTCTCTCATATCTTGACAGTTATTAAAGAGATATTATGAAGCGTATCAAAGGTTATTCACAGAATCTGTATCGTAGTTTGTTTATCAATGACAATGACATTGTCCACTTAATGCACGCTACAGCAGAGCCTGTCAGCATACAGTCACCAAACTGATGTTGTTTTATCTCAGAGGAGGCATTAAATGCGTATATATCGTGAGAGATAATATTAACCAATAATAAGCGCTATTCAATTGGAAGCAAACGTGTGCAGAATTTATACGTGCAAAGTCTTCTGACAGCCATCCCCACTACAGGAGTGAAGTTCTTAATATCGCATGGTTGGCAAAAAAGTTATTTATTAGGTAATCGGTTAGACTCTCATTGAGAAACTTTTAAAGGAATAACATTTGAATGTTAGTGGTACTTTGATTTAATCTTAAAATGCCTTCAAATCTTTTTTTCTTTCTTTCTTTCTTTCATGCAATGTATTTATTTTCAGCCAGGTATCAATCACGGAGTTCAGATGAATACATGAGACTAACTTATAGTTCTGCACTCATTTTTTGAATTCATTTTCAACACTTCTTAATGGAATAAATCGGGAATAATCCACCAGTTCATGATCATCTCCGCTTAAGCAGTTCAGAGCAGCGTGGACCGGAACCTATCTCACAAATACGACGCAGCCTTAAACTGGGGAACCACTACGCTCAGGGAAAAAGAGACAATTAACTCGGAGATCAGGCCTTTGGGAGTGTGGGAGGAAGTCTATGGTACCTGGGAAAAGCCCACGAACACGGGAGGAGAATGTCCAGATCCAAAGGTAATGCCCATGAAGTACCCGGAAGTAACTGATGCGTGTTTGTAATTTTCTAAACTTGATGAAATCTGCCTCTTATTAATTTATTGTTCATTTAACAGTATAGTATAAATAATCGCTGATCAAATCCTCAGGTTCAAGAGTGTTGCACAACCTTTGAAATGAAATATCTTTCCTGACTTTAGAGCTTACTCATCCACTGAAAATACCAATAAGTGAATCGATTATAAACCCTACTTTTTGATCATGTATTTATTTTTCTCCCACAAAATCATGATTGAAATGATAGAGCCATTTTTATTAGTAACTGAGAGATCCAGGATTTTCAGCTTTATGGGGTACTTTAATTCCTCATATGATGAAGAAAGACGCCAACCTTTAATACCATAACCTTATGCATATACCTGGTGATATGTAACGCTTGCCCCACAGAGGACTTGCTCATACAGAAACTGTGAGTGCAGTAACCCATTTGCTGAAAGCACCTTGTTGAATCTTATATGTTATATAATTATGTAAATGTGTTCTGCATTTCTATATCCATATCCACTCTGTCCTAAAACAATCAGCTGCTGCTACCACTCTGAGAAGTAAGTTAATTATAAGACTGAAGCGCTCCCAGTTTCTTACAACAGTGGTCTAAGGTCAAGCAGACAAAGCGAGCTAACAGTGTCCTACCGTTAAACATTGTGTAGTTTATTTAAACTCTCACTGTTACAATGGACATGTGAAGACCCGTAACAATATCCTTGAATAGAAAGAAATGTTGGTTAGACAGAGCAATTCTCGATGATAACTTCTAAAGTTTTGACTTTCCCGTTCTGCTGATTGAGGCGATGCCCTCGGCTTTTGATTTTAAAGAGATGCGACGGGACTTTTTGACACTTTCATCCGTCCACAGTTTAGAACGTTAAATTGAACTCGCTGTAAAAGTAACTTATGGCTCCACTTGATCGCTTGTCTGTATCTTTAATGAATATAAATGTTATGTTTTACAATGATAGTACAGTTAGAACCACAATCACCAGGCGAACTGGTCCGCACTGATTCATTTCTGCCCACTTCTCAGCACCGCGGTCTAATGATGCTTGTGCTTTATTCGAGAAGTGGCAAAAATCAACGCTTACCTTTAGTTTTTGGGTTTGAGTTTCCTTTCAGTATTGCTTGTAAAAATCACCTCCGTCATTCTCATACATCTACTGGAGAGCCCACGCATTTAACATATTTACGACCACAGTTTATTTAAATAAATATAAATATACATTTTATATAAAACTATTCACAAACAATTGTAGGAAGCAATTCACAGTGTACAGTTCACATATTTACATAACAAACCTGTTTTAATTGCTACAGATTTAAATTGCTATATTAACATGATCTCTCTTGCTCACCTATAGAATGTTTTATCTTTTTATCTATTCGGTTGTTTGTCAGACTATTAACATCGGGGTAAACAATACACACTTACTTTTAAGCACTTTTACAAACTGTACATTTTATGACGCACGTCAAGTGTCCCAAACATAGTCTTACTTTCACACTTGTGTCTCTTTCACCCTAAAGTCCCGATAAGTGCTTCGAGATCAGAGCAGTCGGTTTCTCTTGAGCTCTGGTATCCTTCTCAAACTGGGGATATTTCTTTTTCTTCCGTAGCTGATGTCGGAGATAAAGACTCCTCATCTTCGGACCGGGGATAATGCCCATGGCTGCTGGTGCATTTGCATCCGCTGTGCACGCTCCTCGGGGTACCCTTACCCTCTTTCTTATGCTTAACTCTGCGGTTTTGAAACCAAATCTTAACCTGTTTTTCCGAGAGGTTTAAATAAGTGGCGATCTCAATTCTTCGAAGACGCGACAGGTACATGTTTGACGAAAATTCTCTTTCCAGCTCCAGAAGTTGCGTACTTGTGAACGCTGTCCTCATCCTCTTGCCGTTTTGGATGTGCCCGTTTTCAGATGCACCTGTTAAAATAAAGACAAGGCGTTGTTATGTATTGCGACTCATTTTGAAATGCGATTAAAAGAAAAAAAAAGAATAAAGTCAAAATAAACAATAAAAAATAACACATATAGAGACACATTTCCTATGATAAAATATAATGTAGCCTTTTCAAAATATACATTCAAATATTTATGAATTACCGAAGTGAATACGGATCGATAAACCATTCCGAATAACTTACCTAAAGAGAGGCAATGAAATCTCCTAGGATCTGTAGCGCTGTAGCTGGTCGTACTGCAAACAGGTGGGTGCCCAGGATGACCCAGTGCAGGGCTGTGCTGATGGCTCATTCTCTGGCAATACTGGGTGTCCCCGCTCGGAAACTGACTCTTCAGCAAAGGTAAGCTGTTTCGGGGAGAGTGGATGTGCGAAGTAACACACAGAGGGCAAACACAAAAAGTGCCCGTCTTTCTTGAAGGACACACGGGCGCAGAAACGGACATCACGCTGGACGAGTGCATGCTCATCGGCAACAAAAAGTCTTGCCCGGGATGCTCACTTAGAGGCGCCGGTCTGGCGGTGTCTTTGATAATTAACGAATCGACGTAAAATGATCTGGACATGACTGCTGTTAGCTGGATGCTGCTTCTTTATGACTGAAGCACTCGGGATCTCAGAAGGTGCTTATGTCTGATGGTTAAACAAAAGGGTCCCTGGAGAGGTTGGTCCTAACTTTACCCACGTGCGCGCCCTGCTCCGGGGGCCTTTAAAGCAATGCCATCAGACTGTCAAACACGTGACCTACATAACAACTGCCGATCTGAATCCAACTCTATTTACTTAAACTCTCTAGAATAGCTCCCCGAAACAAACATAGAACAAAACTTCAGTGTGCCCACCCTTTGTTAGCTCCGCTCCTAAAAAGCTGAGCTTAACAGTCACAGCACAGTGCATTAAAGATAACGGGGGGCAACAAGCTACAAACCGCTGCCAAATGATTTTGGCTATAGGGTAACACTGACTGATTTGGAAGAGTCTCTCAAGTTTTCTGTTGGTCTTTCATAAAAAGAATCAAATAGTTCATTAAAAGAGTATTTATTATTAGAGTTTACCCTAATGTGGATGTGTGCCGTGGTGCATTCTGAGTTACTCTCCCTGAGTAGGTAAAAGTCTCTTCCTCACATTTGCAGGGATAGGCTACGGGTACAGGCGACCCGATATTGCAGTCAGCTGCATGTTCAGAAAAAGATGAAGATTTTAATGATTATAGCATACTAAAGCTAACATAACATAACATTCTCAAACAGCTTCAAGGTGTCTGGGGTGGTAGTCTATCCCGACAGCATTGGGCGCAAAGCAGAAAGTGAACACCGACGAGAATCATAATTCAAACAGAAGAAGCAGAATACCTGAAACATATTATTATTATTATTATTATTATTATTTTAGTGCAATATTTATTAATTTTCCATCTATAAATCTGAAGAACATGATACTCTTTTTAGTTTATATTAAAATCAAAACCTTTTTTCACAAATAAACTGTTTTTAGACGGTTTGATTCCCGCTGTTTATGTCTTGCTGAACTTTAGAAAATGCCATAAACTACAATGTGTCAAAAATTATTGCAATTGGGAAATGCTGGCACAGTTGATGGCAACCTAATGGTCATCCACGGCGCCTTCTGTAAACGGACTGATTAAAACTGCAGCTTTCTCATTATTATTAAAACAATCAAGCTTCTTCAGTACAACATATTTGCGAGGAGGTTATTAAATGTGGGCATTTGACTCGTAAATGAATTTGACAAGTAGGATCTTTCAGACTCTGTCTCATTATTAGTGAGAATTTGTCACATAAAAATTGACAAGATTATTTTATGTGTGACTATATTATCCCGTCTCAGTAGCATCAGTATAGCAATGACGAAACTACTTTTATTCGTAAAGTAGTTTTTATAACGGCATGCTCATACTTCATCTCGAGTTGACAAGAGAATATCGCTCAAATTTCTACTGTTGGTAGCTGTTATTAACCGAAATAAGTGTGGCTATTCGCATGAATTTTTTGATCGACTGCAGACTAATTCCCATAATTATATTATCAGTTGGCCTTTTCAGGCCCTTTCAAAATGAAAGGTGCTCTATGAAGCAGACCGGGATACTTTAAACGCACAGTCACGTCTAGCTCGGTAGTCTTCGTCTTACTGTCCCTTTTCATTTATTATACGTCACGTCATTTTGATGAAGTCTTTCCAAGAAGTACACGATTTTTGAATTGCCACCAGGGTTGGTAGCTTGACAATTTGATAGCGATTAGGATTCAATTAGAAAGTGTTTATTCGGCCGGATCTCTGCAGCGTAAACAGGCAACTATTTCAGAAATGCGTTAATCCCTCATCTTGTGACAATAATTAGCGAGTTTGATCTGCGGACGGGTCAGCAGCAGGTTTACCTCTGCTTTCATCTAGAATAACGCTTTATGGTGCAGACCCTCATCAGAAATCATTATTAATCTGAAGCACTACATGAGGGCACTTATAATTGGATTTCATTTCGAGGTATTAGACCACATTATAAGAGAGTTTAAAAGCACCTGGGCTGACACTAAGGCACTCGTTTACAAAAGTTCACATTAAAACACACATTGAATTGCCCGAAATCGGTACAGCTGCTCAGTTACTCCAACTCTTGTGATTTTTTTTTTTTTTTTTTTTTTTTTGGTTCATGTATTCAAACTACTGTATATATTTAGGTCACAATAAGTTGGTATTTGACTATAAAAATAAACTTAAAACATTCAGTGTTAAAGAAAATACATACACAAGAAATAATCCAATCATATGAGAATACCACTTGCTTAAAATAAGATTCAGTGAAGAAACGTCTGTTAAAGTATAGCAATATTACATTGCGAGAACAATTATTTATGCAATATGTTTATTGTAAAGTGAGGTGGGTGGCGATATTTATTTTAAAGATATGGTATTTCAAAGATATGTATGTTAGTTTGACTTCTATCTTAATAAATAAAATGTCCCAAAGCGGATCTTCAGATCAATGCCTCAGGGACATCATTTTGGTTCCCAAAAGAATCAACGCTCTAGGTTCCGTAAATAGATTTATGAAATATAAGTGGGTTTCTGATTTTAAAGGGAATCTTGTTACATTCAATCACACAGTCTAAGTCCAGGTTTTCTTAATCTCTTGTGTCCCGCTAGGCAGCCTAACATACATTAAAGATTTCTGTATTGTCCACATATGGCGAACCTTTTCATACCCGAAAACATCCATTGCATGTGTCAATAACCCTTCTCAGAATTACATTTTTATATATATTTTATTAAGGAAAGGTTATTATGAGGACCCACACAATCCACAAAATGCATGGTTGTTTTTAAGAGTGTAGACTGTACCAGTACCCATCAGGGAGGAGGTGTGAATGAGCGCGCCAGTGCCCACCTCAGAGTCACCCAGTTAAGTTCTGAGTTCCCGAGACTCCGCATGATGTCCAACGGATTCTGTAGCCGAATAACTGGATATAAATGAATATTTGGACGAATATCTCATTCATTTCAGACATTAGCTTGTTAGGTTCACTTCTGACTCTAAACTATTCCGGGATCCACTCTTACTGGTTCTTTAATGGAATTTTATTGGGTTGTTTGGTTCCTTGTAGATCTATTGCTTCTCGAGGAACCATTTCATTATGTGAATGATATTAGTTCTTTCACCTTTGAAAAGGTTCCTGGACCAAACAAAATTATTTACTATTTGGTTACGTAGCCCGTTTCGAACAGATTAAGAAAACCTGAATTTAGCCTGTGTTATTGGAACGAGATGCCCTGTAAATTCACGACGACATTGATATTTCAAAAACTGTTATCTATTCTTAATTTGTAATCAAATACAGTTCTTAGCAAATTAAGGTTCTTTCTGGAACCTTCATATGGGTGATTCCAAACTAGTTCCCATATGACATCATTTTGAAGAACCACCTTGAAACCTTTATTTATAAGACTATGAGTGTCCTGCCCCATCGATCGGGGCCTTGGGCATGCGCTGCTCACCCGAAAAGCCGGGCCGGTGCTATCACAATAATCAAGATCAGACAGTGAGTGGGTGTATGGCTATGACTTGTCTCAGTTAATGAAAGTATGGGGTATAAAGAGTAAGTGTGAATAAACGAGTGTGACCCAGCAAGAACTGGTTCCTACATAGCCCACCGCAGCTAGACAGACTCCAGTTTACTACGATCCTGGGTTTCTATAATGAGAGGATTGGCTAATAGGATCAGTAAATAGGTCTATGGATAAATTGCCCTTAAATTAATTAGAGTGATTTTATCCTGCAACAGATCGGCTCCCCGTTTATGGCCACCCACTACCGCTTCACGAAATGAATGTACTCGTTTACAGTGCTTTTTTATTACTTCGTTTAAGCTTAATTCACTCTTTTACTTTAATTAAAAAATTTCAGCCTGTACAGTTTCTTACAATCAATAAAGGAACAATGTATGTTAATAAGCGTTAAGTTTAGTTTGACGGTATGGCACTTACAGAGCTCGTCTGCCTGTGACAGTCAGTCATAAATTTCTGACTTTTATTTAATCTATAAAATTAAACTCACATGCTCGCCTCTGTTCAGCGCATTTTTAGTTATAGTTCACCCAAAATACACATTAACCCCATTTGGTGTCTATCATATTTTGTTATTAACTTTGAAAATAATATCGTACATACTGCACTTCAGGAGCTACGACACATATCTAAAAAAAATTAAAACCTGAGACTTTTCATAGAGGAGAATGGTGGACGCATCTGTCATTCAAAGTGTAATTGTAGTAATAAAGCGATCACAGAGGAAAAGTGTGCAGATTATTAAAAGCGAGAGGCAGAAAGAGAGTTAGAGGAAGAGTGAAATGTGATTTCAAATGAAAAAATATTATAAATCAGGCGGAATGATGCAAGGCGTGCGCCTACATCACACCGTCCCACATCCAATATTATTTCCACAATTCTGCCCCATAAATTTTCATTGTCTATTAAGTAATCCTACAAATGAGATCCGTTATGAGCCTATAATGAGGTCTAATTGCTACGACTAGTCGAGCCACGTGGAAGGATTTAGAAGGTATTAAGCAGTCGGGTACAGAGCACAGGCTGTTACCTAGACATTACTTTCATAATTCAAGGAGAAAATGAGTCCTTTTAAGGGAAAATCCTTTGATTCTACTTATTCTGCTCGGGGTGACAGGCTATAGCTTTCTATGCCTGGGTTAAAAGAAGTGTAACAAATGGGAAAGTAACGAAATTGCCCATTTTGTAAAGAATGATTGAATAGAATTCCTCCAGATCTATGCGCTTCATTCTCTATAGCAAAACGTCAAAATCGTGATGGGAGGTATGGTAGGAAGTAAAAATTGTATGTATTCACTTGATCGTTTAGTATAGTTTATTCAAAAAGAGTTAAAAATGAAATTACATAAAGCATCAGATAGAACTAACTATAGATCATTGTGGCGTTACATTTGGACTCAGAAATGGTAAATTGATCGGTTTAGCAGATTAATATAATAATGGATGTACGAGAGGTGGAATGGATGTGGAAATATAGGTAAAAAATAACTGCCTTTTTTGAAATGGAATATAACTAATGGGTAAAGGAAATCGAAAATATATTGTAAAATATTTACTTACGAGCATTAAATGACATTATTTTAGAAACTGGGTTGGGGTCATCAGATAGTTCTGCACTTATTTAATTTACTGTACATGTAACTGGCCAGTCTGTTTCTTATTGTAGCAGCGGGGCATAGAGAGCAGCAGTATATTTCACCACCTAATACAGTCCCGCTAAACTAATTTAGAGTCATCAACTAACTTCACGTGTAAGTCTTTCTTTGGAGTTAAGGAAAAAGAGGCGCACACAGAAAATAGCTGCTGGGTCAACTTTTGAACACACTGTGAAGCAGAAAATCGGTCTATCCATCCATTTCTGCATTTGCAATGGAGTGGATTGTTGACTTTACAATATAAAACAAAACCATTTTAAATGCCAGTGGTGTATTAAACACTTCTTAAACAATCCATTCTTACCTACTAAACCGCTAATCTACAGGGTCGCGGTTAGCTCGATTGGACGCCTTCCTATCATTGGACACGCTCATTCACACACAATATATGATCAACATCATACACACTTTGGTCAGTATAGTCGAGCAAAAATACTTATTTTCAATTAAATAAAATAAAAAATAACTTACTATTTTAAAACTGGAGTGTAAAACCTGACATTCGCTGCATGCTAAAAGCTTTAAAATACAATACAAAAAAAAATGTTCCCAGGTGTTAACTTTTGCTCCTGGTTTTCACAACTTTGATTTATAACATTCTAACAATGCCAATATCCAAGTGCTTTGCGTATGACAGAATATCGATCGTAATAGATTTGATTTCATGAATAATTAAACCATTTCATGACTGCCGCTATAAAATATTCATATAGGAGAATAATTTTACTGGACATATTTAAAAACTTTATTCCTTTCAAATAAGTGTTTACTGCTTTGACAATGCCTTGTCATTTGTAGAGCTCTATTACAATGACATTATTAATATGTATTGAACTTTTGTGTTAATGATAGTATGAAAAGATTAAATCTTCAATGAACATCAAATTAATTATATCAAGGTTTTCCTATAGTAAAGACAAGTATTATTTGTAACTTTTTCATCTGGATTATAAAGCAAGAAAAAGTATAACAATGAATGACTGAGTAAACAGTAATTTATCCAAAGTTTCCATAATCTTTTGTGTAACTTATGCATACGTTTGTTTTATTTAGCAAATTTTGTTTGCAGTTTATTAGGAATAATGCAAACTTGTTTGTCTTCCAAATATCTCATCAATGTTGTGTTATTCTTCAAGTAACACTATAAATACTTTTAGACATGTTTTTCTTAGAAATGATTGGTAGCTACATTGAATTATAAGCCTTCATTACAAAAAAATGATCAAAGGTCTAAAAAAAGCTAAGATCTGTTTTTAATAGCTCTTACTTTACACTTTGCCTTCCCACCAACACCTTATGGATAAAGTTCCTCTTTGTTCTCCCTTCTTAGTCTTGCAGAAAACATGATGGTCTTTCTTCTTATTTATTCTGTGGTCACTATTATAGCGTCGACAAGTCCATTAATGTTTTGTTGAATGAGCATCATTAACTTGTTTCAAGGCTTTTCTATAACTTGCATTGTAGTGCGGCTGCCAATGGCCCATCTTAGCATATAAAATCAGTGATTTCTCCATTATTTGTTTCTAGGCAACGCAACTTGAATACCAAAAACTGAAAGAGACCTCTTGGTCTCCTGAAAAGTCAATAGTGGAAAGAGGGAACAATGATCTAGAAGACAGCATATTGCCACTGGGGTGACTTTGCAATAGTAATTAAGACTCGCTAATTTTAGAACAACTACCATTTTATTTTATTAGCTGTATCCCGTATAAGCTTGTAGGCAATAAAATGATTATGTACTATAAAACCTGTTCAGGGCAAGTTTACAAAGAGTATATATTTTAAAAATTTCAGTTTCCAGACGAGTGTCTGTTGTTACTTTATAAGTACATTATGTAACTTAACATTGTGTGTTAAATATGACCAGTAATCCACAAATATTCTCTTCTTAAAAATATTATAAACTTACCCTTTCATACAAAAAATAATGAGGTGTTCATCTTTATTTCAAAATGAATATTACAGTAAAAGATCATTAATAAATTAATTTATTTAATATTGATTTGTTTGTTAAACTTTATACTTTTGGTTTTGTAACAAGTGATTATTTAACTGGGACACATTCATCCATCCATCCAAGCATCTATCTATACATATTTTCAAACCTACATCATCCCATTTTTGTTTACAGGGGCCACATCCTATCCTTGCAGTACTGGACAGAAGGTAGCAACTGCATTTCAGACCAGTCACAGATTCTAAATTCACTTGTTCTGGATGAGTGTATTTGTGTGGATGTATGTGGTGATGAATAGGAGTAATATCCAGGTTTCATTGCTGCCTTACACCTAGTGTTGCTAGGATAGGTTGCAGCTTTCCAAGACAAGAAATGGAATAAGTAACAACAGTAATTCAATGAATGTCATGTGAACATACACCACAGAAATTAATGGCATAAGTTTTGAGAGTCAATAAATGGTATTGGACTGTCTTCCTTCCAAAATGAAAAATGTATGAGTATATGAAAATTGTGCAGTGTTCCCTACAATCCCATATCCTTCAAGGCAGTCTCTTATATTATTCCCAGATTAGTTATAAAATTCATAGTTGTATGGACTAAATGAAAGGTTACTTATAAAAAAGTAATGTATATTTGGACCAAAGTTCTAATGGTTTTGGATAAAAGAAAAAATAATAAGTACACTACAGTAAATATTGGGAGACATCCTCAATCCCGGCTCTGAAGATCACTCTTGATTCATCTGATGCTCTGATGATCATGTGGGAACTCCCACTATGATGATTCAGTGTGGTCTCTAAATGATGTAGTATGAGAGCGAGACAGAAATCCAGTGTCTTATCCGGCAAGGCCTCTTTTGGATGGAATGATAGAGACTCTGGGCTTCTCTGTTAGCTTGAATTTATGCCAGGCTTGTGCTTCTTTACTGCACCTCTTGGGAAAATGAGATGTCATTGTGTAGGGGCCTGTTTAGGCATGATTTAAGCATTGAAACCTTTACCCACTCAGCTTTTCACTGTAGCTTTTGGACTAGAATAAAACCTATACTGGTTCTGATCTGGTATGTAGTGAGTAGAGCAAGTTTTTCTTATGCCAGAAAGCTGTTTCTTTTTATTTTTTTAAGCAACCAGTTCATACTCATCCTTTAAAGACATCATACAGACAATTACCACAAAATCAAGATGTTAAAAATACACAATAACAAAACAGGTTGAAGAAAACAAATGTATTTTATGCAGTCCTTAATTCAGTTCATTTTTCTTAAATCCTTAGCATCATTTTTATTCTCCATTGCAGTATTTTAACACATTTTTTTGCTGGAGAGTGGTGACATGTTGCATGTGTTTGAACATGCAAGTAAAGTATATCACTGTACACAAGACAATACTACTACTACAACAACTAGTACTATTAGTGTTTGTGATGAAATTTCTTGCCAAATTCAATTGCTTTTCCAACAATTAAAAACACCTGGCAGAGTGAATTTTAACATTTTTCAGAATTTTGCTGCATATTTGCATTGTCTTTCAAATCACAGAGGTGCATTTACTCTGCTCATATTCTTCCACCTCACATACCTGCTCGATGCAAGATTAGTTAAAGACTGGATGTTGGTTGAAATGACAAGAATGACAGTCAGTCCCATTGGTATGCAGGAGCATTCCAGCTTCTTATGGTCAGATAAAGCTGAAGTAAAAATGTAAAACCAATGTAGTCCCTCAAGACCAAATTTGCCAGTCTCTCTATTAACAAACTTGGAATGTTCCAATAATCTATACATAAGATAATTTCAGTTCAATAACAATAGTCAAAGCTGTAGAACTACCACTACAAATAAGATTGGCAAACTTCACATTGGTGTAATCAACCTTATTTTTCCTAGTTAGCTAAATAAAGCCTTTAAAGCAAAAGTTTGATATTTTTCAAGTCTCATTTATTTCTTCACAATCATGGTATACAGGTATGGTTAATTTGCCATATAAAATTGTGTTTTAAAGTGAAGATTTTATTTTATTTTAAAAGTTCCTTGACTGTTCTTGCAGCTTACAATGTGGCTAATGAGTATATGGGTCCATAGGTAATGACAAAGCCTTAAAACTTACAGAATATGTTCAATTTTTTAAGCTAAAAATGTTATCAATTATTGAACTGTGTTTTGAGATTACAGTTTGCAAAGTATGTTGTTTTCCATGTCGCTTTTAAGAAAAACCAAAGCATAAAGCAAAACATTGTTGTGATATTCTGCCTTTTTTGCACTTTACTTAGTTGTTCTTCTTCCTCTGTGGCAGCTTTCAAGGCCAGAGGCATAATTCACCCAGGAAAGTTATCATCAAGAACTGTTACTGGCATTGAATGTTAATGCCCAGATGTAAATTTCTGGCTCTGATCCTTAGACAACTAGACTATTTCTGATTGCTACTATTGTTTCACTACATGAAAGGTTACAGTATTTCATTATTTAAGTGACTGATTCCACCAGGCAGCAACATGCGCTCCCACTGTCCTCAGCTCACCTGGGGTCAGAGGCAATCCATATGCCACTCTTTCCCCGACTTCTCACTGGTGGCTATGCATGAAGAGCACAATCTTAGTTGGCATTTTTGTACCAGTCATACAGACTGTACAGGCTCATCAAGTGTTCTGTCTGTGGAGAACCCCTGGCGCAAGCTGCTACCACCACTATCAGTAGATCTCCATTATTGCCAGCTTCTCCAGGTAGGGCAGAGCTGTCATTCCTGCCCCACTGAGTCTACATGAGTTTTACAAATTCTCCCTATGTATTTACACATTAATTTTTATCAGTGTGTCATTTAGCTTACTCAGTCAAACATGTTATCCTAAGTTATTTTATTAACATAACCTCAGCAAGAGTGGCTCATCATGCATTATCAAAGTTGATGATAGGTTTGTGTCATTTCACTCTACTCTTTCACACATTCCATCTTCTTTCATTGTGTTAAGCATGAGCACCAGAGGGTCATCTTCCAGGTTTGCCGAAAGTAAGTAATACCACCCAGGGATGAGGAAGGGCACTGCCACTAAAGGTCTTGTCTCCATCTTCCCTCACAACTTCGAGAAACACCCTGTTAAGGACACCAAGATGAAAGAAGCCCCACCTCTCCCAGTCCACAGTGTATAAAAGGAGACCAATCCAGGAGGATGGCATCTCATTTTGATGGTGACCAGGCTTCTGCACTAATCCGAGCCAGAAGCTACCTCCTTTAAAAAGAACATCCAACTAAAAGGATATATAGTCAATAAAGAACGCACTTTGGAGTGCTTGAGTTTTTGTTACAATTAAACAGTGTTTCTTTTGCCCAGTTGGCAGGCAGCCTGCTTTTGCCCTGCATCTTCATTTTGCCCCACTACAATTGTTTTTATCATGCATGTGCAGATTACACCATGGAAACTGTAACATACATTTGGTTTTGCTTTTTCAAAAATCTAAGGCTTTTATTGAAAATACAATGCAGTTTAATCAGTTCACTTGTTATTTGTACAAAGTACAATGAAACTCTTATGTTCTCTTTTCACTACGCTGCCACTTGGTGTGAACCTGGCTCTACAGGGTATATAAAATAACAACACAGAATGTAATAGGCAAAAAGTAAGTGTTGCTTAGGAAAAAATAATCATATGATGTGAGCAAGTATCTGTCTGTTAGTACAAACTATGGCAAAATATAACTGTTGAAAAAATAGAATCACAGTGGCAAAAGTAGGATTACAAGCAGAATATAGCTTGATGCTGGTTGCTTCTAGGATTGTTATAACTCCACCCGTAATGGAGGCTGTGAGAAGACAAGAGAAAAGGAAATCTATACCTCAGGAAGAAAAATAGTTCCAAGAATCTGTGATGAAATAACTTTTTAAGACATATTTCTTAAATCACACCTTTCCTGCTTCAAAGTGGATTTATTTGGTAAGTTATCAGGCTTTTTCATTCACCTATGGACCTGTGTACTCATAAGTCCCATTGTAAGCTGTTAGAACAGACAAGGATTTTTAAAATTTACTAAAAACACATCATTTTAGGAAACAATTTCATGTATCAAATTTATATGAACCAAGATTGTGAAGAAATAACTTTGTATGAAAAATACTTAAAATTATGCAATGAAATTATGGATGACATTTCTCTAGGATAACCTTGGAATTTATTTATTTAAATAATATATTGTATATGTAGAAATAATAAAATAAAAAACTGAATATTAAAATTGATCACATATCAATTTGTAAGGTTAATGATGGTATACTTTTATTAATAAAGATTAAGCATAAATGTGTAAATGCTTCTAGGATATCTACTGCTGACCTCTTTTAGGTTAAATTATTTGTCCCGGGTCAAATGAAGTTAGTATAGGGGACTGTACTGGCAATCATGTAATTTATTGTTCAACACTATGGCTAGGATCAAGACTGTAAATGAGTACACTCAAACACGTAATGTCAAGTGATCATTGAGAACACTCCACACTTTTTACATTTCACAAAGAGTGAGTGCCATTTAGAGAATCAAAATCATAAGGACATCTTATTTGGTGTGAGTACTAATGGTTCTGTATTATTTAGCAGAATGGAAGAATGAGAGGAGTGTTGCAAATCTGAATTAAAGTAGCATATATGAAAATTGAACCGATGGTGAATAAACAGAGCACTAAGTATCAAGCAATTGAACTAAACCACATATCTTTGCCTCAATGGCAAAGGAAAAAAAAATTCTGAGAGCACATAGAGGGTGCTTGTCAGTGTGAGGAAGTGTGAGTAAGTGAGAGGGAGAGATGATCAAAATTCAAGAGTAAACAGCAGGACTTTGGAGACCTCTTCCTGTGATTAAATCCATTAGCCTGGGAATGATCCTACTTTGGATCGGCTCACAGAGTTGAGGAAAGTGAGTGCAGATGGTGTTGTCTGTTGAGGAAAGTGAGTGCAGATGGTGTTGCCTTTAATTCTCAGTGAGAGGTGTGAGTCAGAGCCAGTGGTGTGAACATGGCAGAAGTGAACATGGCAGACAAAAGATCTTTGGAACCAAATGGAAGGAACTGTGGAAGATCAAGGTGACGGCAGCCACACTGGATGATCTCAAGGAAGAAGATGGCCTTCTTTAAATCTTGTAGGAGGGCGTGAGGGAGAAAGACTAATATATTGTGAAATGGAGTTTATCACCACTAGCGAAGATAAAATGTACGCAGAAGGAAACAATCTCACAAAATTAAGATTTATCAACATATTATTTTGACATACAATACAAGCACTGAAAGCTAAAACAAATTAATATTAATAAATATCTAAATTGTGCTTTTGGGAAAAATTATAAATTGTACTGTACATAAGTAATAACCATGTCTGATGATAGAGATGACAGCTACTTCAAAACAAAAAGATGTACAAAGTCACTCACCTTGTAAATCACATCACAAAAATCAAAGGATTGCTTAAAAAGGTTCAGTTCATCACGACCCAAGGCAGAATCAAAATATTCAAGCTGCACATGCATAGCCACAAGTAAAGCCATGCTTTGAGCACTGCAAGTAAAATGCCTACTAAAGTAACCCAAATTCAGGCTAGCAGCTTAGGGCACTAAGAAAATTTCATATACTACAAAAAGAAACATTTTTCTGGATAAAACATGTTATGGAAAAATCTGATTACAATGCCTAAGTTGAATCTGCTCTAAATATTTTAACAATGTTTAATTATTAAGGCAAGTTTACTACTACTATTACTACTACTACTACTACTACTACTACTTTACTTCTAGAGTTTGGCTCAACAGCACCATCTCCTGGGTGATGGGAGGGGCAGTGCACAACCTGCTAGTTGTATAAGGAATACTTCACCCAAAAATGATATTTTTTCATATGTACTTTGTAGTGGTGGCTGAGAAATATTTTTTATCTCATATTTTCATGCAGAATGGCTAAAAAAAGTTTTTTATTTACTATTTCATCATAATTCACATGTCAGTATTTAGGCATCACTGCTTTCAGTGGGCATCATAAAGCCGAAAGCCTCATGAGAGTGAATTGTTTAATTAAAGGCAGGACTCCTAACAAAAGGATGAGGGGTAGAGGCGGGTCTTCAATTCAATAAGATGAGAGACATCACTTCAGTTCTAACATTACAAGCCCCACCTCTTTCGGCTCCTTTTAGGATTCAAATCACCATCTTCCCAGAAGACCCCTTACATTTAAGGACCTTTTTTTATAGAGGACAGAGCTCCATCTTAAAAAGCATTATTACCCAACTTGGAGGTGTGGTCTTTAATAACATTTTTAACATTTTGTACTTCACATTTATTTTTCTTTATTTCAACTGGATTTTAGATGAGGTGTTCGATGCAGCCCGAATTCCTTTTCTTTTATTTATGCTTATATATATAGAGATATATAGTGGAACCTTGAACCACGTTCAAATCGGGTTACGACCAAAAAGTTTGCCAAACCTTTGCATTTGTTCACGACCACACACTCGGGTGATGAACAAGCCAGTTTCCCTTACGGTTCGTACATGCCGATGATTAATTTCGCACGTGTTCAGTCTCTCCCTGTGCATTCCCTGTGCAGCAAACGAGAAAGAGAGAGAGAGAGAGAGAGAGAGAGAGAGAGCGAGAAGGCAGTTGAAGAAGGCAGTAAGGCCGAGAAGGCACTTAAAGAATGCACCGGGCTTGTTTTTAAAGAGACAGCTTCGAGCATTGTTTTAATCTCATTGTATTTAATGATGACTTTTTTCTATTGGATTTTAACCTCCACTTCACTTCTGTTTTTATGGGATCATTTATTTATTGAAGGATTCTGAAAGCACTGCACTTTATTTAATTTGAACTTTGTTTTTGATTGTTGTTTTGTTGATTTTAATAAAAGCACTTGGCACTTTTTGCACCATCCGATTGCTCCATTGTAGTGCTTCACTGTCATGCTCATTAGTAACAATACTGACGGTGACGGGTTTAAGGGCTCCCAGAAGTGAGATGGAAGCAGGCAGCACACCCGCATTGTCACAGACATTACCTCAAAACTGTAATCTCCTCTCCACCCAGTTCCTCCTAACTTTCTTCATGCCACAACTCGACTCATGCAAGGTTAGTTTTTTTGGTTGTTTATGTATAAATTACGGATTTTTCAAATGTTCATTTTTTCCCTGTGCTTAAAACTTAAAAAAAAGTAAGGCTATAGCGTGAACTCTTGCAATGTTAGTTTTCTCTGTTGAAGGTTTTCTCAGTGTTATTCAATGTTTTTACATTTAGCTTACTATTACACTGTGCATTCTATAGTATAATTAACTATTTTTGTGCTTAAAAATCTTTATTTACATACAGCTTATATGGTCCGGAACGGATTAATTAAATTTACATACAATCCTATGGGGGAAATTACGTCAGGTCACGACCAAATCGGGTTGCGACCAGAGTTTTGGAACGAATTACATTCATAACCTGAGGTTCCACTGTATGTATATGTGTATATATATATATATATATATATATATATATATATATATATATATATATATATATATATATATATTGTCACACACGAGCGCCTGGGAGGCAGCTAAAGGGCTTGAATAAGGGCAGTTCCAAATCATATCAGGATGTGGCAGAGTGCACTGACTCTTTTTCTCCCTTGCTTGCAGTCCATTCATGGGAGATTCCACCAGGCCCTCTTGACATCATTTCCGAGACAGAGCCTATGGAAGAAGACCTTGCCGGCACTGACCCCTGTGATGTTACATCCGGGCTCGAACCTATGGCTGAAGACCTTACTGAGCCCAACCCCTTTGATCTCTCTTCCTGTCTTTCCCTTTAAAAGCCTCAACCTTTTCCCTATTCCCTCAGTTCTGTTTTGCACAGCAGTGCAATCATTTCAAACATTATTTTCCAGCCAGGAAACCAATTATATGGGTGGCTGCCCCAAACCTTGCTATGGCTCTGTGTGGAGTTTGTGACTAGCAAAATACCCGCGCTTTGCAGCGGAGAAGTAGTGTGTTAAAGAAGTTATGAAAAAGAAAAGGAAACATTTTAAAAATAACGTAACATGATTGTAAATGTAATTGTTTTGTCACTGTTATGAGTGTTGCTGTCATATATATTGTAGCAGATAGAGGCGTGGTCCACCTCTAATACCCTCAGGTACCACTCTGAACACCAGGTAAAAGTATAATAACTATTCTTTTTATTATTATACAGTGCACAAAGCACCCTCCACTCTACACTCAAAAATTACAAATAAATCCAACACTACAATTTTCTCTCCTCCTTGCCCAGACACTTCGCCCTCCTACCTCCCAGCTCCACTCAGTGTCTGGACTGAGGCATCGTCCTTTTATAGCCCCTGACCCGGAGGTGTTCCTGTCCCAACAGTCCACAGTTCCTTTTTCCTTCCGGGTCAGGGCAAACAGTCCTTTTTTTCAACCCGGGAGCACATCGTTCGTTCCTGTCACATGACCGTGACGTACTCCCGGGTCATACGGCACAAAAGATGTCATAAGCCCCCCCACAGCGACTCCTGGTGGCCCCCAAGATATCCAGCAGGACTGTGTATAAATACTACAAAGTCCATGAGGCCCTGCTGGACCTCGGGGCACTATCCTGCTGTCAGGAGAGCTCCTCCTGGCGGCCTGGGGGTGAGGACCGGCATGAAAAGCCGGCAGTCCTCCACAATATATATATATATATATATATACACACACACAGACACACACACACATATAAACATATATACATATACATATATACATATAAACATATCTACATATACACATATCTACACATACACATATCTATATATATATATACATATACACATCTACATATATATACATATATACACATATCAACATATATATACACATACATATACATACATACATACAGATAAATATACATATATACACACATACATATACATATATATATACACATATATACATACACATCCACATATATATATATATATACTGTGATGGATGGCCGGCTTCATATTGATGTTTATTATTGATTTATTATTGTGTGTAATTGGTTTATGAGTAGTGTGGAGTGGAGTGTGCTTGGTGCACATTATTATAATAAAACAAACACATACATACATACATATACTGTATATCTACATATATATACTGTATATAGCAAAATCCCCGCACTTTACAGCGACGAAGAACTGCTTTTAAATTTTTATTAAGAAGAAAAGGAAACCTTTTTAAACTGAGGGAAAATATACCAATAACTATCTGTTAAGGATCTCTTTGTATACCACTTTGTCAGTTCAGCACTCTGGTTGTAATATGACGAAGCTGCGCAAGCTCACTCTTGAGAATGCAACATATAGTTGTCCAGGAGAAAAACAATCTTGCTTGAAATCAATGGCAACCTTTTGTTGGGTCTGTCCCTGAGACTTCTTACTTCTCATCGTGAAGCAGAGCCTTACTGGAAATTTGAGACATTTGAATTGAAATGGGAGATCAGAGGGTATAACGGTGATGCGAGGAATACATTCAGAATGTGGCGCTCTGCTGTTTTTTTGTGTAGCTGCCTTCACACAGCTTCTCCGTTGCTTTATAAACAAACGCCATGTAAGGCCGTCGTTTCTCCTTGCTTCACGGTTCTGTATTGTTTTATTGTTCGTTTATGACGATTCATATAGGTATTGTGTAGCTATTCGAGACTTACTTTACTGTTCAGGTACCCATTTCCTTTATTTATTCTGCGGCTTGTATGCTATTTTTTGTTTGTTTAGTAGCTGACTGCCTGCTCATATAAGGCGCTCCGCTGGTTTTTTGTGAAGCAGCCTTTACACAGCTTCTCCACTGTTTTATAAACGAACGACATATAAAGCCATCCTTTTTCCTTGCTTTGCCAAGGAAGCTGCCTTTTTATTTAATCCACGGGTTCTCCGCTGTTTTATTGTTCGTTTATTACGATTATTATAGTTCTCTTTATATATCACGTTGTCAGTTCAGCACTCTGGTTGTAATATGACGAAGCTGCGCGAGCTCACTCTTGAGAATGCAACGTATAGTTGTCCAGGAGAAAAACAATCTTTCTTGAAATCAATGGCAACCTTTTGTTGGGTCTGTCCCTGAGACTTCTTACTTCTCATCGTGAAGCAGAGCCTTACTGGAAATTGGAGGCATCTGAATTGAAATGGGAGATCAGAGGGTGTAACGGGGATGCGAGGAATACATTGAGTGTGGAGAAACTCTAGAGACAGCGTATGTATTAACTTGTGGATTTTTCTGTGAGTATTTGGTGGCAGCGTGACGAAGTTGCTTCCACAAGACCGCATTAGCTGTGGAGCTCAACTCGGAGCATATTCTTTTCCTACCTTGTCAATTGTGTAATGCGTTTTTTGAACAGGTTTGATGCATGGAAGTGATCACTTTCAGTACTGCGTTCAGTCAGTTCACGTGAGCTGCTCTCTTGTGTGATGCTGCAATGTCCACGGCTTTATTTAATGTTAGCTAAGACCCGGCACTTAAAAGTTTCTCGCTACAGCAATTTTAACTCCGTTACAAAGTGATCCAAAGTCTCGTTTATACCTTGTGTCTTCTCATTAAACTTGTATCTCGCGAATAAAGTATTCGGCGTTTTTCTCCAGTGCTCTTTGGGAGCTCTTCCTTCTTTTCTAAGTTCTACGTTCTTTTCTACGTACATGCAGCTCCGCCCCCCACGGCCATCGAGCTAACGTCCATTACAGTATATGGAGAAAAATATGTTATGACCATTACGTGTAGAATTTCAAAATGAAACCTGCCCAACTTTTGTAAGTAAGCTGTAAAGAATGAGCCTTCTACCTACACGGGAAGTTGGAGAATTAGTGATGAGTGAGTGAGTGAGTGAGTGAGTGAGTGAGTGAGTGAGTGAGTGAGTCAGTCAGTCAGTCAGTCAGTCAGTCAGTCAGTCAGTGAGGGCTTTGCCTTTTATTAGTAAAGATATATATTGTGAACATTGCCCCGGACACAAACAGGCAGAAACACTCTTGTCACCCAGCGCACATTTAGTCTCCATTCTTATTTACAGTTCAGTACTCACAAGCCCCCCAATACCCCTCAGTCCAGGCCAATACAATGCCTTCTCTCTCTCTCTCTTCTATCCTTTAGGCCCCTTTAAATAAGCACCCGGATGTGCTCCAGGTGTGTTACTGGCAATCTCCCACCCACACTCCCCAGTGTGGCGGAAGTGCTGGCTGTCTCCCTGGAAGCACTCCGGGTGTCCCTGTTCCTCTTCCCCCCAGCACTTCCTGGTGTGGCGGAAGTGCTGAGGTCCAGGGTCTTCCAGGTATTGGGATCCCCCTGGTAGTAACCCCGGGTCCATACAGGCTCGAGCTTCCCAGCTCTTTACCCGCAGCCACCAGGGCGGTTGCCCCTCGAGGTCTGGAGGAGGCACAAGCCCTCCTCCGGTCTTCTCGGGCGTCCCGGCTGGGTACCACCTCCATCCAGGTAGCCACTATATATATATATATATATATATACAGTGGAACCTCGGTTCACGAACGTCTCGGTACACGTACAACTCAGTTTACGACCAAACTTTTGCCTCGGCTCATGACCACACACTCGGTATACGAACAAGCCAGTTTCCCTTTTGGTTTGTACATGTTCAGTCTCTCCCTGTGCATTTCCTGTGCAGCGAGCGAGCAAGAGAGAGAGAGCGACACACACACACACACACACACACACACACACACACACACACACACACACAGACACAGCAGCGTGAAAGAGACAGACAGACAGACAGACACACACACACACACACACACACACACACACACACACACACACACACACAGAGGCGCGAGATGGAGACACACACACACACACACACAGGCGAGCGAGACAGAGGCACACACACACAGGCATGTGAGACAGAGGCACACACACAGGCGCTCCAGGCTCGAAAAAGAGACACACGCACACATGAAAGACAGAGAGAGCGAGCGAGCAAGCGAGAGAGGGAAGGCTGGACGGATAAGGTAGAAAAGGCTGGTTTTTGTTTTCAGTTCTGTTTACAGCGATCGGTTCATAGCATGTATTGTGGCAATGTTACTTTTCTTGGTGGTTTATTAAATTACGGATTTTTCAAATGTTCATTTTTTTCCCTGTGCTTAAAACTCATTGAAAAAAAAGTGTTTTTAGTGAGCGGTTCCTAGCACTATAGCACTACACTATTGCAGTGTTCGTTTTCTCTGTTGTTCAAGGTTTTCTCAGTGTTATTCAATGTTTTTACATTTAGTTTACTATTACACTGTGCATTCTATGGTATAATTAACTATATTTGTGCTTAAAAACTAAAAAAATATATATTTACATACAGTTTGTATGGTCTGGAACGGATTAATTGTATTTACATACAATCCTATGGTGGAAATTGCTTCAGTTCACGACCAAATTGGTTTACGACCAAAATATAGCCCAGCCACAGACAGACATGACACCAGATGTGCACAACACACACGGTTTATTTACAGTATTTACAGTGCACAATCTAATTCTGCTAACTCACACACAGTACTCAGTACTTTCCTTAAGCTGCCTCCACTCCTCTCTCGCAAGCTCTGTCCTCTTCCACTCGACTCCGACTCCCCAAATGAAGTGAGGCAGCCCCTTTTATAACACACCTGGATGTGCTCCAGGTGCTCCGGATTATCCCCCTGCAGCACTTCCTGGTGTGGCGGAAGTGCTGCATGGGCACCCGGAAGCACTCCGGGTATACCTGCTTCCTGGTTTGGCAGCAAATCCTGGCTCCCCAGCTCCGTCTCCATGGCCCTGATGGAATCCACGGGGGCTGCCCTCTTACACTCAGGGAAAAACAGTGCCCCTCTCATGGTCAGACCTTCTTCCAGTCGTTCCAGTGGAGCAAGATCCCTGGTTGTCTGCCACACTGCCTCTCCTCCAGCTGAAACCCGTAGGGCAGAGCAACCCATCCCGCGAGGGTTGCTTCCTTTCTTGTGAGGGGGTCGGCACATTGGAGTCCACAGGTTTTTCCTACAAAATAATAGAAGGCACGGAGACGCTGCCCCGATGCCACCTCCAAGCATCTTCCGCAACCCTATGCGGACAGCATCTCCAAGTATAATCAGTCCCGTGGCACTTATAACACCAACGTACTCCTCTCACTCATACCCTCGAGGAATATAAACAACTGGAGTATATCCACTCCGCTTTGTTTCTAGCCATGTTCGGGGCTTCCCTCTGCACTCGCAGAGAGCAGCTCTTAACTGCAGGTGGGCACACAGGCCCACACTGCACCTTGTCAGCAGACCCAGTCCTCTGTTTCCAGATCCTCCTCTTTTCACTCTGGGGCGCAATGTCAGTCTGTTTCTCCTTATGGAATAAAAAGAGACCCAGCGCCGTCTGTCCCCCTGTGGACTTTAGCGAGATTGCCGTCGGCCTTTGGAGCAGTGTGCTTTGGCAACTGGCACTCATTAGCTGGTTCCTCACCCACGGCATGATCGGTCATCCCTGCTGCATCCACTGTAGGAGGTGTGGCTACTTGGCGACCAGAATGATACGATACCGGCACTCCTTCGCTCAGCACTTCTCTTTCATTTATGGTATAGGTCCCACTTACCTGTACCACTGCATTCCTCTGGCTGGAGAGTCCAGCGTCACACCCCCGTAACCACTCTGACACCTCCTTCCATGGCACGTACGCTTTTCCCTCCAGTGCCTCAATGGCCTCCTGGAGAACACGGAAAATCTGTACAAGCGACTGGACAGGCTGACAGACCTTCTCCAGCTCCAGTAAGGCCACAAGCACATCAATTAAATCAGCTGGCAGGGGACTCGCATTCCACTTGTCCTTACCTGCCGGCCATGGGCCACACCGATGCTGCGCCCCATGCGCAGACTCAGTCGGGTCCTTCTCCAGAGATGGGTGGAGGTTCACCGGTCCTGCTTGCATTATGCTAGCAGCAGGAGGTGACACACATCCTCCACCCCCTTACTTGCCTCACAAGTCCCATCTGGGATGCCATGTAAAAGATAGCGTGGCCACAGACAGACACAACACTAGATGTACACAACACACACGGTTTTTTTACAATATTTACAGTGCACAATCCGGTTCTGCTAACTCACATAAAAGGTGGCCCCTTTTATAATGCACCCAGATGTGCTCCAGGTGCTCCCGGTCATCTCCCTGCAGCACTTCCTGGTGTGGCGGAAGTGCTGTCCTCCAGAGCTCCAGGACTGTCCAGGCGCCCCCTGGTGGTGGCCATGAGTCCCAAAAGGATTGAGCTCCCCAGCACCTTCTTCGTGGCCCTGATGGAATCCAGGGGGGCTGCCCTCTTACACCCAGGGAAAAACCAGTGCCCCTCTCATGGTTCAACCCTCTTCCAGGTGTCCCAGTGGGGCAATACATTTGTCGCCTGCCACTATATATATATATATATATATATATATATATATATACACTAGCAAAATACCCGTGCTTCGCAGTGGGAGAAGTAGTGTGTTAAAGAAGTTATGAAAAAGAAAAGGAAACATTTTAAAAATAACGTAACATGATTGTCAATGTAATTGTTTTGTCACTGTTATGAGTGTTGCTGTCATATATATATATATACTGTATATACATACACACATATAAAAATATATATACATTTATACATATCTACATATACACATATCTACATATACACATATATACATATACACATATATGTATATACACATACATACATATACATACATATATACACATCTACATATATATAAAACATATCTACATATATACACATATCTACATATATACTGCTCAAAAGAATTAAAGGAACACTTTTTAATCAGAGTATAGCATAAAGTCAATGAAACTTATGGGATATTAATCTGGTCAGTTAAGTAGCAGAGGGGTTGTTAATCAGTTTCAGCTGCAGTGGTGTTAATGAAATTAACAACAGATGCACTAGAGGGGCAACAATGAGATGACCCCCAAAACAGGAATGGTTTAACAGGTGGAGGCCACTGACATTTTTCCCTCCTCATCTTTTCTGACTGTTTCTTCACTAGTTTTGCATTTGGCTACAGTCAGTGTCACTACTGGTAGCATGAGGCAATACCTGGACCCTACAGAAGTTGCACAGGTAGTCCAACTTCTCCAGGATGGCACATCAATACATGTCATTGCCAAAAGGTTTGCTGTGTCTCCCTGCACAGTCTCAAGGGCATGGAGGAGATTCTAGGAGACAAACAGTTACTCTAGGAGAGCTGGAGAGGGCCATAGAAGGTCCATAACCCATCAGCAGGACCAGTATCTGCTCCTTTGGGCAAGGAGGAACAGGATGAGCACTGCCAGAGCCCTACAAAATGACCTCCAGCAGGCCACTGGTGTGAATGTCTCTGACCAAACAACCAGAAAGACTTCATGAGGGTGACCCAAGGGCCCCATGTCCTCTAATGGGCCCTGAGCTCACTGCCCAGCAGCATGCAGCTCGATTGGCATTCGCCATAGAATACCAGAAATGGCAGATGCACCACTGGTGCCCTGTGCAATTACAGATGAAAGCAGGTTCACCCTGAGCATGTGACAGAAGTGAAAGGGTCAGGAGAAGCCATGGAGAACATTATGCTGCCTGTAACATCATTCAGCATGAGCAGTTTGGTGGTGGGTTAATGATTGTCTGGGGAGGCATATCCATGGAGGGTCACACAGACCGCTACAGGCTTGACAAAGGCACCTTGGCTGCCATTAGGTATCAGGATGAAATCCTTGGACCCATTGTCAGACCCTATGCTGGTACAGTGGTTCCTGGTGCACGACAATTCCTGGCCTCATGTGCTGAGAGTATGCAGGCAGTTCCTGGAGGATGAGGGAATTGATACCATTGACTGGCCACCACACTTTCCTGACCTAAATCCAATAGAACACCTCTGGGACATTATGTTTTGGTCCATCCAATGCCACCAGGTTGCACCTCAGACTGTCCAGGAGCTCAGTGATGCCCTGGTCCAGATCTGGGAGGAGATCCCCACAACACCATCTGTCATCTCATTAGAAGCATGCAACGATGTTGTCAGGCATGTATACAAGAACACAGGGGCCATACAAAGTGCTGCGTACAATTTTGAGTTGCTGCAATTAAATTTTGGCAAAATGGACTAGCCTGCCACATAATTTTTTCACTCTGATTTTTGGGGTGTCTTTGAATTCAGGGCTCTGTAGGTTGATCATTTTCATTTCCATCAAACGATGTGGCATCCTTTCGTTCCTAACACATTACCCAGTCTATATCAGTATAGATATCCAGGAGGATTTCTTTTTCCCATTGAGATATGATGTGTTTTCAAAGTGTTCTTTTAATTTTTTTGAGCAGTTTATCTATATACACATACATACATACATACATACATTGACATATATATATAAATATATACATATCTACATATATATATATATAGTTTATATAGTAAAATGAAGTACTGCTTTTAAATTTTTATTAAGAAGAAAAGAAAATCTTTTTAAACTGAGGGAAAATATACCAATAACTATTTGCTAAAGATCTCTTTGTATACCACGTTGTCAGTTCAGCACTCCAGTTGTAATATGACCAAGCTGTGCGAGCTTACTCTTGAGAATGCAACGTATAGTTGTTTAGGAGAAAGGCAATCTTGCCTCAAATCAATGGCTAGGTAGGGTTTTGTAGGGTCTGTCCCTGAGACTTATTAATTGTCATCGCGAAGCAGAGCCTTACTGGAAATTGGAGGCATTTGAATTGAAATGGGAGATCAGAGGGTATAACGGGGATGCAAGGAATACATTCAGTGTGGAGAAACTCTAGAGACAGCATGTATATTAACTTGTGGATTTTTCTGTGAGTATTTGGTGGCAGCGTGACAAAGTTGCTTCCACAAGACCGTGTTAGCTGTGGAGCTCAGCTCAGAGCGAAATGAAGTGAATGAAATGAGGTGAATGGGAGGGGAGATTATGACATGACTCCCCCACCCGCCTTAACTGTCAATCCCTCCACAAACACAGTCTCTCGGATTGTGATGTCCACAGCTTTAGTTAATATTAGCTCAGACCCGGCACTTAAAAGTTTCTCTCGCACTTTTGGTGAGTTTGAGCCAAACATTATTCTATCCCTGATGATCTCAACTCTCCTTTATATAAATCAGTAAAGGACAGAGGACTAAACACTAAGGAAAAAGAATGGCAAGACCATGTCAGGTGCGGAGCTCAGCTCGGAGCGAAATGAAGTGAATGAAATGAGGTGAATGGGAGGGGAGATAATGACGTGACTCCCCCACCCGCCTTAACTGTCAGTCCATCCACAAACACAGTCTCTCGGAATTTGCATAAGCACAGTCCTTCACCAGCAATTTTAACATAGTTACAAAGTGATCAAAACTCTCGTTTATACCCTGCGTCCTCTCATTAAACTTGTATTTCGCGAATATAGTATTAGTTGTGGGCATGACAAACGCTAGCGGCAGCCTGTCTATGAACTTAATTTAAATTTTAGATTTACACCGTGTTTTGTTTCCGCAGTAGCTGCACTTATGAATATGCTTGTGTGCCTCACTTGCTTCATATTATTTTGCTGCCTTCTCAATTGTGTAATGTGTTTTCTCTTCAGCGCTCTTTGGAGCTCTTCCTTGTTTTCTATGTACTGCGTTCACAGTCAGTTCACGTGATTACGTGGGAGGCGTGATGATGTGAGACGCAACTCCGCCTCCCACGACCATCGAGCTTTAGTCTATTACAGTATATGGATAAAAATAGGTTCCAGTTATGACCATTACGTGCAGAATTTCAAAATGAAACCTGCCCAACTTTTGTAAGTAAGCTGTAAGGAATGAGCCTGCCAAATTTCAGCCTTCTACCTACACGGGAAGTTGGAGAATTAGTGATGAGTCAGTGAGTGAGTGAGTGAGTGAGTCAGTCAGTCAGTCAGTCAGTCAGTCAGTCAGTGAGGGCTTTGCCTTTTATTAGTATACTAGCAAAATACCCGCGCTTCGCAGCGGAGAAGTAGTGTGTTAAAGAAGCAATGAAAAGAAAAGGAAACATTTTGAAAATAACGTAACCTGATTGTCAATGTAATTGTTTTGTCACTGTTGTGAGTGATGAGTGTTGTTGTCATATATATATATATTTACACACACACACATAAACATATATATATATATATATACATATCTATACATATCCACATATATACATACATATATATCTACATATATACACACACATATATACACACATATACATACATACACACACATATATACACACAAATACATATATATATATATACATACACACACACACATATATAAACATATATATACATATACATACATATCTACATATATACACACACAGCTATTTCAGATCAGTGCAATACGCTGTTTGTTAAAACAGTTGACTCCACTCTTACGTGCAATAACAAATCAAATCATTCAGTTGTCTTTGCTCATATGTCATTTTAGAGCTGGACGCCTGGCACCTTTTTTTGGCAACAAGTTCGTTTCTGTTTGGTGTGAGGTTCTGTGTTGTGGAGATTCTCAGGATGGATTGCAGGTGCTCATCAGTGAGGCGACTCCTGTGTGCTGTTTTGTTAGTCTTTATCACTGAGAAGAGCTTCTCACACAGATATGTGCTACCAAACATGCACAAGGTTCGAGCCGCATGTAGACGGACTTTTTTTGTTCTTCAAAGTCACCAAAGCGCCGTGCAAACTCAGTGCGCAATAACTCTAGTAAGCGGTAAGTGTTCGGCAAGGCAGCTGAAGCGCTGCATTATGGGATCTGTAGTTTATTGTGTTACCAGCGCTTTATATACCGGGCTTTAATAACAATAATACAGTATATAAAATGATCTCGGGCGGATATAATTACGCCGGGCGGATGTGGCCCGCAGCCCTTGAGTTTGACACATATGGACTAAATAGAACTTGAAAAGATATATTTTTCAAATGTGATCGCAATTCAGATAGAGTTGACGCCAAGACTACAGCCTGCATGCCTCAATGAGTCATCCCCTCGCTCTTACTTTTTTACCGTTCATCTAATGAATACACTGAGTATGGCTTTACCAAAACAATCATTGATGGCGAATAAACTATCCATTATTCGAGTATGTAGAGCGGGATATATATATACAGTATACATATATATATACCAGCGTATCGCAGCGAGAAGTAGTATGTTAAAAAGGTAGAAAAGAAAAGGGAACATTTTAAAAATAACGTAACATGACTGTCAATATACAGTATTTGTTTTGTGAGTGTTACTGAGTGTTGCTGTCATCAAGGATTTGATTATCATTATTTCTTTCAATCAGGTTCGTATTTGTAGGATGTGTTGTGTTCAAGTTACATTCCGTGTTTGTCAATCGTTGTAAAGATGACAGGTTTCATTCATCGATTTGTTTCTTACTGCATCAATAAACAGCTCGTCTTCTTCTTTATCTGAGACCTGACACACTGCATGCACGGGTTTTTTACACTGTCTTCCTTTAGCGGGACATTGACTTTTCCACCGTGTGCTTTGTTTCCACAGTAGCTGCATTTATGAATATGCTTATCAGACGCTTCATATTTTTGCTGCCTTTTCAATTGTGTAATTCGGTTTTGTTCAGCTCTTTGGAACTGTTGCTTTTATCTGTGCACTGCGTCAGTTCACGTGAGCCACTCGGTGTACTTGCATCGAAGGTTCCCAGCTGTGCTGGTGCCATCTCGTGCTATGTCCATAGCTTTATTTAATGTTACCTTAGTCCTGGCACTTAAAACTTTCTCTCGCAGTTTCGCTGAGTTTGTGTCAAACACCACCCTGACCATCTCATCTTCCTCTCCATAAGCACAGTCCTTCACCCGTGAATATTTACCCGTGGCAGTTTGCTATTGGATTGCCGCTGACGGACGGCCTTATATGGGCAGGCACTAAATTACAAACGCCAGCGGCAGCCTGTCTATGAACTTAATTTAAAGTGTAGGTTTACATCGTGCTTTGTTTCCGAAGTAGCAGAACTCATGAATATGGTTGTATATGTCACTCGCTCGCTTCTTATTGTTTCGCTGCCTTCTCAATTATATAATGCATGTTTTCTTAAGCGCTTTTTTGAGGTCTTCCTGGTTTTCTATGTACTGCGTGATTACGTGGGAGGCGTGATGATGTCACACGAAACTCCCCCACGGCATTGAAGCTCATCTCCATTACAGTAAATGGAGAAAACTGCTTCCAGTTATGACCATTACGCGTAGAATTTCGATATAAAACCTGCCCAACTTTTGTAAGGAAGCTGTAAGGAATGAACCTGCCAAATTTTAGCCTTCCACCCACACGGGAAGTTGGAGAATTAGTGATGAGTCAGTGAGTGAGTCAGTGAGTCAGTGAGTGAGTGAGTGAGTGAGTGAGTGAGGGCTTTGCCTTTTATTAGTATAGATATATATATATATATATATATATATATATATATATATATATATATATATATATATATATATATATATATATATATATATTGCTGGGGATGGCTGGGGGGGCGACCTGGCCGGTACGCCCAGGAGGACCAGAGGAGGACTTATGCCTTCTCCAGGCCATGTGGGGGCGACCGCCTTGGTACCTTTGGGGGCCACGGGTACAGAGCTTTGAAGCTCAACCCTGTAGGGGCCTGTGGTCACTGCCAGGGGGCGCCCCTATGCCTTTGGAGCCCTGGACCTCAGCACTTCCGCCACACCCAGAAGTGCTGGGGGGAAGAGGAGCAGGGACACCAGAGTGCTTCCAGGGATGCAGCCAGCACTTCCGCCACACTGGGGTATGTCAGTGGAAGATTGCCGGGACACACCTTCATCCGGGGGGATTATAAAAGGGGCCTCCTCCCTTCATACAATGGCTAGAATCAGGAAAGAAGAGAGGACAAGGTCTGGGAGTAGAGACAAGGAGGCCGCCTGAAGAAGTGAAGCATTGTGTTGTGGCCAGGACTTTGGGGACTTGTGAGCACTATTTATAAATATGTTAAATAAACGTGTGTTGGGCAACGTTGACATGTCCGCCTGTCTGTGTCCGGGCCGGCTACCACAATATATATATATAATGAGGCAGCCACCCGGTATCCTGGCTGTAAATCACCTTTTAAAAGATAGCACTGCTATGCTCAAAATTGAGTCCAATACAGAACTGAGGGAATAGGGAAAAGGTGGAGGCTTTTAAAAGGGAAGACAGGAAGTGAAGTCAAAGAGGTCGGGCTCATGGAGGTCTTCTGTCATTGGTGCGAGCCTGGACGTGACATCACAGGGGCCGGAGCCGGCAAGGTCCCATTCGATTGGCTTGGTCCCGGAAGTGACGTCAAGAGGACCAGGTGGAATCTCCCGTGAATGGTCTGCAGGCAAGGGAGAAAATGAGTCAGTGCCCTTTGCCACATCCCGGTATGTCTCGGAACTGTCCTTACGCAAGCCCTTTAGCTGCCTCCCATGTGCATGTGTGTGACAAGGCCCCCCCCTCAGCCCAGACCCGTCAGGTCGGGCGACTCTGACTGAGAGGTCGTGAACCCGAGAGAGGGCATCAGCATTGGCGTGAAGAGTGCCATGACGATGAACAAGCGAAAACCTGTACAGCTGGAGGTCAAGAAACTACCTGGTGACCCGCAAATTCGACTCCTTGTGCAGGGCCATCCACTGTAAAGGTGCATGGTCCGTGACAATGGTGAATTCCCGGCCCAGCAGGTAGTACCTCAGCTGAGTAATAGCCCATTTAACCTCCAAAGCCTCTCTCTCCACCGCCGCATAACTAGTCTCCCGGTCCAACAGTTTCCGGCTCAGGAACATAATGGGGTGATCCGCACCATTGACGTTTTGGCTCAGCACTGTCTCTAGGCCTTTGTCCGAAGCATCCGTCTGGAGGATGAAAGGTATGGAAAAGTTAGGAGTTTTCAAAATAGGTGCGGGACGTAAGGGCCTGCTTCAAGTCACTAAATGCAGCACCTGTCTTTTCAGTCCATACCACAATGTTTGGTTCCCTGCTCTTTGTCAAATCAGTTAAGGGCGCCGCTCTCTCTGAGAACCGGGGCACAAACCGGCGGTTGTATTCCGCTAACCCGAGAAAGGCTTGGACCTGCTGCATGGTTTTCAAAATGGCATCTACTTTGGAGCACTGTGGTTTCACTGTACCCTGACACACCAGGTAGCCTAAATACTTGGCTTCACTCAAACCGAAGAAACATTTCTTGGGATTGATCCGAAGCCTGGTCTCACCAAGTGTCTACAATACCGCTTTTACCTGCTGTAGGTGTTCCTTCCATGTGCTGGAATAGATGACCACATCATCCAGGTAGGCAGCACTGTATGAGTTATGAGGCTTGAGCACTTTGTCCATTCGACGCTGGAAGGTAGCTGGAGCCTCGTGTAACACTAATGGAAGGACATGATACTGCCAGTGTCCGCTAGGGGTGCTAAACGCGGTCTTAACCTTCGCGGAGTCCGTTAAAGGAACCTGCCAGTACCCCTTTGTCATGTCCAGTGTGGTCAAATATTGAGCCTGTCCAAGTTTCTTGAGGAGGTCGTCGCGACATTGGATAAGCATCGAATTGGGAGACTTGATTAAGCCGATGGAAGTCATTGCAAAACCTCCAACTCCCGTCAGGTGTAGCGACTAACACAATGGGGCTGGACCAGGGACTATGACTTTCCTCGATTACACCTAGTTCCAGCATGTATTTGATCTCAAGCTCCACTTCAGCCCTTTTTGCCTCGGGAAGCCGAAACGGACGTTCTCAGAATATAACCCCGGGTTCTGTCACAATGTCGTGCTCAACCAGAGAGGTCTTTCCTGGGCTTTCATTCACTACCTCCAAGACAGACAGGATAACTGCTTCGAGCTTCCGTCATTGTCTGGGACTTAAACCCGCACCGAAGTTAAGGCTAGCCGTGCGAGCAAAGAGTGAGCGGGGCTGACCAGAGGAGGGATCGGGATCCCTGTCCTTCCACGGTTTCAGCCGGTTTACATGATAAACCCGCTCCCTCGGCCGACGATTGGGTTGACTCACCAAATAGTCGACGAGTCCTTTTCTCTCCTTAACTTCGTAGGGACCTTGCCAATGGGCAAGTAACTTAGAGTGGGAGGTAGGTTCTAGGACCATGACCCGATCTCCTGGGCGGAACTCCCGGACAGATGTGCTGCGGTCGTAATAACGGACCTGTGCTGCTTGTGCCTCTTCCATGTGCTTTTCAAGGAGGGGCCAAATCTTACCAAATCTATTGCGTAACTGCGCGATATATTCTAATATATTTGTAGAGGGAAGAACCTCTTCTTTCCATCCTTCTTTTAAAATGTCTAATATGCCCCAGGGTTGCCGCCCATACAGTAATTCAAAAGGGGAGAACCCCGTGGAGGCTTGAGGGACTTCCCGATAGGCAAAAAGGACGAGGGGGAGGAGCTGATTCTAGTTCCTTCCATCCTCGCTGACCACCTTATGTAGCATTTGTTTGAGAGTCTGATTGAACCTCTCCACCAAACCATCGGTTTGAGGGTGATATACCGCGGTCTTTAAATGCTTTATTTTCAGTAACTTGGCAGTCTCCTTGAACGTCTCCGAGGTAAAGGGCGTCCCATGGTCTGTCAAGACTTCTTTGGGGATGCCCACAAGCGAAAAGACCCCTAGTAATTCCCATGCGATGGCTTTGGAAGTGACTGAGAGCAACGGAACAGCTTTGGGGTATTTGGTAGCGTAATCCACGAGGACTAAAATGTACTTGTGTCCTCGGGGTGAGAGCTCTAGGGGCCCAACTAAATTGACCCCAATTCTGTGGAAGGGAACATCAATCAGGGAGATAGGAATGAGAGGAGCACGGCCCCTCCTAGGAATTTGTCGTAATTGACACTCCGGGCAAGAAGTGCCAAAGCGATGAACCTCCTCATTGATTCCCGGCCAGTAGAACCGGAGCTTGATCCACTCCAGGGTTTTCTCAGTGCCCAAATAGCCACCTAGGAGGTGGACGTGTGCTAACTCACAGACCTGACAACGGAAGGTCCGTGGGATTAGCAGTAGCCATCTTTCCTGCCCATCATGCACTGCTACCCGATAGAGAAGGTCATTTTCCAACACAAAGTGAGGACCCTGTGGCATTGACTGGTTAGTGCGCTGGCCATTGACTAGGACCACAGCATTTTTTGCAAACTTCAGGAAATTGTCATTCCACTGCTCCCATTTAAATGAAGCCGGCGTCTCTCTAAATTGAAACTGCAAGAGGGAGAGAGGGTCGGCGTCGACCTCAAGGGGCGTGGTTGCCTCCCGTTCCACCACAGCGCTGGTGGATGACGTGTCGGCACGCGACGGTCCGGGAATTGCCACGTCACTCAGGGCAGCAGCTTCGTCTCCCTCTGCTGGCTGATTACACTGCGTAGAGGCATCTTGAGATGGCTCATCCCCGTCCATAACTAGGCCCAAGTTAACCCCAGGAGTGGTATGTGTCTCACCGCTTTTAATATTAGACCAGTCCCGCCCTAGTATCACCGAGTTTGGGAGATTCGGATGGACGGCTACGGTTAGTTTTAGTACCGATCCCCCATAACCGATGACAGCTGTATGAACAGATGTCTCCGTGGACACAGGTTATACTTCTTTATCTTTAACCACTGTCGCGGCAGCACAAACCGGCGGGCAACAATGGTAATGTTGCTACCGGAATCAAATAAGGCCGTGGTCTTGTGTCCGTTGACGATCACCATGCCAGTATGTGGGGCCGCCAACGGATTAGACAGAGCACACCAACACCTCCTCGCCCTCCACCTGCATTCCCCCTTGCCTCCAAGCGGTTTGCGCGCCCACAGCTCCGGGGACGCCGATACAAGTTCCGGGTTGTACTGGGGAGGGCTAGGTCTTGGGACGTACTCCAACTGAGTTCGACAAAGGGACGGTTCTGCTCCCCCAGAGTATGAGGCCGCCCTTTGTGTCTCCAGAAGCTCTATGAGCTCTGCCATGTTTTTAAACTGCTTGCCCCAGACCAGCTGGGTGAAGCCATGGGGAAGCGCTTTCAGGAGCTGATAGCAAGCTACCTGCTCTATTATGTGGTAGGGCTTGTTCTCAAACGGCCGTAGCCACTGCCCTACCATTGCCCAGAAGGACCAGGCTTCTTTGAGGGTCAGCCACTCTGGGTCTAACCTCCACTTTTTTACTTTTTCCACCTGCCAGTCTGGGGCACCCCTAGGTGGTACTTGGGGCTCTGGTTTCACAGGGAGGTGGGCACTCTCCTCTGAGAGAGCATAGTAAGCCCCTTTTGTACCAAACACCCACCCCGAAGCAGCCCACCCCTGTGAGCCCCTCCTGCACACTCCCTGGCCTCTCTAGGTTTCCTGGTTAAGCGTGCCGGGAGCAGAGCCCGTACCGGGTCTTGCTGAACCACGGGACACCCTCCCTGTCTGAAAACACGGCCCCGGTACGCTCCCACCTATATTGTAGGTCCTGTCCCCTTCTCCTCCGGGACTTCTCTATCCTGTCGACTACGCCAGTGTCACAAAACTCACAATGAGACATAGCAAGGTTTGGAGCAGCCACCCGTATAATTTGGTATCCTGGCTGCAAATCGTCTTTTAAATGATAGCACTGCTGTGCTTAAAACCGAGTCCAATACAGAACTGAGGGAATAGGGAAAAGGTGGAGGCTTTTATAGGGGAAGACAGGAAGTGAAGTTAAAGAGGTCGGGCTCATGAAGGTCTTCTGTCATTGGTGTGAGCCCGGATATGACATCACAAGGTCTGCTCCCATTGGCTCGTTCCCGGAAGTGACATCAAGAGGACCAGGTGGAATCTCCCATGAATGGTCTGCAGGAAAGGGAGAAAAAGAGTCAGTGCACTCTGCTGCCACATCCCGGTATGTCTGGGAACTGTCCTTACTCAAGCCCTTTAGCTGCCTCCCATGTGCACGTGTGTGACAATATATATACCGTATATATATATAATTCTTTTTGCGTTTGAAACGGAAATTATGTATGACCATGCGAAACAGAAATTACGTATGACCACAGAACATATTATAATACAGGAACTAAGCACTTCATTTGTGGACGCCATTTTTAGATCATCTTTATGAATTGTTATTCTTTGTGTGAGAGTTACTTTACTGATATTGAAAAGAAGTAAACACAAACACGTCGATCTATCCCATAGAAGTGCACCCCGCATCACCCTCTCCCAGGTCTTCTCTCTGGATTCCAGCGCTGAGACGTTTACCGCCAGGCACGTTCTGACAGAGAAGTTTTACTTATTCGTCCACGTGACTACCGCAGAAACTGCCACATTATAACTTTTTATTAATTGGCAGTACTTGATAATACAGTAGAAGAGATGAGGAAAACAACTTTGCGTCTTTCTACTTTTTAACTGCGCTGAGCTGTAAACAATGTGAAGACGACACCACCGTCAGCAGTGAGGTGCTGTGAGAACAAAGTGGACGCTCAGAGGCACGGAATGTCGGGCTGCCCTGCCGGGTCGAGAGCTTTACAGTTTCGAGCAGCGTCCTCTCTTCTCGCACTGTTTGTGACACTTCGAGTGCCCCATCAGCTCCTGGGAGAGTGGAAATCATTGCGAATGAGTGTGATCGGCGCCATTGAAGCAAAACTCTCTTTGTAAATTGCGCTTCATGGCTACTTACTGTCCCTTAAGGTGAATTCAGGTCACTAAAACCCCGCAACATTCAAGGCTGCTTTTGTGATAAATTCTTTTAAGAAGATGGAGGGTTAAATCTAAGAAGATGTAACAACCTCTTCATGTTAAGTTTTGGACTTGGGAATTGTTTGGACCTTCTGCCCGTTAAGCATGGAAGGGCAGCGTCCACATTTCTCAGAATAATTTTTCTCTTAAATCACAGGCACATAGTGCAAGGTTGTCAGGCAGAAATTTGCAGGATCACATAGAAAATGTCATTTCTATACCACAGCGGTCGTGTAGTGCCTTTCACAAGGGATCTGCTACCGAGAGATGATCCAAATACATTTAAGCTGCTGTTAGTGCTACTTACCTGTTGTGTTATAGCGCCTTTAAAATGTACTTTACCCAAAAGCACTCCAGTACTGCTCAATGTATCTTTACTTCTTACACGTTAATGTTTTACTGTTTAATAATTTATATACTACATTTTTTTCCCCTGCACTCAGTGAGCGAAGCCACTGGGTAATCAGCTAGTATACAGTATATTTATATATATATATATATATATATATATATATATATATATATATATATATATATATATATTGTGGACTTGGCCCGGACACAGACAGGCAGACATGTTGTTTCAACCACCACGTTTATTTACAATAAATGAACTGGTCACACAGACCCCAGCCAATGGTCACTAAGACCCAGTCATGTGCACAAAACCCCCCAAATACTCAGTCCTGGCCACAATGCCTCTCTTCAGGCCGCCTCCACACCTCCTCTGTGCTTCATCCTTCCTCCTCCCGACTCCAGCCTCGAATGAAGGGAGACGGCCCCTTTTATACACGACCTGGATGAGCTCCAGGTGCTTCCGACACTCCCCCGTTGGCCATGCTCCAGCGTGGCGGAAGTGCTGACTGTTCTCCCGGCAGCTCTCTGGGTATCGTCCTTATTCTTCCCCCCAGCACTTCCTGGTGTGGCGGAAGTGCTGAGGTAATAGGTCCCCAAGGCATTGGGGCGCCTCCTGGCGGTAACCACGGGCCCCTACAGGGTGGGGCTTCCATGCCCTCAACCCGTGGTCCGTGACTATATGATGCGCAATCAGCGAGGTCCGGCCCGGTGACTGGCTCACTACTTCGGGGACGGCCTGGATTGCCTGGGTTAACTCCTGCCGCTGTAAGGGTGTCAACTCGTCACCGAGGTTAGGGGCAGATGTGCTAGCGAATAGGGAGAGGGATCTACGAGTGTCAGGAGACTCCTCCCTGTCATTCCAAGGTTTTAACAAATTGACATGGTAGATCCTCTCGCTCGGCCGACGATTAGGTTGCTTAACTAAATAGTCGACAAGCCCCTTTCTTTCCTTAACCTCGTACGGCCCCTGCTAGTGAGCTAGCAACTTGGAATGGGAGGTAGGAATGAGCACCATCACTCGATCCCCCGGGCGGAACTCTCGGAGGACGGAGTTGCGGTTGTAACCCTGGGCCTGCGCTGCCTGCGCACGAGTCACGTGGTCGTTTAGGAGTGGCCTGATTTTAGCTAGTCTGTCGCGCAGTTGCGCCACATACTCCAATATATTGGAGGAGGGAAGGGCCTCAGCCTCCCAGCCCTCTTTTAGTATGTCTAAAAGTCCTCAAGGTTGTCGCCCATACAATAATTCAAAAGGGGAGAAGCCCGTAGAGGCCTGGGGCACTTCCCGGTAGGCAAAAAGCACGAGCGGTAGGAGCTGGTCCCAGTTCCTGCCATCGACGTTGACTGCCTTGCGGAGCATCTGTTTAAGCGTCTGATTAAACCGCTCCACCAGCCCGTCTGTTTGAGGGTGGTAGACAGACGTCTTCAGGTGCTTTATTCGCCAGTAATCTGGCAACCTCCCTGAACGTATCTGAGGTGAAGGGAGTACCCTGGTCCATGAGGACTTCTTTGGGGATACCCACTCTAGAAAATAGGTTGACTAATTCCCGTGCGATATTTTTTGTGTTAGAGGGCGCGGGGAACCGCCTCTGGGTATCGGGTAGCGTAATCCACCATGACCAATATGTACTTATGGCCACGGTTTGAGGGTTCCAGGGGGCCTACTAAGTCCACCCCTATTCTATCAAAAGGGATGTCTATCAGGGGTATTGGGACGAGAGGAGCCCGGTCCCTCCTAGGAATCTGGCGAGTCTGACATTCCGGACAGGATTGACAGAAGCGCCGGACCTCCTCGTTGATTCCGGGCCAGTAAAAGCGGAGTTTGATCCTCTCCAAAGTTTTCTCAGCCCCGAGGTTGGCGCCTAGGAGGTGAGCGTGAGCTAGTTCACAAACCTCCCGCCGGAAGGTACGCGGCACTAGCAACAATTTCCGCACCTCGCCCTCGTGGGTTGCCACCCGATACAGCAGATCATTCTCCACAACAAAGAAGGGCTCGCACGGCATGGAACCATCAGCTTGTGAGCTGCCTGGAAGAACAATCGCATTCCGGGCAAACTGCAGGGAATCATCATTCCACTGCTTCCTTTTAAATGAGGCAGGCATGGACCGAAACTGATGGTCCAAGTTGCTCAGGGGGTCTTGTGAGCGAGTTAGCGGAAGCGTTCCCTGGCTCGTCCCTTCTCCAGCGGATACTTCCGGGTCAGGGTCCGTCGCCGAGGAAGCGTCCCCCGATGTGCCTGCGCCATTAGGGCCTGCCCCAGAGCACGGCGTGGAGACCGCGGAGAAGGCGCCTCGTCCCCTCATAGCCAGACCCAGTGAGGCCCTGGGAGCGGTGTGTGTCTTACCGCAGTTTCTGTATGACCAGTCTTGTCCCAAAATCACTGGATAGAGGGGTTTGGGCAACACCGCGACCACCAAATTAGACCATTGCCCCTTCCAAGTGATGTAGCAGCGAGTGGAACGGTATGACTTGATCTCCCCATGCACACAAGTGACTTGCAAATGTTGCTTAAGCCACTGTCGCGGTAATACATAACGGCGAGCGACAATGGTAATGTTGCTGCCGGAGTCAAACAGAGCCACCACCGAATGCACCTTCAATAACACCACTCTCGTGTTTGGACTTGCCAGCGGGTGCGACGGAGTACAGTACCTTTCTGTGGTGGCCCAGGTGCAGTCCATCGGCTCCGAGGTGGTGTTGAGGGGACAGGTCGGCAGTAGGTGACCGGTCTCACCGCACTTGTAACAGCGGGGAGGCTGGTCTTTCTTTAGTTCTTTGCGCGCTTCGCAGCGTCGACAGGGCTCGGGGTGGCCGCCTGTATCTACTGTCCCATTATAGTAGTTACGTTAATAATTTATATACTACATTTTTCCCTGCACTCAGTGAGCGAAGCCACTGGGTAATCAGCTAGTATACAGTATATATATATATATATATATATATATATATATATATATATATATATATATATATATATATATTGTGGACTTGGCCGGACACAGACAGGCAGACATGTTGTTTCAACCACCACGTTTATTTACAATAAATGAACTGGTCACACAGACCCCAGCCAATGGTCACTAAGACCCAGTCATGTGCACAAAACCCCCCAAATACTCAGTCCTGGCCACAATGCCTCTCTTCAGGCCGCCTCCACACCTCCTCTGTGCTTCATCCTTCCTCCTCCCGACTCCAGCCTCGAATGAAGGGAGACGGCCCCTTTTATACACGACCTGGATGAGCTCCAGGTGCTTCCGACACTCCCCCGTTGGCCATGCTCCAGCGTGGCGGAAGTGCTGACTGTTCTCCCGGCAGCTCTCTGGGTATCGTCCTTATTCTTCCCCCCAGCACTTCCTGGTGTGGCGGAAGTGCTGAGGTAATAGGTCCCCAAGGCATTGGAGCCTCCTGGCGGTAACCACGGGCCCCTACAGGGTGGGGCTTCCATGCCCTCAACCCGTGGTCCGTGACTATATGATCGCAATCAGCGAGGTCCGGCCCGGTGACTGGCTCACTACTTCGGGGACGGCCTGGATTGCCTGGGTTAACTCCTGCCGCTGTAAGGGTGTCAACTCGTCACCGAGGTTAGGGGCAGATGTGCTAGCGAATAGGGAGAGGGATCTACGAGTGTCAGGAGACTCCTCCCTGTCATTCCAAGGTTTTAACAAATTGACATGGTAGATCCTCTCGCTCGGCCGACGATTAGGTTGCTTAACTAAATAGTCGACAAGCCCCTTTCTTTCCTTAACCTCGTACGGCCCCTGCTAGTGAGCTAGCAACTTGGAATGGGAGGTAGGAATGAGCACCATCACTGATCCCCGGCGGAACTCTCGGAGGACGGAGTTGCGGTTGTAACCCTGGGCCTGCGCTGCCTGCGCACGAGTCCGTGGTCGTTTAGGAGTGGCCTGATTTTAGCTAGTCTGTCGCGCAGTTGCGCCACATACTCCAATATATTGGAGGAGGGAAGGGCCTCAGCCTCCCAGCCCTCTTTTAGTATGTCTAAAAGTCCTCAAGGTTGTCGCCCATACAATAATTCAAAAGGGGAGAAGCCCGTAGAGGCCTGGAGCACTTCGGTAGGCAAAAGCACGGCGGTAGGAGCTGGTCCCAGTTCCTGCCATCGGCGTTGACTGCCTTGCGGAGCATCTGTTTGCGTCTGATTAAACCGCTCCACCAGCCCGTCTGTTTGAGGGTGGTAGACAGACGTCTTCAGGTGCTTTATTCGCCAGTAATCTGGCAACCTCCCTGAACGTATCTGAGGTGAAGGGAGTACCCTGGTCCATGAGGACTTCTTTGGGGATACCCACTCTAGAAAATAGGTTGACTAATTCCCGTGCGATATTTTTTGTGTTAGCGGGCGCAGGGGAATCGCCTCTGGGTATCGGGTAGCGTAATCCACCATGACCAATATGTACTTATGGCCACGGTTTGAGGGTTCCAGGGGGCCTACTAAGTCCACCCCTATTCTATCAAAAGGGATGTCTATCAGGGGTATTGGGACGAGAGGAGCCCGGTCCCTCCTAGGAATCTGGCGAGTCTGACATTCCGGACAGGATTGACAGAAGCGCCGGACCTCCTCGTTGATTCCGGGCCAGTAAAAGCGGAGTTTGATCCTCTCCAAAGTTTTCTCAGCCCCGAGGTTGGCGCCTAGGAGGTGAGCGTGAGCTAGTTCACAAACCTCCCGCCGGAAGGTACGCGGCACTAGCAACAATTTCCGCACCTCGCCCTCGTGGGTTGCCACCCGATACAGCAGATCATTCTCCACAACAAAGAAGGGCTCGCACGGCATGGAACCATCAGCTTGTGAGCTGCCTGGAAGAACAATCGCATTCCGGGCAAACTGCAGGGAATCATCATTCCACTGCTTCCTTTTAAATGAGGCAGGCATGGACCGAAACTGATGGTCCAAGTTGCTCAGGGGGTCTTGTGAGCGAGTTAGCGGAAGCGTCCCTGGCTCGTCCTTTCTCCAGCGGATACTTCCGGGTCAGGGTCCGTCGCCGAGGAAGCGTCCCCCGATGTGCCTGCGCCATTAGGGCCTGCCCCAGAGCGGCGTGGAGACCGCGGAGAAGGCGCCTCGTCCCCTCATAGCCAGACCCAGTGAGGCCCTGGGAGCGGTGTGTGTCTTACCGCAGTTTCTGTATGACCAGTCTTGTCCCAAAATCACTGGATAGAGGGGTTTGGGCAACACCGCGACCACCAAATTAGACCATTGCCCCTTCCAAGTGATGTAGCAGCGAGTGGAACGGTATGACTTGATCTCCCCATGCACACAAGTGACTTGCAAATGTTGCTTAAGCCACTGTCGCGGTAATACATAACGGCGAGCGACAATGGTAATGTTGCTGCCGGAGTCAAACAGAGCCACCACCGAATGCACCTTCAATAACACCACTCTCGTGTTTGGACTTGCCAGCGGGTGCGACGGAGTACAGTACCTTTCTGTGGTGGCCCAGGTGCAGTCCATCGGCTCCGAGGTGGTGTTGAGGGGACAGGTCGGCAGTAGGTGACCGGTCTCACCGCACTTGTAACAGCGCGGGGAGGCTGGTCTTTCTTTGGTTCTTTGCGGCGCTTCCGCAGCGCGTCGACAGGGCTCGGGGGTGGCCGCCTGTCCTTGTCGGTTCCCACGAGCTTGCCTTTCCGACCCCCCGGCTCGGAAGACCGCAAGCTGACGCTGACCTGCTGGGCGAGGGAGCTAGGCAAGGCATTTACGAGGCCCTCACAGGCCACCTGCTCTACTACCTTCCGGGCTTGGGGACCCTTGGGCCGTAGCCAGCGCCCCATTTTACCCAAGAAGTCACCC